>NC_025999.2:75616461-75846445 GCF_000442705.2 Elaeis guineensis
ATATATATATATGTATGTATGTATGTATATGTACACACACATATCATTTGGATAAATTCAGCATGTTTACAAAATCAATTCAATATGTATACAAATCTCATAAATTAATCTTTGGGATGGTATCAAATCTCGTAAATCTATCCATGACAAAGTTGCCCATCTTGACCAAATAAATGTAGAAATTATCTTGATAAATATGAAAAATTTGAAGAATCTTCAGGATTCTCATTAAATCCCATAAATCAATTCATGATAGAGCCGCCCAAATTGTCCAAGTAATCGTGGCAAGTATGCGGGTAAGTATAGAAGGTTTAATAAATCTTTAGAATGCTATTAGTGAAAAGTTTGAAATATATTTGAGATTCTATCACAGCTCAAGACTCCCCCTCAAGTTTGCACATGGAGATTTGAAATACCCAACTTGCCAAGTAAGAAGTGAAAATGTGCTTACGCCAATGCCTTAGTGAAAATGTCGACAAGTTGTAGCGAAGAAGATACATGACGTGTGACCAGCTCCTTAGATTGAACATGTTCATGGACAAAGTGATAATCAATCTCAATATACTTCGTTCGCTCATGGAAGATAGGGTTAGCGACAATATGCAATGCAGCTTGATTGTCACAATACAATATAGTTGACCCATGATGTGGGATAAGTAGATCATGGAGTAGTAACCATCGAAGCCAAATCAATTCACCAGTAGTGTTAGCCATGGCACAATACTCAACTTCGGCAGATGATCTGAAAACAACTGTCTATTTTTTGGATCACCAACAAATAGGTGCATCACCTAAGTAAATAATATATCCAATGATGGAATGACGGGTCACTGGACAGCTACTCTAGATAGCATCACAATAAGTCCGAAGGGAAAGACTGCCAAATCGATGGAAGAAAAATATCCTATCCTGAGGCTGACTTAAACTATCGCAAGACTTGCATGGCAGCATCCAGATGTGGCTGGCGGGGCTCATGCATGAACTGAGTGGGTATATGAATTGCGTAGCTGATGTAGGGGCGCATAATGATCAAGTACGGTAGATGGCCTACTAGTCACCTATATTGCCCTGGGTCTATGCACAAAGGACCAGATTCACCAGAAAGATGATGATGTTGTTCCATGGGGAAGGAACATGGCCTGGAAGCTAGCATCCCATACTCCTCCAGAATGTTAAAGGTATACTTCCATTGACTGAAAACAATACCAGAAGGGGATCGTGCACCTCGATCCCTAGGAAGTACTTTAGATTGCCTAGGCCTTTAATACAAAATTTATTATCAAGATAGCACTTGAGGAAAGCAATCTTATTAGGAGCATTATCGACTATAATTACATCATCGACATATATGAGAGCTGCAACAAAAGAAATGCCATGACCAAATATGAACAAAAATTAATTTGCTTTTGACTAACAAAAACCAACCTGGATCAAGGAGGCAGTGAATTTTTGGTACCAATTATGAGATGCTTGTCATAGCTCATATCGAGACTTACATAGCCTACATACTCTAGTCTTCTCCTACCTAGCAAACTCTTTGGAATCTTCATATAGACTTCTTCCTCAAGATCCCCATGAAGAAAGGTGTTATTAACATCCAATTGGTGCAACTCCCAATTGCGAACTATCGCTACCGCCAACAAACAACGCATAGTATTTAACTTGGTGACCGATGTAAATGTCTCATGAAAGTCTATACCCTCGATCTATATGTACCCCAATGCGCTGGGCCTTATAATGCTCAATACTACCATCTGGTTTGTACTTTATGTTGTACACCCATTTGGAGTCAATGGCACGCTTGCCTAGTGGCAAAGGCTCAAGCATCCACATATTGTTCTATTCTAGAGCTGGAATCTCTTTAGCCATTGCCTCCTGCCAATAAGGACACTTGATTGCTTGTGCAATACTCTTCGACTCATCGTCGGCTATAATAGCTGCAAGAAAAGCATTATGTGCACTAAAAAAACTATCATAAGACAAAAAAATGAGATAAAGGATATATTGCAAAGTTAACCAATACTGTGGGAGAGCGAGATAATGCGAGAGATGATAGTAATTCAAACTGATATCCATCTAACTTCTTGGAGACTATCCAAGTTTGCTTCAATCCAATAGCAACATCACTTCCCTCTGCACCCTGATGTTGCCTTTATACTTCCCACATGTCATCTCCAGCATTGTTCAAGCTCAAATCTTTCTCGATGGATTGAATTAGTTGCTAGTTCATGTAGGCCTAGGGAGGCCCAGTAGCACCATTCTGCAGTGGACCGATCCCATTGAAATTCTAATGGGCCGATTTATCGGGATAAGAACTAGAGCTATGTTCGTTCCCTGTGCCTGCACTATCAGATAGGACTACAGGTGTGGATCCAACTATCAATAGATCAACCCACCTGCTCTCCATGACTAATCCAACAGGAACTCTCCCCCCTATATGTGTGCATAGTAGTTGCTATATTGGGGAATATCTACTCATGGAATTGAACATCCCTGGTGACATATATTGTTCTTCTCTCCATATCATAAACCCTATATATAGCCCTTTTATCCATCTAGATAACCCAAAAACACACCCAACCTAGCTCTTGTTGGAAACTCCAATTGATTGATATGCACAATAAAAGGATAAAATAAAATTTAATTAATCATGTAGTGGAATAAAAATAAATTTTCAGCTGCGAGATCTTATCTCATATCAACTCAGATCCCTCACAGTTGTTAAGATTAAGATTAAAAGAAAAGTAAAATCAAATTTTCACCTTTGCGTGGATTATTCTTCACCACGATTTGATGATCATGGATTCCTTTATGATATCTTTGAAGCCACACAAGCATCCAATCTCTATAGATATCTACACAAGACTATCATCTGATTAGAATATGTGATCTTATCGGGGTGCTAACTTCCTTGCAGAGATCTTCTTTGATGATGGATTTTTTTTTTGGCTAAATTTTTTTTAAAAGATTTCAACATTTTCTCTTTGCAGATCACACTTCACACAAACAGATCAAGAACCTTTCTTGATCTTTTCTTGATTTTCTTCTCAAAGAAACGAAGCTCCTCAGCTTTTCTTGATTTTCTTCTCAAAAAAATCAGCATGCAGCCTTTCTTGATTTTTTTCTCAAAAAAATCCAGCATCCACTTTCTCTTTCCTTTCTTGCATGTGCCCAATTCTTAGGTATGAAATCACTCCATGCAAGGATTGGATTAAATGTCCCAACTATTAAGATTTGGTGCCCCGAATTCCACCCACAATAGGAGAAAAGCACAAAACAAAGAAACCCAATGCGAGGAGCCCGAAAAGGCGGCCCGAAGGCACGGCCCGCAGGCACGCAAGCCTGCAAGCTAGCCCTTAGGCCTGGCTTGCAGGCACCCAAGCCCAGTGCGGGCGTGCAGCATGCGTGCAACCCAGCACGGGTGTGCAAATGTGCATGGGAGCGCGTGTGTGGCCCTGTGTGCAAAATGCAGTGTGGTCCACCATGGATCATGAGAGGTGGCATGGTCCACACCTCGCATGTGGACCATCGTGGTGCAGGAGCTAAAAATCATGGCTCACGACACTTCTTTGCGTGATCTAATGGCTAGGAAGGCATGCGGTCACGATCAAACGGCGATCAAGCATGATCGAACACTATATTACGCAATCCGATGGCCAGAAGCATGAGCAGGAGAGATCCAATGGCTGGAAAGATTTTTGAGTCCTTTTGAAAGCCTGTTCTCGATGCAAATTGAATTTTAGGCCTATAAAAGAGGGTACACAGGGTGAGATATCATGTGCAATAGCTGAGAGCACCCAAGAGGCAAAGAGTGGGCTGAGTAGTGGCTTGGAGCAGCAGAAAGTGTCCAGGGGCATCAGAGGACCTTGATACGACAGGCCTGGGTCTTTTTGGAATTTTTATGAGAGATTTTATAAGGGATGAGAGATAACAGCTTCTTGTTAAAAGAGTGAGGTTTATAAGAATTGAGAGTTTGATCTCCTCTTATATGTATTTTCTTTCATATTGAAGCCTTTGTATGCCCCATAGAGGTAAGCCTTGGGCTGATGCACATATTTGATTGTATCTCTTTTTATTTTTTCTTTCTTTCTGCCGTAACAATTGGTACCAAAGCTTCAATAATTAGTATCAAAATCAGATGGTATCAGAGTGCACGATTGTCTAGGTTGTAGCAGTATTAATCAAGATTAAAAAAGATGGAGAAGGCAGACTCAATTAAGATGGAGATCAACCGATATGATGGGAAGAGCAATTTCATCCTATGGCAAGCAAGGGTGAAAGATGTGCTCATCCAATAGGGATTGATCGATGCTCTTATATATAAAGACAAGCCATCTACTATGGAAGAGAAGGATTGGAGACAGCTCCAGATGCAGATGGTAAGTACAATCCACTTGGAGGATGATGTAGTGATTCATGTATTTGACGAGACTTTTTCGATGATGATGTGAATGAAGCTAGAGGAGTGTACATGGTGAAATCACTCACCAATGCTCTCTATCTCTGAAAGTAGTTATACTAGCTACGGATGAGTGAGGAACAGAGTATATAGGAGTATCTCAGCAACTTTCAGAAGATTCTCATCAATCTTCTTAGCATTGATGAGAGGGTTGAGAAGAATACTCGGGTGTTGGTTTTACTATCGTCGCTTTCTCTTTTTGTGAGTCTTTGGTGACTACACTTCTAGTAGAGAAGAGCACCATCAAGATGGAAGAGGTTACTTCTGTATTTTTCCAGAATGAGATTCTCAGATGGGAGAATCAAGCTTCGAGTTCAGGTGGCGACTCAATTATGGCAGTGATTGAAGGTGGTGGTGACAGAAGATAAAGCGACAGAGGATCGTAAGGTGGAAGGTTCAAGTCCAAAATGAGGGACTCAAGCAAGATCAGGTCTACCGATGTGATGAGTTAGGGCATTGAGTCAAAGATCGCCTACAGCTTAGAGATCGAACGAAGGCTACTACAGCGATGGTAGGTAGTAATATAGAAGAAAGTGATGATATTCTTTTGGTATCTAATGAGATATCTATATCTTTCTATAGTAGATTTTAAATTCTACATGTTTATATCATGTTTGTTACAGAAAAAAACTGTTTGACTTTCTAGAGAGTAGTGAGAGCATTGTTCACTTGCCGGATGGATCGAACTGTGAGATCAAGGATAGTGGGACGGTTAGCTTACAGACACATGATGAAGTAGTGAGAAAGTTAGGTGAGGTCTGATGCATACCCAACTTCAGAAGTAATCTAATTTCACCGAGCAGACTAGATTCAAGTGGCTATAGGTAGAGAGCTGATGATAGAATCCTGAAGATCATGCACGGCAGTAGGATTGTGATGAAGAAAGAAAATATGGAGGACACTATCTCTTGACATGAAGCTCAGCATAAGATGGAGCTTCAAATGTCGATGAGAATCCAGTGCGAGGTGGAGTTTCAGGAGCAAATGGATTGAACATGAGATGGGAGACTTAGGAGGATGATAGGTGACGTCACAATGTGAAGTTTTTATTACCGTAGGAGGCTATCCTGAGTAGATCTCAGGTCAGACAGATCATAGCATATAATGAAGATGAGATCGAGTGGTCTGGCTCGACTCTTATATTTGTCCATCCATGAGTAACCAAATTATCCCAAAAAATAGGGACGAGATCATACAGAAGCTCTCAAAGTTAAGTAGAGATCGAATGTCGAGTCGAGATAGAGATTGTTGGGATTTAACATCTTGAATTTAATCCATAATAGGAGAAAAGTCCAAAATGGAGAAATTCAGATGTGAGAAGCTCGAAAAGGCAGCCCAAAGGCATGGCCCGCAGGCGCGTAGGCCTGCAAGCTAGCCCGTAGGCCTGCAAACCTAGCTTGCGGGCACCCAGGCCTAGCATGGGTGCGCAACACGCAATGCAGCCTAGCACGGGTGCATAGATACGCATGGCCCAGCATGGGTGCATGGGCGCATGGCCTAAAATGCATGCAGGAGTGTGCGCCCGACCCTACGTGCGAAATGTAGTATGGTCCACCATGGACCGTAGGAGGTGGTATGGTCCACACCTCACATGTGGATCGCCACGGTGCAGGAGCCAAAAATCGCAGCTCACAACACTTCTTTGCACGATCCAGCAGCCAGGAAGCACACAATCATGATCGAATGACAATCAAGCGTGATCAAGTGCTATATTGCATGATTGGATGGCCAAAAGCACAAGCGGTAGAGATCCAATAGTTGGAAAGGTTTCTAAGTCTTTTTGAAAGCCTGTTTTCGATGTAAACTAGGTTTTGGACCTATAAAAGAGGGTACACATGCGGAGATATGGTGTGCAGTGGCTAAGAGCACCCAAGAGGCAAAGAACAGGCTGAGTGGTAGTTTGGAGCAGCAGGTGTTGAGTTTAGGCATGCAGATTTCAAAATATTTTTTGAAACATGTAGCGAAAGACTAAATTAAAAGACTTTTAATCTATGCATGCATAGATCTAATCTAAACACCTAAGAATCTAATTCATATGATAAAATAAAATAAATATGCATCTGATTTCAATATGAAAATAAATCTGATGATCACATCACCACTCTATAGTGCTATTTTTCTTCTTGAGATCTGGATCTGAAGATGTCTGTAGGTTCTGATGAAGTCGCACATGTGTCGAACCTTTATGGGTATCTACATAGGGCTGATGTTGATGAGGAGCATCTAAGATCACTGAGGTCCTAGCTCTCTTTTAGATTTCACACTTTTGATTTGGATCTGATCTCCTTCTTTGACTCTTTGCAAGATCAGAGAAAAAAGATCTAACGAGAAAAGTTGTGCGCGAACGCCTTTCACACAGAATAGGAGGAAGGAAAGAAGGACTTCGAGATCAGAGAACACCTTTTTTCTTTCTCACTTTTCTCTCTCTGATTTTTCTCTCTCTATTGGCACACCAAGGGATGGGCGCCAGAAGGGTGAGGTGCGAAGGCAAATGGGGCATTAGAAAAATATTTCTGCATAAGAAAAATTCTACGTAGAAAATTAGTTTTCTTTTCTCTTCCATGCCTACTAAATAGAGGTATCCAACAACCTCTAACCATCCCAGATAAGACTATCCTTATTTTTGAATCAAATTCAAATCTAGATAAGGATAAAGCCTATCCGGAGGAGAAAGAAGATCAGGGAAGAGGGGTGCCCACCTCTCAATTATGCATGTCAAAGAAGGAGGCGCGCATCCCCATGTGCACCCCTCATTTTTGGTATGAGAGAGGAGAGAGAGTCTTAGTAAATCTGGAACTCTGACATCTAATCCAATTCGACTCATTTCAGGTTCAATTCGAATCCAATTCGAATTCGGTTCGAGCTGAATTCGACCTAGACTCAATCCTAATCTAATTAGGACTCAAATCTGAAATCCAAATATCCAATTAAACTTAATTATATCAAGTCTAATCAAATTAAATTAAATTTAATTATTTAAAACTTGACATCCAATTTGATCTCATTAAATTGTATTGCTATAATTGCAATTAAGTCCTCCTTGCTAACTATTAGTAGATCCTCTACTTGTAACTTTTACAAATTGATCTAAATTATCAATCATATTGATAATTTGATCATAATCCAACCATTTGATCTAATCAAACCCCTATTATATGTGATCCCATAGGTTCTCTTCTATCTGATAGTGAGACATATCATGATCTCCATCATAGTATCATCGAAATATTTTTCAATAGATTGAAATAATTTTAACTCACACCCATCAAGGATTATCGATCCAGAATGATCCTAGTGAGTTCTCACAATCCACCAGTGAAGTTTCTGATCAAAGTTCAAAGAGGTCAAGATCTTATTTGAAGAAGAAAGATCTACCACAAGAAAAAAGATTCAAGATTGATCCCTATGGATACCTGTAGAGGCCTGATCTGTATGCGGCTCAAGGACCTTCGGATTAAAGATCATAGGTAGCGGTGAATTTCAATCCACGTAAAGGTATAGAGATTTGATCTCATCTTTTATTTTATTTTCAGATTATATGCATGTCTTTATTCATGAGCTCGGATAGGATTAGATATGATCTAATACATGTGGGATTAAAAGGTTTAATCCAGTTCCTTTCCACTGCTATTCAAAAAATTTTTGAAATCTATGTATGTATCCTATCCGATTTTCTAACCGTGATATCAGAGCCACAGATTTTTTTTGACATATATAATCTAATTTTTGATTTAGATTTAAAAATATGAGTGATTTAAAATTGATCTTGTACTGATATAAGGTTATCCTGATATAGGGTTAACCCCCTATATTGAAAAGGTTGTCCTAACACAAGATTTATAATTTTTGAAAGACTATTTTTGAAATTTTTAAATCAATATTTTAGATCTAAAATCAGATGTGTTTAATCATGTTAGATCTAAAATTAGAATGATTAAAAGTTTACATCAGACTGATATAAAGTTGTCCTGATATAGGTTTTACCTCCTATATTGAAAAAATTATCCTAATCTAATAATACGAATCATTTTTGAAAAGATATTTTTAAAGTATTTTAATTATTATTTTAAATTTGATCTTACACGTATGAGATATGTATTTATTAGTTTTAGATCTGAAACTTAATATATATGTGTGATATATGATTTAAGTTTAAATCTAAAACTACATGAATGTGAGACATGTTTTAAATATAGATCCTTTAGTACATATGTTAGATATGTATTTTGATTTGTTTTAGATCTAGATATTTATGCATATATTGATATATATTTTTAATTAGTTTTAGATCTAAAAATGATGTATATGATATATGGTTTGTATACCCATGGTCTAAAACTTATTTTTCAGTTGAACCCTAGATCTAAAAATCATAGGATCTTTTAGTTTATTGCATGGTAAAGTTGTTTAGATTTGAAATTTATTTGTCATCTAAATTAGAACTTTAAATGATGCAAAGAGAATATCAAAATATGAAATTATATTTGATACAATATTAATTAGTTTCGATTAAAAATTATTTTGACATCTAAACTGAACCCATGTCCATAATGCACTTAATTAAGAATTAAAAATTGAAATTAAAAGATCTAAAAATTATGAATTTAAAATCTAAATTTCAATTGCATAAAATATGGGCTTGGGTATGAGTTGAATCAATTAGGTCTAGAGATTAAACTACAATAAAGTCCATGATTAGATCAGGTTAGAATTCTTTTTTCAATTTTAAGTAGTTGATCGAACCCAATTAGATATTGATGGGTTTGGGTCAATAGGAGCTCAAAATTGAGATTAATTGTAGTTAGTCAATCGATTCATACTTGATGTAAATTGATTATCTCACGATCAAATTTAGCTCCTTGGTTTGAACTTGAATAACTAATAACTAAGTCAACGGATTTGATTCTAATAGATCATTTGGTGTTTAAGGTAAGTTTGACATTCTTGATCAATAATTTTTAATTGAGAGCTATTTGCATAGATGACATCTATGATAAGTTAATGGCATATCCCTCCCATCGATCTCACTTATCTAGCCATTTGGTAGATTATGGATTGAGTCTGGTTGATTAGTGATTCGTGTTCATCCATGCCAGCTAGGTGGGTCAGATATGAGATGGACTGACCTAAAATAATTTAGTCATTACATTTAATGTACGTGACTAAGTAGAGAGATCTAAATTAAATCTCCTCAATTGAATATTAAGTCTAGCGGTCTTCCATCATTATAGAGATGCGGGAGCCTTTCCTGATATTGATCATTCTCGACTGGTTACAGTGGTTCGGTTATATCAGAGAGACACAATCACTCTATTGACATCTAATACCTGGAGTGGAGATGGGGTTGGGTGTCCATCTTCCACATGCCTGAGTTGAGAAGATTTTCTTCTACAGCAAAGAACAAGGAGAACAAGACTGCAGTTTAAGGGTTGAAGTTACAATCAAGATCAACAGTTGATCAAAGTTCAAAGAGGTCAAGATCTTACTTGGAGACAAAGAATCTACCATAAGAAGAAAGATTCAAGATTGATCTCAGTGGATACTTATAGAGGCCGGATACATGTACGGCTCAAGGACCTTCGGATCTAAGATCATCGATAGTGGTGAATTTTAACCCATGTAAAGATATAGATATTCGATCTCATCCTTTATTTTATTTTCAGATTATATGTATATCTTTATTCCTAAGCTCAGGTAGGATTAGATATGATCTAATGCATATAGGTTTAAAGAGTTTAATCCAATTCCTTTTCACTGCTATTCAAAAGATTTTTGAAATCTATGTATGCATCTTATCCGATTTTCTAATAGATAGAGCTGCACAAGCTATTACAAGAGCTATTATAATTTTTTTCTTAGATTACTTTGACGTATATATGATTCTAATACTTTTTAGTGAAATTGCATATAATATATCACGTATCATATATCATAATACTTATAAGTTTTATTGAAACTCTTAGAGTTTGTCAATTAAAATTAATATTTTAATATTTATTGAAGTATGTATGATGTATCGTATATCACATATCATATTAATTATATAATATGTGTTTTGTATCATCTGTGATGTATAATGAATCATATATTTTATGAAATTTATATTTTCTATAGATAGTTGAGCATGGGAGGGAGCCTAATCAGGTGGAGTTCTATAGGATGACTTATGTCCCTTGAGATGGCCATTTTATTAGTGATGACTCGAAAGGTATATTTGTATATATTGATAATCATTTAGTGCAACGATTTATCATTTTATTTTTAAGTATAAAATTAATATATAATTTATTCTTGAATATAGGAAAGAGCTTCATCTCTTATTGTAGAGCATATCAGCAAGTTCTTAACATCTGTGGAGACCAGTCGTATCGAGGCCCACACGATGATAGAATTGCTAGGATTGGACAGTTATAGTTGGTTGAGGGATTATGGAGTTGGAGTCATCCCACTCAGATATCTAACACGCACCGATATACTCAAGATGCTTGAGAGAGTCCTAGCAATATGGATATTCGTATGCTCGAAGCTTGGATGAAGGCGCAAATTGAGAAGCAGATGAAGGCACGAGTGGAGGCACAAATGAAAGTGATGAGATAGAGCAATGACACAGTAATATTCTCCATGAGGACTCAAATTAAGCAATTGACATCCACATTACAAATGTTTGTGGGCTCTTCTAAGGTACAAATCTTACTATATCTATATTTTTTTCATACACTTAATCATTTAATTTATATTATGATTTCATATTCTCGACTACTAAAGTTTTAATATCTTTGTTATAGGCTTCCGATAGTTTCAGTGGTTGTAGAGTCGATGATGATCATGCTCCTACGGATCATTGATAGTATGATGTCTCTATTTTTTTTTTTTGAGTTTTATAGATTTTTTTATTTTTTTCACTTTGGTTATGAGTTGTAATTCGTAAACATAATGGACAATGTAATCATGACTCTATTATGTTATATAGAATATTTATTATAACTTTATGTTGGTGTTTGAATTTTTTTATGAATTTTGGATAGATTTATGTATTAATTATGATGTTATATAGAGTGTTTGTTTTGTTGGTGTTTGAATTTTTTTTGTAAATTTTGGACAGGTTTATATATTTTGTATAGATTAATAAATTATTTTCATATTGTTTTTTCCATAATAGAACATTGTTGATAGTTTAAAGCATCGGTAATGGTATAATTGCCAATGCTTTAAAGTATTGAGAAATATCCAATGCAATAGCTTTTTGATGCATCTAAAAGCTAACAATTCATTAAAACTTACCAATGCTTTTAAAAAGCATGGGCAGCTTCCCAGCATTTAGCGACACACATAATCATCAAGAGTTGTCGATGTTTTTACAAAGCATTAGTAACAGAAAGATTATTTTTTACTCTTCACTTACTGACATATTTTTAATGCTTTTGGAAGCATTAAGAGTAGATTTTACAATACTTATAAGCATCAGGGATAGCAATTATTTGCATCGACAATGGTTCAAAGTATCATAGTGATTTCACTCAAAACCCCAATCAATTGCCAATAAGACGATCCAATTTTTCCTAGTTTTTGTTGAGTGTTCCTCGATAAATCACCACTGATTTCTCACCAGAGATGAGGTAAGAATCTCTGATGTCCCTTCTCTTCCCTTCCTTGGTTCCAAGGCCTCCTCATCACCCAGAATTAGTAGGCAATTCACCCGATTTTATGATGGATCGAACATAGCTCTCCTATTTTTTCCTTTTTCCTTCCATCGGACTGGCCACCATTGCTAGATATGGCTTTGCCTTGATCGTCGACGATTGGAGCCATCAAGGTCGTTGTCGAGAGGACCATAGCCGTGAAAGGTGGTCAGTCCAAGTTTGCCTTTCCATGTTTTCTACAAAGAAGAAATAGAAAACTAGAGAAAGAGAAGGAGAAGAAAAAGAGAAGAAAGAAAAGGAAAAAAAGAAAAGAAAGATCAAAGAAAGAAACAAAAAAATACAAAAAAAAAAAGCAGGAAGAGTTTCACTCTCTTCTCTCTATCCTTTCTCTCTCTTCAATTGCTTTCCTAAATTTCTCTCTATAACTTTACTCTCTAGATTTTTTCTCTCTCTTCATAAATTTCTCTCTCTAGAACTTATATAGATTAGTAGAGGGTCTAGATATTTAGGAAAACCCTGATCAACCAATTGACCCTGGGAGGGATCCTGATCTATAGTGTTATGGTCATTTTTACTATTCATAGTCATCTATGATTTTTTATATTTGACCCTTATTATGTAAAGTTATAACTATCTGCACAAGAAGACGTCGAACGGAATATCTTGATTTGAAGTTCATAGATCAAGAGATTAATCGATTACTGTGCTTGAGTCCAAAATTGGTACAGATAAAGGTTCCTTTATATAATCACGTATATGTATGCTTTTATATTATGCATGATAATTTTTGACTTTATGATTCTTTCGTATATAAGTATCACATTTTGACTATTTTGATTTTTGAAAATATAATATTTGAGGTTTTGAAATTGAACAAGAAATGTAATACAAACTATTGAATAATCTGTTGATCATGTAAGAGGATATTTGGATTAGCAATGATGTGAATTATCGGTCATGGATTGAATCATGATACTTTGGATTGCTAGTCATGGGCCAAATTATGACATCTTAGTTTGCCACCACAAGCCGAAATATGGATATTCTAGTTTGCCATTGCATGCTGAAGTATAAATATTCTGATTTTCCACTGCGGGCTATTGTGCGGTTATTATGGATCACCACAATGGGTAGAAATGTAGTTTATAGTTTGCCACTCATGGGCCGAAGTATGACCATGATTAATCCCAAACCAAAAGACAACTATTGATTTGGGATATGTTAATAAAATATAATTGATAAGTCATATATGCCTACTGATAATATTTATGATAGATTTATAATAATATATGATTTATGATATATGTTTATATTATTATTGTGTTATATTGAAAACTTGACATGAGATTTTGTGACTTATGATTTTTTTTTGATATTTTTATTTATTATTTTAAATTGTATTAGTATATTAATGCAAGTATGATGGAATTCTTACTAGGCTGTAGATCTTGTACCTCCAATTCTCCTTTTTTTTTCAGAGTCACATGATGCGCAATATTGATCAGATTGGATTTGAAGTTCGAGTACCAGAGTTGTTAATTTATTAGTTAGTTGAGTTTATGATGCTGATGGATATTTAAATAATTGTAATTGAATAAGTTTATTTAACTATAATAAATTTATTTAGTTGACATATTTGATCATTTATTATTTTAATTAAATTTTGATTTATTGGAGGTTTTATATAATTCATAGGTCTTATATAATTTTTAGAGCATCACTCTAAGGTTTATGCAGTCGTTTCGCGTGACCGAATTAGGTGATAGATTTGGGGCATTACACAGTGTTGATCCTTCAGATTGCCAGTTTGAGGACCCAACAAGAGCAGGAGTGGGGTGTGATCTAATGTGGGTCATGGAAGAATCGAAAGACACCAGTGGGTATGAAGAGTGCCGATCAACTGTCGTAAAACATCTATCCAGCTTTGCGAGGCTTGGAAGATCTCTGAAGTTAGACGAGGTGATCACCTCCCGTTGTTTGCATTGTTTTCCAGCAGCTCAAGGAGATCGAGAGCCCTGTTGAATTTCCTAGCTTCAGTGTAACTGCTTGAGGCACCAGATCTATCATTAGCAAACCAAGTGACATTAAAGTCACCATGATAACCCATGGCCCCAAGGTGAAGATTTTAACGGCTTTAAGCTCTTCGTAGAATATTGTTCTTTCTGTGTGATCATTTGGGCCATAAACATTGGTTAATGTCCATTTGAAGCCGGTGCTCCTGTTGGCTAACTGGGTGCTTATAGAGTAGATACCAGTTTGGAGAGGGACACCCTCGACAAATGCACTATTCCATACAGTTATAAGGCCTCCTGAGGAGCCACTAGCAGTGCGCATCTGCCATTGATCAAATAAGCTTCTGCATCTTACCAAAAAAAAAAAAAGGAGCTTCTGCATGTTGAAGTGAGGATTCGATGGTTAAATGACTATAGTTTTGTTTGTTGGAGGCAAACTATCCAGCAGCCAGAATACTTCACTAATTGTTCTATGGTTCTTCTTTTGGATGCGAGGCCTTTGCCTCTTAATTCCAGCATAGAATGGTCATGAAAAATATGAGTTTAGCAACTCTCTATGAGGAGGGAAGAAGGGAGTCAGATCAGCAATTGTAGAGAAAACTGATGCATGGTGCAAAGAATTACGAAGAAGCGAGCTGAAGTGCGAGTGAGGGGAGAAAGAGTTTGTTTAAGAGAAGGCAGTAGATGGGACAAATTCTTGCTGAAAAGCGTTGTTAGGAGTGCACAAAAAAATTTACAAAATACATCATGTATGTCATGCTTAGTTTCACAAGATACAAGGCTGAAGGTTTGGCAGTCGTATCGAAGACCGCCATCAAAATGTGGTATACACTGGGTTTGGGCATTGCAATGACTGGTGAAGCTCCAAGCTGTGCCGAGCTAAGTCTGCTCTTGCGTCTCTGTAACTCCATGTTCTTCGGTTGTGAAATGGAGGAGTCCACTTCACCGCTTGCCCACACCTTTTGCCGACATTGATGAGAGACCGCCAGTGGTTATCAACGAGATGTAGGGCTGAAAGTAAATCGGATTCAAATCAGATACCAGCATATTCATATTCATATTTATTTTATCTAATAAATACAAATATGAATGCGAATATTATTCAAATGCAAAAATTCAAATCCATATTTATTAGAAATGAATATAAATGTAATTAAGATATCGAAAATATGGATATAATTATGGATATAAGTTGAATAATTAAATTTTATGACTATAAAATTAAAAAAATTACTAAATATATGATAAATCATATTAAAAGTATGTCTGTATGATTGTATATCTTTCTTAAAAATTAATAAGTACTATATAAAGTTATATAGGGTTATAGATAGATTCGGATATTCGTATACGGATTGGATAGTTATTTATCTATATCCATTTTTCTTTCATGGATATGCATATGGAATTGGATATTAGTTGGATCCTCAAAGTTTTCTCTCTATTCAAATTGATTTGGATATAAAAATAGATCCTAGTGGATATTGTCCATACCACTTTTGCCCCTAATAAGATGCTTTTTTCTTTTAGGTTTGGTTCGTCTAAACCCAAAGATCTTAACTTCGTCTTTCGTAGCCCGGCTGCTTTAGTAGAATAGTTAAATCAAAATTATATGAAGTGCATGATAGCTAGCTATTCTAAAAATATCAAAACAAGTGGCAATATAGACAACATTTTGTGTAATGAAAATAAAATATTTTTTTGATTTTTTTGCATTTTTGACTAAAATGATTTTTTTAGTTCCAAATATTTATGCCCTTAAAGAAGATGCCGCTTGATTCTTTTGACCTTCAAGTAATCAATATCAAATAACAGCATTGTTTTTATCATTATTTTTATTACAAAGACTAATTACAATGTTTATGGCTCGTTATCCATCGATCCAGCATAACTTGAGTTCAACTTGAACTCAGCTTGGATATAAGCTCAATCAATTAGCTCAATCAAATAGAAAACTTGTTGATCTGAAACTGTGATCATTTCAAAATGTAGGTTGGCCAAATGGTATATGATATTCTTGCTTACCACTGACAGAGCAATTTACCAAGCACTTTATTTATTCTGAGAAGAATTTGTCAAATACATATTTTTCATGCAACCACAATTTCATTTGATCCATATGGCTCTGATATCAAATTAAAGCATCTTCAACCTTAACAGATTAACCACCAAATTGCAAGCATCAGAGGATGGGGTTATAGGAGCCACAGAAGAGAACGAGGGAAAATTGGTTCCAGATGTTCAAATATGTACAATATCTCAGTCAAGGCTCAAAATGAACTAGGAAACTTTCTACTTCAAACAACTTGGCCTTAACTTGCCACAAAAATCTGCATCTCATCTACCCTGCAAATTCTGTCTTTGGTTTCATATCATATATACAATAGTATCTCTTTTTTTTCCTTATGACAAAGGAAGGTTAAAAGGAGCCATCAAGCTTTTATTAAAATAGATAAAAGAAATTACAACTTGGGATAGAGAACAAGATCAGTCAGAAAGCTGTAACAATAGCCACCTGGCTTTTAGATTCAAAAAAAAAGATCAGTTAGAAAGAAATAGGAAAGAAAATTGGAACTGAAAAGAAAAATCTGACTATTAAAAGAGAGAAATATCCCTGATTTTGGTCCAAATTCTTCCAAAAGCTGGTAGCTTTTTTTTATATTACATAGAATAAACCATTCGTTGAAACTATGAAGACTGACATAAGCAGTAAAGTGATACAGGATTGCTTGTTAAGAAAAATACGTGCATTTCTCTCCTTCTAAACAGCCCATATCATCGCCAATGAACAACATGAATTTCTGAGTCTCTTTCATACAAAGGTTCTGAAAGGAGATTTGAGGGTGAAGAACCCAAGGAGAGCAGCATATCCCTTTCCAAATGGTAGAGGGCATGAAGAGAGCAAGTGATCCACTGATTCCTGTGCTTGATGAAATAAAACACAAAAATACCATTACTCCCATCCATTTAGCCTTCACAAGAATGTCAAGCTGAGAAGATAAAAGATCATACTCAGGCTTTGATGCCACGTGTATCTCAATAGAAACTCCAGTCTAGTGGGACAAAGAAAGGTCTGCTTCTAACACTAGGTCTTTCATCAACTGCCAACCAATGAATATGCATCAACATTCTTCTAGCATCTTCATGATCCATTGGTCTTTTGCCTCTGGCGATGCTTCCTGGTCATTATTCTCTTATAAAACAGGATATAAATTCTGTTAAGCTTCAGTTAAGAGTACGGAATGGCCTTAGACCTAAAAAGAGTATATAAAATATAAAAGGGATGTGATAAATACTACTAAAAAGAAGTAAAATTGCTGTCAGTGAAAATTTACCATGTCAAGAGAATGGATGAGGTGCATCATAAAAAAATCAAGATTTTTCCAGATTTAACTCAAAATGCAATGTCCATGCTCAAGTTGGATTCTAAAACTAAGATGTCCTAACCATGTTCTGACACAAAATAGACTTCTAGTAGAACAGAACTTCATTAAATCAAGAATTTTGATAAAATAATGGCTCTTAAAGATATCCATCATAATAATATAAACAATGCAAATTGATATAGTCCCAATCCAACTCATTGAAGGCAGTAATTCTACCACTATTTCTTTTAGGCTACAATAGTTATATACCACCATATAGATTTGAACTTACCCCTTGTTTGGCGAGAAGGGTGCCAATCAGTTGAGCTACCAGCTGCTAGCAATTTCACCACCAAATTATCAGTCATTTTAGAGGGTCAGAAAAATAGAATCAACCAAAACCAACAAAAGAAAATTTGTAGGTTATGTGCACTTTAACATGCCTTCAGAAAATGAAACCAAATTCATTATTAAAGGATGATTTATAAATTAGAAAATTATTAAATTTGAGCTCATGGTTCACCGACTTGATACCAGCTCTGAATTGATTACCATTTTATTACAATGTCGGTACATAGTCCAATATACTACCGAACAATATACCAAATGTCAGCATGATATGAGACAGCATACCATTTTAATATCGATATAATACGATATGCCCGATATGGTATAATATCAATAGGTACTGCAAAACTTGCGCGCGTGTGTGTATGTGTGTAGTAGTCAATGATAATTTAGCCTGCCAAGAGATGAGACATGACATTCAAAATGGTCATTAAAAACTGCTATAAATTGATGATATGGCAGGATAAACGTATACAACTCTCTCTCTCTCTCTCTCTATATATATATATATATATACATACATATATACATACATACATATACACACACACATACATATATATATATATATATATATATATATATATATATATATATATATGCACGCGTGTAGAGAGAGAGAGATTTGTATTGATAATATTGATAAATCAATCACATTAAGGGCATTCTTTTCACCAGAACCATCAACAAAAGTGGAGATACATGAATATGTGGTCTGTAGATCACATTTCAAAGACATCCCGTTAACCAGAACCATGTTGAAAATTGATATGTATAGCTGTGAGTTTTTTTATCTTTTTTCACAGGAATACATATAAATCAAAAGAGGTCTTTTTATTAATTTAAAGAAGTTAATGCTTTTCCAATTTGACTAAGAGAATCAGCAGCTAACATATAAGCAACATCAAGTGTATTCACACAAACTGCTTCAATTTTATGAATATTATGCAATTAAATTATCTATAGACCATAACAAAGAAATATTCTCCTTGTGTAGTACTAAAAGAAGCAAAATGATTGAAAACTGTCAAGGTAGAAACATGGCTCTTATTTAACAGAATAAAACAGACATTCTGTATTTATGCACACCTGGGGTATCATTTTCTAAAGCCAATTTTTGGTCCAAGTATCGGATGACCGCTTCTTCTTCCCTAGAATTTATCAGCGAGAAGAATTATCCTTAGTAAGCACAGTTTTGAGAAGCCATACAAATGCCTAATTTTGAGAAGCTTACCATGGTGGGCTGTAGTGGTCAGTGAGCGCTTGTGAGTTGCTTTCCCCCCAATGAAATTGAAGTCCCCATTCTGAGAAGCAATCATATCATTTATGAACTCTTCTGGAGACTGACTGAACCTAAGAAAAAAGGCCCTCCTCTTATATGTCTCATGGAGATTCTTAAGACAGGTATTTATCATTTTATCCCATAACTCCATCTTTTTCTCTTGGTTTGCATACAAGTTGATTTGGACCTCTTTGTTTTTTGGACGAGGAACATTGACCAGAACATCATAGCAAGTGCCGATCCCTGGAGCAATCCCTGAAAGCCTAACGTCGTGGCGTATTATTATGGGTGGCATATCTGACAAATGTTGAGAAATCTTCATTGACATCGCGGCAAACTTCATTATATTTTTTCCAAACACTCTCTTTAATGGAGCATCACAAACAAACTCAGTAGGATCACTACGATTCCGCAATCTTTTTCTCTTGACATAGTTGAACAATCTAGCTATAATTGCAGCTCGTGTATTAAACTCAATGCCAAGGACCTTCTTCAGTGCAGGTGACAACCTAAACTCCTCAGGCATATCATTCATCTCGAGTAGTATTCGAGCTGTGAACTCCTTGTCCCCCTTTCTCTTAATCTCAAAGCCTTCAACTGGTGCTGCAGACCGTGAACTCTCCCAAACAATCACTGGGTCATCAGGGTACAAATGTTCGTCCAATTGGACAACAACCCTCTTGAAGAAAGTAGAGAATTTGGGGTCCAAAGTCTTGGGCTTCCAGGATCCTTTTACAGGGTCTGATTTGATCTCATCTTCCACAATCCTTCCAGTGATCTTGAGTGACCAAGAGGGCGGTTCAGCATTCTCAGGCTCTGCGGTCCTGCGAGCCTGATTGGAAAAGGTGTTGAAGATATAGATCCTAAGGATCCTCTTCATGGAAGGATTACCATATATAACTTCATGGATGGCTTTCGCCTTCCTCACCACTGCTGCATCTATTCGGGCCTCAAGTTCAAGCAATTGAGTGTAGATTCGAGATTCCGGTAATGGAGCAGGCATTCTATTCTGATTTGCTTCTCAGAAAGCTTCTGCTCCTTCCTCTCTTGGGCATCAGGAGGTGAATTGGCAGGCTTGGACCAGTGGATTTGGGCACGGGTGGTAGCCTCGGCATGAACAGGGGGTACCGGACTCAATCTTCTGGGATCCGCTCCGGTGCTCGAGGCATATTTGATGGATTTATTTGGTCCTCCAAGAAATCTAGTTTCATCATTAAAAGACCTACAAGAGCTTGAACTCGGCATCAATGCACTGTTTTATTCCAACTGGGTGATAAAGAAAGCAGAGCAGCGAGAATAGTATAAAATCAATCCTTTGAAGACCTAATTCTTTCAAGAAAAGAAAGATTTGAGGGCTAAATGTTCTTTTGAACAGTAAACGCTAATTCTTCAGAAAAGCAAGAGAATGGAATTGCTCAAAGAACCAGAAGAATTCTTTGAAACAAAAGAAAAGAAAACAAAGGAGAGAAGAATTAAAGGAGAAGAAACGTTACATTTTCTGAAGAAATCACCAACAATCTTGAACCGGAGATGACGAGCTTTTCTTCTTGTTTCTTCTTTTACGGGAGAGAGAGCAATGGCGATAGGTGAGAGACGGTTGCCATTTGAATGGAAGAAGAGCGCGAAGAATAGCGGCTGGCGAGAGACGGAGGGGGGGAGGGAGGAAATAGCTGGACTTGGTCTTGGCCAGGCCAGGCCCATTGATGGAGGGTTCAGGTTGTATCTTCATGCAAGAGAATGATTGATCTTCTTTTGCACCCAACTGTCGGATCACATATGCACAATTTTCAAAGCATAATAAATCTCTTCCTTCCATCCATAGCATAAATCATAAAGATGATGTTATGCTTTGAAAGTCTTGCAAAATGCAATCTAGCGATTGCAATGTAAAGAAGATCAATTATTCTTTCATGCGAAAGAAACGAGCTGAACCCATTATGGAGGTTTTAGTACGTGGAATGATCATGTGGCATAAGTCCATCCGATAAAGTTCATCTTATCGATATTATATCATGTTGGAAGTACTATACTCTATCTATACCAAATCAATATATAGTCTCGTATCGTACCACATTCAGTATATCTTGCCATCTTTCACTATACTATATGCTGATATTGTGACAGGATCGTATCGGTATAAGGTCAGATACCAAAACAGCTAACCTTGCCATTAGGTGCAATAGTTTTTAGTAATAGGATCAACCTGAGATAAATAGAGTGCATTTATAGATACATAGAATTTTGATCCAACTCTAATCTTGTGCATCTTAAAGGCATGATGCATCATAGATGACCGATGCTTAACTGGATAATCAAATGATTTTGATGACTCTAAGATGCACACAAGTTGCATACCGTCCAACTATGGGAATAATAGATGTTAGACATTACTCCAAACAACATCAAGATGACAAATCATTGACTAAGTGCATAGGGCTGCAAAGCTAAGTTACGTTGAGCTTTAATTGTTTCTCTATTTTTCAGGGGTGAGACAAGGGTAAGAAATCCTAACCCATTGTCGAATGCATCATTTTTATTTAATGTTTTCAGACTATGATTCATGGCAAACTTTATTGGATCCATGAGAACAAATTTAATGTTGATGTGAGCCGTACAATTAACTTGTTCAGTATATTTATAAAACAAGTATTAAAGATTGATCCAAGCTGTGCTACAATTTTTTAAATCTAACCCTTTTTCCTGATCGAAGCCAAGCCTGCTATTCAAGCCCAGCTCAAACTTCAATATTGTTTGCAAGTGAACAATTTTTTAGGCTCCATTTGCTTGTAAACTAGATTCTCGACATAAGGCTTGAGCTTAGTTCATTTTCTTGTCCTTGAGCTTGACTAAGCCTATTAGTGAAATGGCTTGGGCAAGTATTGTGAAGTTGAATTCAGCAACCCTATGCCTATGTGTACAAATGGATCCTATTGGGTGGATATTTCCTCCTTAGATCGAAGACGTAGGCAAATGGCTAGGTATGCGCTGACGGACGTAGTAATATGATCCGATCTTAGGTTCGCCATGATGATTCTTGGATCCTGACCACCATCCTGAGCGAATTCTTAGATCAGCTGTTCCTGACTTCGGCATTAATTTACTTCTATCCCCACAGTGACTGGCCTTTAATACCTTGACTACATATGGCAAAATGCTTGAACATGCTGAGTTCTGACTTCGGCTATGAGCATGCACAGTCCTCATCTCGTCACAGTCCTCATCTTGTTGGACGAATCCAACTGGCCGTTTTTTTTCCTCAGCATCCACTTCCATCGGATTAGTCCAAACTCCCAACTAAAGGGACAGCGTCGATCCGACCTACACCTTATTTCAAAATTCAACATCACTCACAAATTTCAGTTGGCTCTAAATGAAAAAGTTAGGTGCCATAACCACCCCATCAATCTCGATCGGAAGTCTCACCACGTCGTGTCTAAATCGGTCCCATATTTCTCTAGACAGTTACATGACTTTAACCTACAAAAGGACGTACAGGGGATCTCCTAAGGTATGCAAACCATAATCTCTTTACACTCCTCTTCTATTTTTCTGTTATCTAACTGGAGCGTCAAGGGTCCCTATTAGAGCCAACTTTGGTTAGGACTTGCTTGCAGATTTTTTTTCCAGAGGATGTGCCACTGCTCCAACCTTTTCCGATCGCGGTCCAGATTGACCGCTGATGGTGACACCAGCAGTGGCAGCTACGGTTGCACCCCCATCGACCAGCGCAATACCAATGGTGAATCCATCTTCATAATTTTTCCACAATAGCTACAGCAGCACTGCAAGCATGACCTCGACTCCCTCCTCAAAGTCCTAAGTGGGGAGACAAACTCATTACAGTCATCTCGAAGTCCGGAACCTAAAAGATGACAATCACTGAGTCCTCATTTAGGCAAGACTCAATGCCTAGTCGACGATCTCCCTACAGTGTTCCAAAAATTATACTGTCAGAGATGCAGATATTGACCGTCGACTCGAAAGATGAATGAATGGATCGAGGAGATCCATCACCAGGCATTGGCACGTGACGATAGGTATAATACTAATCCACCATTCAGTGATCGGATAATACAAGAGCTGTTCCCTATGAACTTCAAGATGTCATAACTCGAGAGCTACCATGGGATCACTGATCCTGTAGATCATTTGGAGAGCTTTAAGTCCCTGATGCTTATCTACGAGGCAATCGATGCCACCCTTTGTCGAACATTTTCATCCATCTTGAAAGGCATAGCTTGGCATTGGTACACCAGCCTAAAGTCTCGGATGATCCATTCTTTTGATCAAATGAGCCGACTATTTGTCGGTCATTTTGTGAGCAATAGGAGGTAGCAGAAGGGATCAGACTCTTTGATGAACGTGAAGTAGAGAGAAGAGAGTCCATCAGATCTTATCTCGATCATTTTAATTAGTCGTGCTAGAAGTTCTAACCTAGATTAATCGATTGTGATGGCCACCCTGAAGGATGGATTACTGAAGAATGTCTTTGTATTCTCAGGAGAAGACCTACCTCCAAGACTTCACCGATATGCTAGCCCGAGCGAAGAAATACGCTAGGACAGATGAGGCTTTGAAGGTAAGCCCCCGATGATTCCAACTGAGACAAGAAGGAAGAAAGACCGAAGTCTCCATCAAAGAGCCGCAACACCCGCGCTCTCCTCCCAATCATCGAAGATCTCAAACTCCCCGTGAAACCCTCGATAGAGGGACAACCCTCAAAGGGATCATCGTATGTTTCTATCTGGGAGATTCACAAATTACACCCCTCTGAATGCCACCCAAGCCCAGGTGCTTATGGAGATCAGGGATCGATTCTAAGAGTGAGAAGTTGCGGTCCAATCCCAATCGATGGAATCATAATAAATATTGTCTTTATCATCGCAATCACGGTTAGGACATCGAAGATGCATCCAGCTTGGGATGAAATAGAAGAACTTATCTGTCGTGGTCGCTTAGACCGATTCATTCGACATCGATAAGATCAGCAGAAGGAACAATAAAGATTACCTGCCCCACCAGAACCGCAACAGAGGGAGCCTTATGGGGACCGACCTCCTGCAGGAGTAATCAATGCAATAATCAAAGGACCCTATGAAAGGATGGAGGAAGCGGCCAAACCATCCAAGAGGTCGAAGATCGAAGAGTCTCTTATCTTCACTGAGGAGGATACCCAAGGGGTTAGTTCCCCCACAATGATGCGATGGTTATAACTCTTAGCATTGAAAACTATGATGTATATCATGTCTTAATTGATAATGAAAGCTCGATCGATATTTTATTTTACGATGCTTTCACTCAAATAGGTATACTGCCAGAGCGAATGGGATGGATGGAACCCCTTCATGGGGTTTACTAGGATGCTGTACCAGTTGAAGAAGTGGTAACTCTCCCTATGGTGGCTGGACGATATCCTCGACGATCCAAAATCTAGGTAGATTTTCTGATAGTCTAAGCACCTTCAGCCTACAATACAATCTTTGGATGTCCGGGACTCAACGCACTCCAAGCCATCGTATCTACCTACCATTTGAAAATGAAATTTCCAACAGAGTCGGAGTTGGAGAAGTGCATGAGATCAGGCCTTGGGCGACAGTATTATGACATCGCACTTCGCGAACGAAGCCATCCAAAGCCTACCCAATTGATGGGCTAGACTCATAAGATGAGTTGTCCGAAGAAAGAAAAAATTGATGGAGGATTTGGAGATGATCCACTAGAGATGGCAATAAGGAGCATACCATCTAGATTGGGTCGAATCTTGATCAAGTAATAAGAGAAAGACTTATTTTCCTTTTACAGCCCATGCTGATGTATTCGTCTGGACACTGATCGATATGTCTGGCATCGATCTAGAAGTGATGATGCATCAGCTAGGCGTCAATCCAATTACAAGCTTGTCAAGCAGAAGAAAAAAGTTTTGTACCCGAGCGATAAAAGTAATAGCTGAAGAAGTGGACAAGCCATGGATGCTGGCTTCATTCGGAAAGCTATCTATCCAACAGGATGTGAAAGTGGTCCTCATGAAAAAGGTAAATGGTAAATAGAGAGTCTGCATCGACTTCACAGATTTTAATAAAGCGTGCCCAAAAAATGCTACCCTTTGTCCTCAATTGATCAGCTGGTAGATGCAACTTCAGACCATGAGCTCCTCACTTTCATGGATGCCTTTTTCAGATATAACAAATCCGAATGGCTCCTAAAGATGAGAGAAAATGCCTTTATTACTGACTGGGGTCTCTTTTTTACACGATGATGTCTTTTGATTTGAAAAATAAATACAACTTACCAAGCTTAGTAAATAAGATTTTCAAAAACCAAATACACTGAAATATGAAGATTTATATGACAACATGCTTATCAAAAGTAAGACCTCTGAACCCATATTGAGGATCTTGAAGAGACCTTTACAATATTAAAAAAGTATAGAATGAAGCTAAATCCTACTAGATGTGCTTTTAGAGTAATATCGACAAATTCTTAGGCTTCATGGTGTCCATCAAGAGATAAAAGCAAGCCCAGAGAAGATTCAGGCTATATTAGAAATGAGTCCACCAAGAAATATAAAGATAGTTCAACGTCTCACCGACCGAGTGGCGGTCCTAAATAGATTTGTCTCAAATCAGCTGAATGTTGCCTTTCATTTTTCAAATCTTGAAGCAGTCGAAGAATTTTCAATGGATCGAGAGTGCCGTGCATTTTTTTTTTTATACAAACGGACGACACACTAATTTAGTGCGAAAGCAGCCCAATAGATCAAGATACACAAAATCTCATAGAACTTACAATAGACCTTATCCTGTCTCCACAGCCAGTTGTCAGAGTGCTCAACAACAAAAGTTACTATCCAATCTACTATAGTGTTCGCCTCTCTATAGATATGTCAGACTCTCACTGCAGCAGCTTGACAAAGAAGGTCCTAACATCCCAGCTAAGCAGATGACCATCAAGCTGTCTGGCCTCCATCTGAATTCATGAAATGACAATAATAGGGTCACCCTCCAGAAAAATCTTTTCCATGTGAAGCTGCTACCTGCAAAGGTGACACCAGCCCAAACAGCATGAAGCTCCGCAATCAAGACTGAAAGCTCAAAGAGGTGGGAACCACCACTGCCAAAATCTTCCATCCGGACCACAGATGACAAAGCCAACTCTGCTCCGACCATCTCTGACATTGCCATCGAAGTTCACCTTGACAAACTCGTAGGCAGGGGCTCCAGGAAATGGAAAGAACCCTATGGGTCGCTGCCAGAACAGCCAGGGAGCTCTGAGATGGAGATGTCATGGACGAAGTGGCAGTATCAAACTGATAGTGATGAACTAAAGCAGTATCTAAGTTGGCACCACTCCTTAGCAACCAAACATCGATGAGGAGCTTTGTTTGTACTTGACGGTATCTCCAGCAGCTATAAGTGCAATACTGGTCCATGAGCAGGATAATATTCAGAGATCAATCTACTACATCAGTCGAGTCCTGCATGATACAGAGACTAAATACACAAGATTGGAGAAACTGATCTTTGCACTTATTGTCACAGCCAAAAGACTTCGGCCATATTTCCATGTGTATCCAATTCTGATGTTGACAGACCAACAACTTAAAGCTATTTTGCATTATCCTGACACCTCCAATGGCTAGCAAAATGGATCATTGAGCTTGCAGAATTCGAAGTTTAGTTCTACCTCGACCTTCCATCAAGCTCAAATTCTGGTGATTTCATTATGGAATGTACCATTCCGGATGATCCGAAGATGCCGAAACCTATTCAGAGGATATAATAGATAAACAAGGGACATCAAATCGAGAGATTCCTGGATGATATATGTGGATGGCTTGTCAAATGCCATTAGATCAGGAGCCGGATTGCTGTTGCTTGGATCTGAAGGATTAACTATAAGATATGCTTTAGGTTCAGCTTCCCAGCTACAAAATGAAGTAAGTATGAAGCACTTCTGATAGGACTAAGAATAGCCAAGGAACTTGGAGTATCAAAATTAAAAATCTATATAGATTTTCAATTAGTTACAGGGCAACTGAGAGGAGACTTCGAGGCCTGAAAGAAAATATGAGAAAATACTTGCAAAAGATGAAGGCTCTGATATCGAAATTTTCTGACTTCGACATTCACCAAATATCTAGTGCTAAAATTTAAAGACGATCTGCTTTCAAAATTGGCAACCCTTGCACCAGATGACCTTCCACAACAATCATTTTTTGAAGTTCTAGAAAGGTCAAATATAGAAGATCCGGTCTAAGTTCTATAGGTTGATGACAAACCCTGTGGACGGATTCTTTTATTCATTTTCTAAGAGATGGAGTGCTACCTGCAAATTCAAAAGAAGCCAGGAAGATCAAATTTCAAGCCTTGCATTATATCTTCTACAATCGTAAACTCTATAAGCAATCCTTCTCTTTGCCACTGTTAAGATATCTTCGTCCTTCTGAAGCCGAATATGCTCTTCAGAAAATACACGAAGGAATGTACGGCAATCATCTGGCTGGCAAATCTTTAGCATACAAATTACTTCAATATGGTACTATTGGCCTAAAATGTAGATGAAGCAGCCAATTTCATCATGGAATCCAATGTTCAGTACCAGCCATCCATGCGCTCACTTTGATTACCCTCTTAACCATTCGCTCAATGAGAAATGGACATCTTAGGTCCTTTTCCACCAGTATCAGGCCAGAAAAAATTTTTGCTAGTGGCCATTGACTATTTTACTAAATGGATGGAAGCTGAGCCCCTTGCCAAGATTACCGAAGTCAAGATGATGGACTTCATTTGGAAGTCCATTATTTACAAGTTCGGCCTCCCTTGGGTGATTATTACAGACAACGACCGTCAATTCATAGGTTCGAGGTTTGCTGAGTTTTGTCAAGACCACGATATTTTCTAGCACTTTACTATGGTGGGTCATCCCCAAGCCAACGAAAAAGCCAAAGTCACCAACAGAACCATTTTACAGGGCTGAAAGCTAGGATCAACCAAGCAAAGGAGCTTGGGTTGATAAGCTGTATAATATCTTATGAACCTACCGAACTATCCAAAGAATTCCAATGGGAGAGACTTCTTTTAACCTTTCTTTGGAACCGAAGCTGTCATCCCCATAGAGATCGGACTCTCCTCACACTATGTTAAAAATTACAATGAGCAGAACAATGCAGAGCGGCTCCATGCAAATTTAGATCTGCTTGAGAAAACCTATGAGAATATGAGAGTGTGAATGGCGGCATATCGACAGAAGGTGGCACGGTACTATAATTTTCATATCTAAGGTAAAGAATTCAAAGTTGGAGATATGATCCTATGGTGAGCCGAAGTCTCTCAACTCACAGAACGTGGAAAACTAAGTCTCAACTGGGAAGATCCTTATTAGGTGAATAAAGTAATCCGACCAGAAACTTATCATCTCAAGTAATTGGACGGAACACTTTTACCTCGATCATGAAATTTTAAAAACTTATGAATATACTATCGATGATGTTATTATTTATCTATGAATATTATATTTTTTAAAAGTATTGTCATCTTCCAATATTATTTTGATGAGATTAATTTTTTTTTAGGACTAACCAACTAACATGCTACAAAGGCCATTAACAAAAAAGAAGAATACTAAGAAGAAATGAAAAGCACAAAGAAGGTACATATAAAATCTACTTTTTTATTACTGCACATATTTACACAAAAGAAGTAAACAGAAAGACAAAAGTAGAAACATAGAAAAGAGAAAAAGAACAGAGACCCTTCAGAACCATAATTTCTTGGCTGTATCAAGATTAAGATCTGAGATGAGGAAGATTTAATCCTCGTTCGAAGAAAATACCCCAACCTCCTCATCACTATTCCGGGATGAAGGTAGTGCAGGTCTAGTTGCGGCATCAGGTGTTTGATGCGAGCTTTGCAATTCTCAAATCCTACACAAATCCGATCGTGGAGACATTGAGAAGCTCCCCCTTGAAGGCCTTTGAGGCTTTAAACTCAGCTATATAGCAGAGGTGGGCTTCTGCAAAGGCCTCCTCAGTGATCCCCAGGTGGAGCATCCATCGGTGGAAGAGCCTTCACTAGGGGTCTTCGAAGGAGGGGGCGTTGCTTTCACCCTCCTGGTGGAGCCTTTCTCTCGGAGGAACTCTGCCTTCTTTTTTGCGGCCTCCTTAATCTATCAGGATGCGGGCTCCATGGTTACAAAGAGACAAAAAGAAGGAATGAGAAAAAAAAGAGTTTGTAGGTGCACCAGTGGTAGGAAGGAGCAATTTATAAAAAACCTAAGCAGAAGTGCACCCATGCAGGTCCAATCCAGCTCCACCACGTGTTACATTTCGAAAAATCAACTATCACTTCATTTATTGCATCTTCTTCTTATCAAAGCAGGTTGGGGAGTACCTCAAGAGCCATCTGGATTCACCACGTGGCAACTGGAAAGTGGCCTGAAGGAAACATCAATCAATTTCTTGAAAATTTATTGGCCTTATGGCAAGCGGAGTCCCAAGGTTCATCCTGAGTAGACGTTTAGACTCCTGGAGGGTGGACCTATTGACAATAATGACTGATTGGACCCTTAAACTCTCTCAAAGAGTATTGATTGTGATGATCCTTCTCCCAGTAAATGCAAAAACTTTCATAACTAAGAGACAAGGGCTAACCTACAAAGACCCCTGAGGCCGAATCCGCTCTTTAATGGATCAACGCCCATGAAAATCTTAACAACGAAAGAACTGGGGCTAACCTATAAGGACCCCTAAAGCGAACCCGCTCTTCAGTGGGTTAATGCCTGTGAAAATCTTGTCAGTTCGAGAAGTAGGGGCTAATCTACAAGAACCCTCGAAGGCCATGCTTGCTTTTCACAAAGCCAATGCCCATGAAGACCTCGATTGGTCAAAAGTGAAGGTCAACCTAAAGGGACCTTGAAGAGCCAACCCAAAAAGACCTCAAGCCATCAATTTCAGCAAGGCATAAAGCCAAACCTAAAGAAATGGTCGCTCTATGGATATCATGGCAAGCTACTCCAATGTGAAAATCATTCATCCAAACCATAAGTCCATTCGTGAAATAGCAAAACTGTGCAACGCTGAAGCTTCAAATTTTATTCTTTATCAGTGAATTTCTGACAACAACTACAAGATAGATGACTACAAAAAGAAGAGAGAAGAAAACAGATGAGTTGAAGGGTCAATTCTTGGCTGACAAGCTTCAGTCCCTGACTTCCCTCACCTGAAGCCACTAACATCTTCCATCTATCAAATTTGCAGTGGGAAGATGGGAGTCGGCTTTAAAAAAAATCTCCTAATTAGGCTTCAATATTCTTCAAAGCCGAGATCTATACCTGAGCTAATACATCATCAATTGCAATGATCGTATCGGTAATGTCGAAACAAGCCGATCCTCCAATAATTTGACGGTTGCTTTAGCATGTTCAACCATAGTCATCCTTTCCATAATTGAATTCGAAATTCGGTTAATGTGGATCTATCCTTATGAAGGGCTCCTGAGAGGTCAACAATTATTCTTTAGTCGTAACAAGTCACTCCGAATATTGTCAACCACTGACTTTTTGTATCCAATGAACGATAGAGATCTCTTATCTCACCCTTGGCCAAATAAAGTTCTTCCTTGAGCTTATCAACTTTTTGTTTGGTTTATCACTGATTTACATGAGGCAAATTATACTTCAATTTCATAATTTCACTTCGGGCCCTTGCAGCTGCTCGTTGAGAAGGGCTTTCTCCGCACCCATCTTCCAGCTAGTATTTTGATGAACTTTGCAATTTCATCACGTTCTGTGGTCAACCTATATTTTTTGGAGAAGTATTTTTATTCATCTTCTCTGAATGCTTTTACAGACTTCTCTTCTCCATCGCTTCCTTTCGTTATTCATCTTTAGCTTCCAAAGTTTTGCCTTGGCTTGGCCGCATCCTACTGAGTCTAACATAAATCTTTTCAAGAGTTTCAATTCGAATTCTTAGAGATAAGACCGTTAGAAGATCCTTAACCTGATATTGGGTGAACATGCAGTTGCAACAATCACATCGGATCAACTGAGAAGAGCATCACACACAAAGATAAGTCTAAGAGTATGGTAAAACTCATCCTTTCATTAATTTCAAAATTAATTTTTACATTGACCAACAGAAGAAAAAAGAAAAAGAATACAAGTTTAGTTTGTCTGACCTCAACATAAGGATCGGCCGATGGTGGACTAGATGTAACCATGGTCGGTTGCTCCAACACTTGCGAAGGGTACAACATCGTAGAGCGGGCATAGGGACAATCTCTGGAGGTGCGATAGCTTTGAAGGTACTTCAATCACTCGACAATCGAAGTCTCTCTGGCAACATCTTCTCTCCTCTCTTAGGTGGTCTAAGAAGCTCTAATCCATGTCCGAAAAGTGCTCCACCACCTTCTTACAGTAAATATCCAGGCCGATGTTGAAGACATTTTGACTGAAGGCGCACTTCTCATCCAAATATTCAGTAGATGCGGAAAGGCTTCCACGGCTATGTGTCCCATTTCACAACTGGTTCCTGGGCCTTTCTCTCAACATCGATGGCCTTGGCTTGTACTTCGAACCTCTCTTTTTTCTTCGAAGCCAACCAGTTTCAATTTCTTTTAACTTATCCTTCAAGTGAGCAACCTCAATTTCTTCTACTTCCACTCTCGATTTGGCATTGGCCTCTGTAGCTTCAGCCAACTTGCATTTCTTGCCCACTTTGGCCAGTTCTTTTCGATGCCACTCATTTTAGCAATGATTGTCATAGCATAATGTCCTGCCTAAACTCACAAGATGGGGAGTAAGTAAAAAAAAAAAAGAAGAAATAGAAGCGAATTCACCTTCACTAAAGTGAAAATCATCTGGCTTTGCTACTTTGTACTATTTTTCTTTCGACCTCTTCCAGACCAGCATCAAAGAGCATACTCCAAAAAGTATGATGGAAAGTCTTCCAACTATCAAAAGCCCCCTTAGGAGTTGACGAATCTGAATCTTGTTCCTGATCCATCGGTCCTCCAGCAGAATCTGACTCCACCAATATAGAGCTAACCTAGAGGGTAGAGAGCATAGCAGATTTCGAATGTTAGCTTGGGGGGAACAACCGAGATAACTCCCTCTTGAGTTGAAGTCGAAGGAACTGCCTCCTTATCATCTTTGTCTGAAGTTGAGCAAACTAGATGTGCCTTCAGAAGGTCCATCCTTCTTTCTATTCTTCATGGTCACCAGGTAGGCTGGACAGTTCCTTCTCCAGTGACTTTCGACATTACAATAAAAATATTTTTCTTATCGTCGATCTTCTTCGAACCTCTTTCTTGGACTTGATTTCATTCTTTTACTTCTTCACAGGCTTCTTCTTCTTAAAAGAAGACTTTCTTTTAGAGGAAGCCTGCTCCACAGTCAAAACCATATCTCTTGAACCTTTCAAGGTACCCCCGGTTGTTAGCAACATATTCAACAATTCAGACAAAGTGCTATCAATCTTATTCATATGGCAGTTTATAATGAACTATCCAAATGAATCAAGAAGAAATTGGATGATCAAATCTACTTATAATTTCTTGTCCATCACATCCTGAGCTTCTAAATCTTTTTGATGTTTGATTATTGTCAAACAATAATCATTGATGGATTATCCATCATGCATCTTCACTCTGAAAAATCTATTGAAGACTTCAAAGCGAGCTGTGCGACTCTGCTCACTGTATAACTCTTGTAGGTGAGTCAGCATGTTCCTGGTAGTTTGCATTACTCTTGTAGATGAGTCAGCATGTTCCTGGTAGTTTGCATGTCTTCATGCTGATGCTGAAGATCATTAGACATGGATGAAAAAATATAGCATTTCATCCTATTATCTTCATCCATCCACTTCTTAAGTACAGCTCGTTGATCAGAGGATGAACGAGCTGGCAACATAGGTACATCCTGATCTAAGACATGGGTTAACTTTTCAGAACTAAGAACAATTCTCAATTTTCTGAGCCAATCTTTGTAGCTTGTCCTGATCAACTTATTTGTATCAAGGATATGGGCTAAAAGTTTGAACTTGACATGATTATCTACAGAGAGAATAGTTTTAGTTAGATGTTTGTACTTATTAAAAATTTATTCTAAAAACTTTAAAAATAAATAAGACTCCCATTATTTTTTCGAATCTTCACACTCTTTGGATGGAAAAATAAAAATCTATACGCGATCAATTTCTAATGGATACTGCGGTCTTATAGATCCATACACATCTCACCTAATAGTTATTGGTGAGCATAGATCAATGAGTGAATAACACCTTATCCATTGCTTCACTAAGTAAGATGCAGTAGGTTCGGTCTCTAAGTCCTATGGCCTCACCTAACAGTTATTGACATATTTTTTAGTTAAGTTAGACCCATCATTCAGCAATGGATGTAAAGCTATCATCGGATACTTCACCTAACAGTTATTGAGTTCAACCCCATCTTTATCCCAAGATATCTAATGTCAATTGAGTGATTGTGCCTTTCCGATGCAATCGAACAACTGTAACTAATCAAAAATGATCAATGCTAGGAAGGTACCCATATCTCTACAACAGTGGAAGACCACTAGACTTAATATTTAGTGAGAAGATTTAGGTTTAGATCTCATCTAAGTCAGCAGATCTGATATTTGACTGATCAAATTTATATCAGCACTATCATATTTCTGACCAACTTAGTTGGTATAGGTGAACTCGAGTCAACAAGTAACATAATATAAAACGTAATCTCCCAAAATGACAAATAAGTTAAAATGAGTGGAGGTCCCCCATTGCTTTACTTAGACACTAACGAATTGATCAGGTCAGACAACGAAACTAATTAAATAATCACCATCTAGGTACTTGCCTTAGACACCAAATTGATCGATTAGAATCGATCAGATTAACCTATTGACCTGGATCCGAACCACTAAGCCCAATTAGGTTTTGAGTTAATCAATTCACATCAAAATATGAATCAATGCGATCAACTATAACTAAACTCAATTTTGAGCTTCTTTGACCTAATCCTAACCAACAATTGATAAGGTTCAATCAACGACTCAAAATCGATAATGGGTTCTAGCCCGATCTAATCAATTGATCCTAATTGTTGTTTGATAACTAGACCTAATTTGTTCAATCCACACCTATATGTAATAACATAATTTTTAAATTCTAAAATTATTTTTAGATTATATTTCATTGCATGCATTAGTGGCTTATAATCTTGAAGCAGTTTCAGATCTAAACCTAATGTCATATATCACATATATGAAGTTTTAGATCTAAACTACAAACATATATCACATTTATATTAATTTTTAGATCTAAAACTAAAATTGTACATGTCAAATACATGCATAACCAAATCTAAAATAATGACTAAAATACTTTGAAAATACTTTTCAAAATTTGGTTTGCATTAAACTAGGACAACCTTTTCAATATAGGAGATAAACCCTATATCAGGACAACCTTATACCAGTCTAGTGTGAACTTTTAATCATTCTAATTTCAGATCTAACATGAGTAAAGATATATCACATACATCTATTTTTAAAAATAAAAAATTGATTTAAATATTTTAAAAATAATTTTCAAAATCGATCAATCTTGTACTATATAGGGGGTTAATCCTATATCAGGACAACCTTATACCAGCACAAGATCAAATTTAAACCTTTCAAACTTTTAGATCTAAACAAAAATCTGATTATAGATGTCATGAAAAAATCAGTGGCTCTGATACCACTATTAAAAAATGGATAGGATTGCATGCATAGATTTTAAAATCGATTTTGAAATAGCGGAAGCAGATCTAGGTTAAACTCTTTAACCATACATGCAATAGATCATATCTCATTCTATCCGTGCTCTGAATCTATGACATACATATAATCTAAAATTAAAATATAAATATTGAGATGGGATCTTAATGCCTTTGTGTGGGTCGAACTACACTGTAGCCGATGATCATAGATCTGAACAGTTTCTCTAGCCGCGTATGTGTCCAACCTCTACAGATATCCATATGAGGACTCGTTTCGATCAGAGGTGAGATGATCTTTTTAAGGTGCTAACTTCCTTGCAAAGATCTCTTCTTTAATGACTGATTTGATTTTTTTTTAGATCTCACAAACTCTCTTGAGAACTAAGAAGAATGGAGAGAAAAAAAAAGAGGAAGGAGGCTCGGATTTTGAGCAAAATTTTTCTCTCAAATTTTTTCTTTATTTCTCATGTCATAGGCATCCAACTTTTGGAGCCTATTTATAAATGGGAAGGGATTAGGGTTTCCTTGGGACACCACAACCTATCACACGCCAAAAGGAGGGGCATCCAATTTTTTTTGCCCCAAGAAAGAAGAGTAGCATGAGATAGAAATTAGATCTGATTTCTTTTTACGCCAACTTCTTTCTCAACGTGAAAAGAGATAGGGTAGCCCACAACAACTTTTTATTAATCTCTAATTTAATTCCTTCTTATCTCTATCTTTAGATTTGAATCAAATTCAAAATAAGAAAGAGATAAAAGGATGACTCATTAAGAGTGCCGCCCCACCTTTCTTTGCACCCTCTTCCTTTCACGTAAATTTTCTCACCGCCAAAACCTTTTTGTATGAGGTTTCTTAGCGTGAAACCTAGGGTGTGCAAGGAGAGTGAGAGTCCCAGGGAGATGGGATTCTAGGATTTCCTATTTTGATTTAAACCAAATCAAATTTGGTTTGACCCAAGGAGAGAATGGAACCTAATTAAATTAAGAATCTAATCTCCTCAATTAAATTCTAATCTAATTAGAAATTAACTGAATCCAAGTCTTGATCAAATCAAGAATTAGTCTTTCTTACATTTAGGCTTGATCCAATCAAACCCAATCCAAGTCAAACTGAATCCAATTCAATTAGATTTGATCCGAACCTCATTGCTTAATCAAATTGAGCCAATTAACATTTCAATTGCTAATTAATCCTCCTATAATTCACTAATACTTAGTGAATTATATAATTGCAACTTTTGCATAAGCTTTACCATCAATCATATTGATGATTTTATCCTTCAACGATTCATAATCATTGATCAACCATCTGATCAGACAAGAATCTCTTTTGTGTGTGATCCCATAGGTTTCATTCTGTCTGGTAATGAGATATATTGTTAGCTTCATCACAATATCATCGAAATCTCTTTGATGGGTTGGAATAATTTCAATTCTACCCTTCAAGAGTTATCGATCATCAAAATGATGTCCAATGAGTCCACAATCTACTAGTGATACCTAGCAATATATGGTGGTAATCCAGTAGAGTGAAAGTATGAACTCCTAGGTGTAGTTATCATATAATTCAGTCCTTCTATTGTGAGTTCCGACTGGACGGAGGTCATGAAAACTTGTCAAATTCCATCATCAGTCATAAGTCAGATTGGCTCGACTCGAGTTCACTTGTGAATCCCGTAAAAACTTTTTTTCAATATTCACACTTGCTTTGACTAAAAACTTTCTGAACTCAGTTTCGCAAATCGCATATGACTTTTTCTTTTCTACTAAGATTGATAGATTCTATCTAAATGTATCCTACTTCTAACAGTGAACTTGAAGCTACTGTAGCCAACATATATAGCAAGAATCTGAATGGCTAAGGACCAAGAGAACATACGGTCAAACTCAGTAGTCTCGCTATGAATAGTCAATGCACAGCAGGTCAAAGGACCAGTCATACCACTGTAGCATCGAGAAGACCACTAACGAGTGAGTAGACATCCAAGTAATTTCTCATGTTGGTGACACTCGGTGTAAGTTGTTCTCTAATAACAACTTGCATTCTCACTGTAGTGTCCCTACACTATAGACCCGAGACTCATCTATTCAGAAAGGAGGTGATCCGTGCAGCGATCTTAAATGAATTAATCACTGTCCTCCGTGATGATTCTTTGATTGAAAGCATTTAGAAATTAACCACTAATAATTGTATGTCTCAAATTCTCAATATCTTGAGAATATATAAATCATCTTTATTAATTTCTAGGACAAATCATGGATACATAAACATGATTAAAATAAAATTACTCTTTATTAATAATAAAAAATTTTTAAGTACAAAAATAGGTTATGAAATTATATAATGTGTCAGCCAACAATTGACTTCTAGAGCATACTTCTAATGCAACCTGCAGTGGTACAATGAAAAGAGAGAAGATGATGATTCTTCAATAGATGAAGATGACTGCCTGAAAGAAAACCGTCGACGACCGAAAAACCCTTGAGACATGAAGAAAGTTAGAAGAGAAGAAAAAAAGTCAGAGAATATTTAGAAAAAGTTAGAGACGCTGCCTCCTTTTTTAAATATGAAAAATCGAAACCATCCGATACTGAATCTAATCCGACTGATCGACAATCGACATGTAGTGTAATCAATTGATGGTAGAAAAGCGTCAATCGGCTAATTAATGATATGCATGAGAAACGAGATGCGTCATTTCTCTGATTCTGCTGATTGCCCTTTAGTCATGATTACGGTTTGGAATGACTATGCGGTTCACCCAAGAAGCATATGCACCACTCTTACGGAAAGGATAGTGTCTTCGACCGATCGAAACTCTAGTACTCTCTTTGTTCAAATCGAACTCAAAAGTAGGCACATGACTAAAAACATAGGCACATGACTAGGTATGGGCTGATGGACGTGGTAATATGATCCAATATTAGCTTTGGTCCGTGATGATCCTTGGACCCTGACCATCATCCTGAGTGGAATTCTTATGATCAGCCATTCCTGACTTCAACATTTGATTTACTTCTATCCCCACGATGACTGGCCTTTAACACCTCGACTACAAATGGTAGAATGCTTGAACATGCTGAATTCTGACTTCGACTATGAGCATACACCGATCCTCATCTCATTGGGTAAGATCCAACTCGATCGTTTCTTTTCTCAGCACCCGCTTCCATCGGATTAGTCCAAACCCCCAACTAAAGGACAGGGCCGATCCCACCTGCATCTTATTTCAAAATTTAAAAACACCCATGACTTCCAGTTAGCTCCGAAATAGAAAAGATAGGTGCAATAACTACTCCATCAATCTCAATTGGAAGTCTCATCACATCACGTCTAAATCGGCTCTATGATTTCTTTAAATGGTTATACGACTTTAACCTACAAAAAGACCTATAGGAAACCTCCCAAGATACACAACTATAATCTCTTTACACTCCTTCTCTTCTGTTTCTCTGTTATCTGACTTAAGCGTCGGAGGATTTCCGTCGGAGCCAAATCTGGTTTGGACTTGCTTGTAGGTTTTTCTTTCGGAAGGATGCGCCATCGCTTCAGCCTTTTTCGATCGTGGTCTAGATTTCAACGATAATAGTCCTATCAAAAAGATATATTTTTTAAAATTCAAAAGAAATAAATAAAAACACAACGTTAACATATTTTTGACCAGATAACCATGCATCACCTCATCAATCCATTTCAATAATGATTACGTTCAATTCCCTTCCTAAAGTCAGAGGTCTTTGCGAGCCAGGCATGGATCTCATTCAAACAGAATCAATCTGACCAGAACCATGTTTTTCTCTTGAAACACATTGTTTTGTCTTTCCAAGAAAGGTACACGTGAGGGATGACTAAGAGCCGGTGCAGGCCTTCCTGCCCTTTTTGACATGATTTGTTGACATATTGAAGGGGCTGCAACAAACATATTACAACTTCATCTGAAAAGAGGACCGAATGGGACAAGGAAAACCCATGCCTAGTTGAGTATTTTTCAAAAGATCAACCGACTCTCTTATAGACATGGCCCAAAATAAAATTGGGTGCAGACGGTACTTCTCATGCAAAAGGATGAGCAATGTTCTTTCATTGCATGAATCATTAAAACATATTTTGCATAACTTTCAAAGCATAATATCTATCTCGTAATCTATACTAATAGATAGGAGGAAGAGATAAGAAGATCTTGACAGCTGTGCAAAACACAATCTAACGATGGATGGACGTCATGCAAAAAAATTAATCATTTTTATGCTCAAAAATACAACCCGAACTTTTTATTTTTTAATACTTAAATTAGTCTATAATACAAGAATTTTAGGGCTATCTTAGCGCACATCTTAGGTCAATATGGATAAAGTGATGAATCGAGCAAGCGAAGGAATTTTGTCAACTCCCCAAGTGGCGTCATTGCCTTTGACGACAGGGAATTGTTGAAATCAAAGTGCTATTCCCCAGGCTCTAATGACAATGAAGTAAGGTTGATATGAAAACATGGACCGTTTTCGTTTGTTTTTCCGCTAGCCAACAAAGAAGATATTTGAATTTTGATGCTAGAACATGTGGCTTCTTAAAACATGGCTCCATGCAAATACCATGGTCTTCATGGATGAGGGTGTCCCCATTTAGTCAAGATTTATTTCTTTGATATGTAAGAAAGTCAGAAGGCAGCAATGCAGAATCAAATCAATTTAATGGAAATGGCAGGCCTAGTAGTTGCATCAGAATAGTGGTATGAAATATGAGCTTTTAGATTAGTATTCGCCTCTTTATACCAAAACACGAACATTTGTCGCCGGCATTCATCACCCAATGGCCAACACTCATCTCTAGCTTGGCTGTTGCTCACTTGGATCAATTGGCGTAATTGGTGAAGTAAATTGTCCTCCGGTAACAAACAAAGTTTTGATATGCATGTCGGCATAATTTTTCTTAAACTTTAAATGCAAAAATTTGGTCATTAATTCATTCCCTGAATGTAAGTTCTGACATGTGGTATATCTCTCTTGTATGTAATTCAAAGATCAAATTGCAGCAATCTTGAAATGCTTGGTTAGGAGCTGGTTAGAACTAGGTGGATCTTGTGGACCATTGGTTGGATGGTTCTTAGATGATTGAATATTTTCCACCATTGGTTTGGCCACTGTTAATTTTTAATTGGTTGCTTGGAGATTTAATAAAAAAGCAAGAATGGAATATAAAATGATACTGGCCGGCAGATTTAGCTTATTCGTTTCTTATGTGACTAGAAATAGGGAGCTAATGTTCATCAAAACCAGCGAACTTTAGATAACTAGGGAAGTGGTCAACATTTTTAAAATTGTATACCCCGACAAAGAGGTTACTTGGAGCATGGAATGACCTGGATGGAACATGTCTTATTGTTTTTTTCTTTTCTTTTTAGAAAGTTGATATATACCTTCTCTCTAGTATAGAAGAAGACCATCCATAAATACAGATACAAAAAAAAAAAGCCACGATCAACATTGCATAAATCTATAACCTATGACTATTGATTTGATATACTTGGTTTTGTCTGACCATTGATTTCCACCCATACCAAGGCATAAGTCAATTTCTGAAGGAGAAATGTTTGAACATCACATTGACTTGGCCTGTTTGTTCCATTGTTTGGTTATCCATTCAGATGGAGGTCCATATTTCCTTTTAGAGGTTACTTAATTGTGATGCAGTACTGGAGAAATGAAATTTCTGGCTATACTGTCATACCAATACGACAATGTGAGAGAAAATCGGAATTATAAATTGATAGAAAAGCAAAGTTTGAGGAGGAAAATATTAATGTTTTTGTTGTATTATTAGTTAATGGTTCAACTCAAAGAAAGACTAGATAGTTGGTTGCTGTGGAACTTTCTGGTCTTTAATGCGGAATCCAAGTTAGCATTTGCAATTTTGATGGGGGGTGTCAGTAGAAAGGATATGTCATACTCAATACTAAATTAATATGTGAATCCAAACCCAAACCCAAATTTATGGTCTATGCCTATGCCGAACTGTAGACCCAAAAAATATCAGTACCAATCAGGTCTTGAGCTGCTATTAGGCAATTATTATCTAATTTGGTTATATCCTAGGCAGGAATAGGTGCAAGGGCAATATTGAAGGGGATTGGTGGAAGGACAAGCAGGAAGAGAGTCATCACTATTTTATTATTTTTTTTCTTTTTATTTTTATTGTAGCAATACTTACTAGTATAGTTATCACCGTTTCACCTTGGAAAGAGAAGAAATCTATGACTACTTTTGAGAAGAAAAGGGAGATAATTTTTAAAAAAAAAGATTATGAGAAAATGATAAGAAAATATTAGACATATTATATATGAAGATACACATACACTATATGATAAATATCACATGATTGAATATGGTTTAGCCAATATCTAAATTCAACCTGCTTAGGGTCTCATTTTGAAACACCAATCCATCCAATGACTTATTGGGCCTCTACATCTCTTTGGGTTGACAGTAGCATAAATGCTATATGTATGCTCTTTATTGAGGCATCAGATGAGGCATTCAAACTAATCTCTCACGTGAAAATAATTACTAACGACTATGTCGGAGTTGTCCACTCTGATACTATGAATATTTTCTCTTAACTTCTATATGATACTTGGCAATTATGTTGCAAGTAAAGGATAATTAGCATTAGATACTGCAACTCTCAGAAAAGTTAAAAATCAGACTTAGATTTAGCACTACAGATAAACGGTTATCAGAATGGTTATAATATCATTATAAATAGAGAGATAAAACTCTAAGGCAGAACCCTTTGGCCAATCAACCACGCATTATTATCTTTATCTTTGTCTTTACATTAATCCTATATTTACCTTTAATTTATTTGATTTAGTTATCCTAGTCTATTTGTAGTTCTTATAATAGAATCGTAGCTCCAGCTATAGCATATCTCCTATTTCAGATAGCAGCATTATGATAGAAAAAGTCCTTAAAGTTCAAGGAATGAAGTCTTATGCTATCAACCCTTCACCCTCTTTTATTTCCAAATTATTGATACTAGTGGCATGCTTGCGCACTTATTTAAACCTTCTCCAAAAAATAATACTCATGGAGGTTATAATCAAAATCAATGTTATTCTCCAAAGAACAATGACGACAATCAATTCCGATCTTTTAATAACAATCAATAAATTTCATCAAACTATGATGCTTTGGATTCTTAATTTTTTCATTAAAATATGAGGCTTTATCAAATTAGTAATTAGGAAAATTGCACTACTTTTGATTGTTTTCATTAGTTGAATCTATCATAGTGTGAAAAACAGTACTTTCAAAAGCTTTAGGATATTGTTATTGCCAAAGGACATGATAATACTAGAGACCTGAATGCCGATGCCGTCAACCATATTACTGCCAGTCTCCATAAGTTGTCTCATCATTTAGAATATTTTGGGCATTATACACTTGCAATTGTCAATAATAATAAATTTCTAATCTATCACATGGTTTTAACCTCTTTTACTCATAAAGAATTTAAAATTTATTTTAAAAGATTTTCTTTATATTTCATTAATAGTGAAAAATTTGTTGTCTAAAAATTTTGTCAAGATAATGATTATTTCTCCACCTTTACTAATATTGATATTTTTGTGATTATCGGCTACTTAAGGAGGATTCTTTTTCATAGTATTAATAGTGATGATTTTTACTCCTTTTCACTTTCATCGCAAAATCAATATAAAATTTTCAGCTCTCCTTCTTACCTTGCTAATTGACATGTTACTCATATTATTTGGCATCAACGTTTAGTACATCAAGATCATTAAACCTTTAATTTCATCATTTTAGTTTCTAGTGCTAATAAACTTATGAATATATGTTCTTCTTGTCAAATGAACAAGAGTACTAAATTGATATTTTCTCATTCTAAGTCTTTATCTAAGTTTTTGTTGGAATTGATTCACATCGATATTTGGAAACCTCCTCTTGATTTTTTTAAATAAATGATTATTATTATTTTATTATTTTTATTGATGATTTTAATAGATTTTTGCTTTATTTTTCTTTTTCGTTTTAAGGTTGAAGCCTTTGAAATTTTTCACAAATTTAAAGCTTTAGTTGAAAAAGAAATTTAATAGAAAGATTAAATCAATTCAAATTGATGGTGGCTTAGAGTATAATAAAACTAAATTTTCTGACTACCTTTCTATTAATAATATTTAATACATAATTTCTTAACCACTTATACCCAAACAAAATGGCTTGGCCAAGTACAAAAATCGGCACATTATTAACATAGCCATTTACTCTTTTAGTTTACTCTCAAGTATCCAATGAATTCTAGATTGATGCCTTTGCTCCAATTGTTTTCACATGAGCAGAATGTCAACTTGAATATTTGGTAAGCTTGACTATAATATCTTCAGTAGCATTGGTTGTGCATGTTATTCATATCTTCGTTCTTATATTCTCACAAGCCCTTTTTTGAGATAATGTCATTGTCTTTCTAGACTATAAATCATACGGATTACAGGTGTCATGATCCAAATATTTATCGAATTTACCTATCTAGATATGTAGTTTTTGATGAAAGTAGAATTTCATTTGATAAAATGAAACCTGAGCTATCGACATTCAATCCCACATCTTCCTACGTACTTTTTAGTTCTTTTATCCTCTCCGATCCATAAAAACTCAATGTGCTGTACCATTAGAGCTCCATCAGACTCCTACATAGTTTGATCCTTTGAGCTGTCAATATGACACTTGTCTACTCGGCTTCACATGAAATCTCAAATCACTCACCCAAGTCCTCCTCTACTTTTGTTGCACAATACTCTTCCAATCCACTACACTCACTCAAACTTCATCATATGCTCAAAAACATTCATCCTATGCAAACCCTTTCTAAATCAGGTTTCTTCAAGCCTAAGATCTTCACTAGCACCAAATATAGCACTTATGTTTACCCTCCATATTACTAAACTTATTATTCTTGAATAGCTTATCAACCTAAGTGGAGAGAACCTATGGCATTGGAGTTTGATGTGGGTCCTCCATGACCCAATAGAATATTGTTGGGTATCATTACATGTATCACGTAAAGCAATGATTATATGTCACAACTGAACAACATAAGATTTGTTTGAAGTAATTGGGTATTGACTGCATTGAAATATTTAGCTCAATCATCAAAACAACTATTATTTAATTAGTGCTTGCGCTTGCCATCTCTAACGGTTGGTCTATTCATCAAATGGATATTAATAATGCATTCTTATATGGAGTCTTTATTAAATAAATCTACATGACCTAGACACTGGGCATTATAGATCCTTCTCACCATAATCATATTTGCAAACTTCACACGGTTATCTATAGCCCCAAATAAGCCTCTCAGATTTAGTTTCTTCAACTCATATCTTGTGTTCATGGTTTGTGTCTTTGGTCCTTATTTGTAGATAATTTATTATTTATTCTTTGTACAGATAGTAATACTCTCACTCTTCTTATTAATATTCATGATATTATCATCAGTAGCATCTATGGATCTACTCTACTTTATTGCGTGATGGAACTTCATTATCTTTTTGCTATGAATGACCTTAATCCATTCAACTACTTTCTTGATATTGAAGCTGTCTAAACTTTATAAGCCTTTATTTGAGCTAATCCAACTATATCATTGATCTTTTTTATAATGCAAAAATGATCAGAGCTAAAGTATTGAGTTTTTTTTGTAACCCTAGGCTCTAAACTCTCCATTTATGAAGATGATCCCCTGCTTAATCCTATTGAATATAGAAGTATTATTGGGGCTTTTCAATACTTAAAATTTTTTACAAGATCTGACTTTGCATTTGATATCAACCAAGTCAGCCAATATATGTGTGCTCCATGTCTAGCTCACAAAAAAATTGTGAAGCGCATTTGTATACTATCTCAAAGGCTCTATTGCTTAGAGGTTATACAATTTTTATGATTTCTCTTAATTAAGAGCTTATTTTGATGCTAACTATATTGGGCATCTAGATAATTGTCGATCCACCAATGGTTGTTATGTATTTTTTTTGGTCTTAAGTTAATCTCTTGAAGTGCCAAGAAATAGGCTACCATTGCTTAGTTTAGTACCATATTTGAACACTGCTTAATTATTGACTTATACTATAACTAAATTATCATGGATTTTATATTATTGTAGGAGCTTGGTATTGTCCTCCCCCCTCCCCGCTAAAAAAAATAGAGCTTACAGGTTGGGAACTCCTAAGATGGCTTGGGAACTTACCAATGTCTAGATAGGTGATCTTTATCCTAATCTCAAATTTAAGCACTATTTATGCTTGAGTTAGATGTGTTCACTCTTCACCATCAATTTTTTATTGTGACAATATTAGTGCTCTATCTCTTGGTTTAAACCCAATTTATTATATTTATAGTAGGGATGTCAAAGTGAAATATCATGGTGTTCATAAGCGAGTTATACATAAGTGATATTGAGGTTCGATTTGTTGGTATATAACTAATCAATTGGCAAACATGTTTACCAAGGGTTGCACCACAATATGGTTCACCCAGCTTTGATCCAAGCTCAATATCACTTATGTGCTGTTTTGCTTATGGGGGTGAGATAATATATCATCAATTGATGCCACCAAATCTGCTTCACCAACAATGTATTGAGATTTATTTCTATTCTAAAGAAAATAAATAATGATATATATTCTCTACATAGAAAATAAATAATGGCATACAAGAGAATAAATCATGGTATACAAGGAAACAAATCATATCATATATCTTTTTATAAAAAAAACTAAATAATAAAATATAAAAAATAAATTATGATACATATTTTTTATAATATTGTATAACTATTTAATATCAATAATTATAGGATATCTTTATTATATTACTATAATTGCGTTTATCATTATGCAACCAATCTTTTGTAAAATGATAGTATATATATCTCATCCTAATGACTATGATACCCTTGGGATATCATGTTGTCATCATTTTTTTTATTAAGCTCTTAATTTTCCTAACGTCATGTTACTGATTTTCGATCGTTTCATATTTGATTTTACTAATTATAAATTTTATATCCATTTCTCCTTTCATGATTATTTTATATTTAACCGAAACATGTAGAATCCAAGTAGCGGCAGCCGAGCGGTAATCCAGCGCCCTTGCCCGGAATGGTGTCCCGGCTTTCCTTCCCGGCAGACGGCGCATAAAAAATATGAACGGAATCGGTCTGACTTGGTGCCTTCTGTCGGCTAATGGTGGCGTAGTCAAACACTTATCACATCGTCCGTCGCGTTTGACTTACGATACGAACCACGAGAACCTTATCTTACAACCTACCGTATAGAAGTTCCTATGCGCAATCACGATCTCCCTACCCAACGAACCCTCCCGACCACATCACAGCCGTCAATATTCCAAACGGACCGCAGATCTGTCAGCCGCATAGAATATCCGACGGGCTCAAAAATGCACTTCCCACCCCCACCAGATTTCACGGCAATTAACCCCCTCGAGATCCATTCCCCAAAAACACGATAAAGCGACGCCCATTTTACTTAAATGAACTCTCATATTGTCTTGTATGCCTAAAAATTAAAAAAAATCAATAAAATTCCAGCGCGACCCGTTCGTCCCACCGATCTGAAGACCCCATGACGGCGAGAACGACGAAGTGAGAGAGAAGCGAAGAAAGACAGGCCCCTCTCAGTTCTCTACTCTCCCCTTCGAGCCCGTCTTGTTATTCGCTAGGTTTTCTTCTTCCCCTCTTGGAGATCTTGGTCGCGAGAGGGAAGGAGATGGTGTCGTGGCTGAGCTCTGGAGACGCGAGGGCGTTCAAGTGCCTGCTCGCCCTCGCCCTCATGTACGGCGCCATGTCCTACCTCGCCTACACCGTCATCCATACGCGCCACGTCCGCCCTCTCGGATCCGACGCGCCGCCCGACCGCTTCTCCGAGGCCAGAGCCATAGAGCACATCCGCCACCTCACCGTTGACATCGACGGTCGCCAGGTGATTCTCGCGTGCCGTTGTTTTTCGATCATTGGTGCTGGGATTTGGGGTTATGATGTGTTTTCGATCTCAGGAAGGACGGCCGGGTCTGGAAGAGGCGGCGAGGTATATAAGAGGGCAGCTGGAGGCGTTCGCGGATCGGGCGGGGCCGAATTATCGGTAAGCGGGACTGGATTTGGTGTGTTTATAGTTGGATTGGATTGCCTCGATATGAAAGTTTGCAACTTTTCGTGTGTTTGATTCTGTTTTGACTGTTTTGATGATCGGGCTTGTGCTTGGTAGATAAACCATTTGCTACATTGATTGTTATTTTAGTTTCAGCAATTAAAAACGATCCAATATTGAATCGACATCCCTTTCCTTTTTTAGTGGTAATGATTTGTCACACCCAACCCATCAGCAGGAGCCAGGAATTTGGCAGACAGCCTCACCTCCATAAGGTTTGACCCCACAGGATGTGCAAGGCCTGCCTTCTGATTTCCATTAATGTATTTTACACAACAAAGGATTAGGCAGTAGTAATATTAAAGCATCTACACCTTGGACATACTAATTCAAAAATAACATAACATCCATTTAAAATAGTTCAAGAATACTATTACAAAATTTTGAAGACTCGTACATCATGCCTTTTCAAAGTATTTATTTAAATGAAAAATAGAAAATGACTAAACCCTAATCCAATGCTGCTCAGCCCACAGACCCCATCCGATTTATTCCTCGACATCTTAAAAAAATATGCAATGAAAAGTAAGCAGCTATAGTTTGGTAAGTCAGCTTTACCTCTTGGATCATGCATATAATGTACAGGAAATGATAATTTACGTACCATATGATTAACAATGATAAATGAAAGTCATCTTACTAAACTTGGGATGGAATTTCACAAAAAACATGCTTATCAACATAAACTTAAGTTTCAATGTATTTAATGTGCTGATAAAGAAAATCCCCTTTTTTTATGAATTCTTAATCAAAGTCATTTGACAATCTGTCCTCTCTTAGTCTTTGCAACTATGGCTACAATCAGCCCCGTGATTAGATCTACAAGAGTTTAACTTATGAATACAAACATGCTGTTGATCGGCAATTGCCAGTGATTTTAGCCCTAACTGGTTAGACCTGGAAGGAAACTAGCTTGAGTTACACAAAACATGCTAGTGATCCATCTCGACTAGTTAGATTTGAAAGAAATTAGTTTCTGAACATGTATGGCCAACAATCAATCCCATTGGTTAGGCTCAAATTGTAGTTAGATTAGAGAGTGAACATAATATCTATTCCAAACCAATTTCTTAGTCATATAAAAGTCCATGAATTTTACAAATATGATCTGACAACTCATTTCATACAGTTTAATCATGCCCAATCAAATGCATCATAATTTAGTTTCATGTCCAACCAAAGCATTTCATGCTTGATCCCAAATTTTTAAATTTTTCTTTATGCAAATGTAATATTTATTTCAAACATAAATATAAATGTATAAGTAATTTTCATATTTTCAATTTTAAATATGTGGGCTATTTTACACATGTTGTTATAAAACTAAGCAGTATAAATTTTAAAGTAGATCATATGGCGTGCATTATTAAATTACCAGAGGTAGAGGTACTTACTGATCTAAGTTAGCAAAACTCGGAAACTACTCTCAATATAGATATACACAACCAAAAATGAATATATTGGAAACTTTAGGCTTTCCTTCACAGCCGCAAATCAACCTCTATAATTCAAAAATCCTACTAGGGTTGTGACACCGTCTCAGTGCTTAACAACTTAAGATCCCTTCCCATAATAGGGTTGGTAGCTCCAGATCTTCCCGTTTATGGCTTAGAGCTGGGATTTAGGCATTCCTAGCTTGGCGTAGCATCCAAAGACCCATCCACCCATAGATCTGAAACTTAAAATGGGGATTTTAGTTTAATACAAATATGATAAAATTCATCAGTGGTTACCTTGTGTCTTGGCCCTAGACTGGACGCTTTACTAAATTGAAGACCCTGATAACAGAACAGACACTATCAACATTCAATCAATAGAGAGAAGAGAGAAACAGAATAAGGTACCATATCTCACTGGATTAGAGAGAAAATTAAAGTGAGGGAGAGAGAACGTTTTCTATTTGAGGGGAGAGAGAGGAACAGAGAGAAAGTGAGATAGCGAGCGAGATTTAGACAGAGTGGGGGGTTTGAGTGCTTTGAGAGGTTAGTGTGAGATAGAGGAGAAATCGGGGTGAGAGATAGAGAGAAGAGTCAAGAGAGGAGAGGAGAGAGGACAGACCTCCATGCCATCCTCTATAGGAAACAGGGGAAGAAGGGGGTGAGGGTTTTTGCCCTCTGCAAAGCAGGGAGAGGGAGAGAGAGCTCTCACCTGGGTCCTTGGTCTGATGGGATGTGGTGGCGAGTCTCCAGTGAGGCAGTGGAGGCGATGAGTATGGCTACAAGGAAAAGAAACAGGGAGCTGAACAGGGGATTAGTCATAGAAAATAAGGGTAGGCAAAGGACTTTGGGGTGCCAATCATACAATGGTGCTCAACCATGAAGGCTTGGCAGCCATGGACAAGAAGGATGGGAGGGGTTGATGAGGCAGGGGTTCAATGACTGTGGTAGAGGTTTGGTGACAAGTGGTAGCGGCGGCTGATGGAAGATAAGAAGTGAAAAGGAGAGAACAGGGTTGAACAGGGAATTCACTGGATGGGCTTGGCATTGGGTTCAGCCTCAGCTCCCTTGTCAGCTGCTAAGCTCCAACATTGACTCAGAGGGATGAAGAGAAAGTGAGATCTAGCCAAAGGAGATTGGCGGTTTCCAGCTTCAAGGTAGGGGATGAGCCCAGTGACAAGGGAAGGCGATATGATCTAGCAACAAGGGAAGTAAGGGACCACTCATTGTAGTTATAGTAGCGAACACTGTTCCAGTGACACTTGGGGAGAGAGAGAAAGAGAGGATCTTGGTTGGGAGGATGAAGCTGGTGATGGTGGCAAAGCAGGCGAAGAGAAGAATAAGAAGAGGCTCAGATGTGCTTTATTTTGCATGTTTCCGGTGTTTCCATGATCACTTGCAATTCTTGCGATAGGTTTGAGCTACTCAACACCTGGGCTGTTGTTTTGCACCAGCCTCTACTGTTCTACACCGACGTCGGAAAGTTTGGTTCCATGTTGGATTGGGCTCTCACATGATCATTTTCTCTTTGGCTCTCCACTGATTGTTTGAGGCTGTAAGATTTTGCACACAAGTATAGCTGATGGTGGATTTTTAAACTACTCAATTTACAAGAGAAAGTTGAACTATTGGAATGAAGTCAAAGATAGACTAACATTAGTCATTTTAGAAGTTGGCGCTCTTTATACAAAATTCAGACTTCTAACTTCTAGTTCTATAATTTTATACGTGTTGCACCATAACTTACAAATTTTAATAATAGCTGGTTTATAATTAATGACATCAAGACTAAGCCCAATCTGTAGCTAATGAAGAACCGATGTTCAGATATAATTCTGTGTTTACCTATAACTATTCTAAACCCTCATAAGTAGTAAGTTTGAAAGACCGACTGATTTCAGCAACATTGTTTGTGAAATCTATATAGCACAAGTGCCTTTGACCTGTGGATACGATACTACTCTTAATGGCCTCAATCCCTTGCTTGACTTCTAATAATCTAATGATAAACTAGTGATTGTCATGGATTTAGGCTACATTTATTTGCCATGATATGCAAATGCTGTAGCGTTTTTATCTCAATCTTGATCTGATTGCTGGCATCAAGCTAATGGGTGGGCCACTGTCCATTGTCTTGGTAATTATTTAACAAAATAAAATACATTAAATTTTAATCTGTCATTTTTATTGGCAGATTATTTTTGAAGCTTTATGATTTTATTCTATTGCACCTCATTAATTTATTTTTAAGGAGAATAAACCATCAGTATAGAAACCAATAAATTCTATACCAAGGATTTAAGTCTCGCCAGGACGGGGGCCGTCTCGCCCGTCTCATCCTGTTCTTCCGAGATTCCGGCATCTGGGATGGGTGTGGGACCCCGAAACGAGCATCCGACCTTTGTCCCAGCTGTCCTGCCTTCTCTCCGATCGGATCATGCATCGATACAGCCATCTCGATCGGGACTTGCACTATTTTCCTCTTTCGATTCGTCATCGGTAGGGAGGAGTGAGGGAGGGAGGGAGCTGCACTGATCTTTTTTCCGCTGCTGTCGTCATCATCATCGAGAGGGAGGAGCACGAACGAGAGGGAGGAGCTGAAAGGAGCACGAACGGGAGGGAGGAGTCGCTCGAGGAGAAGGGAGGAGAGAGAGGAGGAAGGAGGCGTTCGGATCTCTGACGAGGAAACAAGGGAGGAGGGAGGGTCTGTCGAAACCCTTGAGGTGATTTTTGCCTCTTTCGGCCCGATGCATGGTGGATGGCGTGCAATTGAAAATTGATGAAATACAAGGGTAGCGTGGCATGTTATCCACCATGGGATTTGATACAGTTCCTACGTCCACGTGAACTAGGGCAAATCTCGGAGCCTATGCACGATGGATAGTGCATAATCGGGAATTGGTGAGATACAAGGGGTAGCATGGCGTGTTATCCACCATGGGATTTGATGCAGTCCAACTGCACATGCAGTAGGTCCAAGTGAAATAGGGCAAATCCTAGAGCATATGCACGATGGACAGTGCACAGTCGGGAATTGGTGAAATACAAGAGGTAGTGTGGCGTGTTATCCATCGTGGGATTTGAAGCGGTCCAATTACTCTGGTACATACAATCATGGTATGGATTTCTCCGTGTATTGCATGATGCGAGCCATTCGATCTCGTCCATTTGATCGCATCCACAGGATAGCTCTCAAAATATTTTGAGTCTGTGATTTCTCTCGACTCGAGCATCACACCCACGGCCCCATGCAGCTGCTCCAATCAGCGTCCATGACTCTGCTCGATACTTATCTATTCATGCGTGGTCAGATGTTGCTTAGGCCAGGATTCCTATCCTATATATTTTTTTAAATCAGGCAAATTCATCCGCGTCTTATCTTAGAAGATCAAATATATTTAAACAATAAATAGATTAGTAAAATTTTAAGATAAATTCAAAAAAATAATATATATTCAAATAAATCATATTCATCTGTTTCAAGCGTGTGCCGGGACGACCGATCAAGACGCCATCGAGATGGGATGGGATGCGGGACGTCTCGTTCTGAGAGAAAATCGGGACACCCTCATCCCATGGATTTAAAACTTTATTCCATACAAACTCCATAACAAGATTGAAGTGCCACTTATTTAGCCCTATGCATGCCCCTATCCCTACCACCCTGTGTGACATTTTACATACTATTTTGTAGGGTTGAGCAAATAACCGAAACCTCTAAAGAAACCTATCCAATCCGACCCAATAAACATTGATTTCATTCGGTTGAAAGACATAAATCGGGTGGAATCGGGTTGGAGTTTGTAAAAAATCAGTTATTTATCGTCGGATTCGATTTCTACACTTTTAAACCATATGAAACGAACTTAACCGATGTAGTATTTCATAAACTCACTTTCATTTTGGGATGGTGTCATTTAGACTTCAATACTTCATTCTAAAAAATACCGTGTCACCCATTTGGATTCATGGGAATATTAATGTTGAATTATTGATGAAAGCACATCAATTTGAGACAATTCTAAAGTAAAAGCTTTCAGATGAGTAAATTTTTTTTTTCTGTTTTATTTTGTATATGTTCAAAAATAAGTCCAAAATTTGTAACTTATAAAGTTTAGGCCTTTTTTGCATTAAATTGATAAAAAAAAGAAATCAAGTAAGCTTAAGTGGGCCAACATTGGGTTAACATTAAAATCCAAACCGACACAACCCATCCGAACCTGCTACAAACCATTCACTTTGGTTTTAAATGGTTTATACATGATAAATAGTCGGCAACTTGTTGAATTTTTTTCAACCTGATTGGGTTCGATCGGATGAAATTTTTCTCTCAACCCGACCTATGCTCAACCCTACTATTTTGTGCCAATCTGCGCCAATTCACATGCCCAAGCATGTGCCGAGGATTATGGTAAAGAAAAGGCACAAAATGGCATGAAACCTGATGGGCTGCCATCGTCAGGCACACATGATGCAAAGGTTGCATAGCCCTGTAGATTCTTGTACCTTGTTGGTACAGTATATATCATATGGAATGGATCAACTTCATAGAGTACCTTGATTTATGATCCATATGGTAGCTGATGCATTAAAACTTGCAAGAACAACAGCTTGTTCTTTGCCTAGAAACCTTTGAATCTAAGAGTTAGAAGTTCAGGAATTTGTCAAACGGAGAAACTTGATGTATTCCAGCCTTGTTGCTGCTTTAGAGATAAACATTCTGCACAGTCAAGATACAACAGTCCTGAGAAGCAAGCTACTAATTTAGCAGCTGCTTCACTCTTAAAAACTGGCGAACAATCCCAAGAATGCCTTATAAGGTGTTAATTAGGTGAGTTACATAGCTTAATCCATGTGAAATTTGAGTTTAGGACTAGCATAATTAAAAGGTCCATTGAAGGAGCGAAGCAACACAATTTGCTTTTGGATTTGTGCAGGTACATTGATTGACTTTTGTAGTTATTTCATTTGCTTATTCAGGGATTAAATTTGACTGATATCCTCTTTGTTTGAGTGCATTTAGTCCTCTTTTTTAATTTTGATTGTCTAAGTTGCCTTTGCAGCATGTACATTTTATGAAACTTTTAGTAATAGTATTTAGCACATCTCTTTATCACATGATGTGCCGATTGCACATAAGTGAATCATGTCATGCCACATCTAGATCCCCTAGCTATAGCAAAAGGCAACTTGGAGTGATTGTAGAAGCAAGAGATCACCTTTTAATCAATTATGCAGATTTACAATGGAGATAGTGGACATTTAGTTAAAAAGTTGAAAACTTCTATAATCATCTCAAAATAGTAAATTGTGTTTAGTGTGGCTTAAAAAAGAGGTCCCATTACCAGTTTCAAATGAAGAAAAGGTTCTCTTACAAAAAACAAACAATTAGCCATGTCGTATTAGAAGCGTTGCAGATTAAGAAAAGTGAGGAAAGTGGCTTCTTGGGGAATTTCAAAAGCTAGTTTCCATTTAATGCTTATTGGAAGTTGCTATCTCTATCTTTTGAATGTGACAAAGTCACCACATATAAGGGTAAACTGCCCTTCTCTTATTGTTTCCACTATTTTATTTGTTCGCTGTACCTTCTACCTGAACTTAACCTGATTTAATTCCAACCCAAACTTAATATTTATTGGTAGGATGTTAATTCTAAACGTAACTACAAGCCTCAACCAACTTTCGCATCTGGTCTAGAAAAATGCAACAGAACTCCACAAAAACATAAAAAGCTCTATTTAGAAGGTTCACAAAGGTATTGATTAGAACTATATAATTTTAATATTGATTAGAACCACATAATTTGGTAGTGACTGAATCTGACCCTAGCTGGATGGTAACTCACTCTGATGAGAACTCAATGAGTTAAGTTTGTAGTCAAATACTAAAAGCAAATCCATTTTAGGGCAGGTTGGATTAAGACATAGTCTGATCCACTTGCACCGATACATCCATGCACTGCAATCATACATAAACCAAACATCTGGTGAAGTGCCTTTTTCATAATAATTTCTTTCCAAATGCTTCGAAGAAGCTTTAAGAGAACTGGAGAAAAAGCCAAAGTTGCCTTATGAGTTATGACCTTCCAAAAAATAGTGAAGCTGCGCATGGTTTTCTTGACCACTTAAGTTTCAAAGCTCTTAATACTTTTTGCTTTGTTTGTATTTTTCTATTTGAGTTTTTCATGCATAAGCAAATTATATCTTTTGTTGCAGAGTAGAGATCGAGGAAACACTTGTTAGCGGTTCTTTCAACATGATATTTTTGCGGCATAGCATATCTGTTGCCTATAGGAGTCATAAGAATGTTCTTATGAGGTATGTTTTACGTCAATAGCTTAAAATAAGAAACATGGCTCATTGATGATTAATTGTTGTTTATAATACTTTAGGCATCCAAGATGTATTGAGGATGAATTCATATTGTACTTTCATGAGGGCTTAGTGCTATTACTAACTACTTGTATATGTTGTATTTTAGGATATTTTTGTAATGTTAAGGATCATTAGGTAGAACAACATTCGTGAGAATTGAATGGTATGTTCTCAGAAATAAAATATGGACAATTATAATGTCTTACTTTTGAACTATATGGTGGATCATATACTGTTTTAATGCATATATGGAAATATGATAAACTTTCATTTCATGAAACTCATTATATATGTGTCATTATATAATTTGTTGCATTTTTATCCATTTAATTTGACTAGTTCATTTAACTACTCTTTCTTTAAAAGGAAAATTGATTATGTCATCACCACATTGTTTCTATCTCTTATTACCAAAGTTATGCATGCATTGTGAGACCATCAGCATTGTATGATGTCGTCTCTTAGACTGTGTACTCAATGCCTTTCTTAGTCAGTCCATGGAAAATCCAGAACCTTATCGTCTGCCAATAATCTTGTTATATTTGATAAGTTCATTTGGGTTTTGGTTGGCTTTTTGATGTCTTCCCATATCTATCCTTCAGTTGAAGAATGCATCTTTCGGTTATCTATGAATAGTTTCAAAGTCATTGTCTAAGAATGTTCAAGAAACTGGAATATCCTTTGCCTCTTCTCTAATGGTTTCTTTTGCCCATGTACATCTTCAAGTTGTTTCTTGGAGTTCGATTAAAGCTTATTTAGGTGCCATCAACTTTTTCTCCTAAGTGAGCATTGAGGGTTTTTAAATGACATGCATGCTTGAATACTATCTAAAAGGAGAATATATGATAAAAGCTGAAACATTGCATTGATTTTACAAGTACAAAAACATAACCTGCATATCTTGACAATAAAAAAACATAGGTGACTCGCAAAATCTTAATGTTTTAACAAAATAAAATCACACTTGTCTTTGTAATCATCTTATGTAGCATTCCGCTTAAGTTCTAGTAGGGATTAGGGAAGTTCTTCAACCATGGGAAACAACAAGATCTAAGTTCTTTTCTTCTTTCTTGGATCTAAAGTAGAAAATTGTGATTGCAGTTGGTCAACTAAAGGGATGATACAAGATAATATACAATCAAATAAATTTCAACAATACAAGCATGCCCAAACTGTAATAGAGATTATAGACTGTGAAATTAAAAGAAAGCAAGTGCAGAAAACCTAAGGAAGAAGGAAAAATATGGTATATTAGAACCTTGGAACTGTGAGGATGTGCCTCTACCAATTGCTTGGCCTACTTATCTTACAAAGAATTAGGAATTTTGGAGAAGCATTGGGGTTCTGTTGTACCCAAGGAAGAAAGTTTGTTGGTATGATATAGGAAGAAAAGTGCATACTTAGACCGTTTTATAAAATATTTTAGGGCGATTATTTTCTTTTTGCTTTTTTATCTTGAAGTAATGGGACAAGCATGTAGCTTGACTTCGGTCATAAGGCACTTGGTTGTTAACATACTCAAAAAATTAGAAAAACTGTTACCAAATAGAAAGACAAAAAAATCTGATGGGTTGAATGGCATACAAGCATACAACTAAACCTTCAAGGGGTAAAGATACAGGTGGAAAAAATGAAGACCAACTTTAAGACCAACAACAATGTCATGTGCAACCATCATTGGCTCTCTTGGTATTCTAAAAGCTAATCTTTCATCTTAAAACAATATGTGGAAATGCTACCAAGGGACCTAGTTGGAATAACTGATTACATAACTTGTTCGATATTGGAGTACAGAATTAGGGTTTCCTGACATAGGTTTCCATATTTTAATCTCCAAAAAGGTGCTTGATGGTCCCAGTTTTGATCATTTGATAGATATGCACACCATACTCTATTATTTGGGGAAAGAAAGAAAATGAAAGTCGAGGCGTTTCGAATTGTTGCACATCAATCGTGCACTGTCGTATATTTTTTCACATCCCAATTCATCTTCAGTAGATAATTAACTTGATGTTTGGTCCTGAGAATAAGTTATCAATTAGTGGCATCTCCCCCCTCAAAATTTTATATGATAGTTCTTTAGTAGAAATCGTAGGTCAGGTGCCGGGTGGTTTTACATGCTTGAGGAGTTGAGGTTACGTAACATATCTTTCCCTGTGCACGTTAAGATATAGTCCACCTTAGGTTGGCACGAGGACTGGAAATAGGCTGTGCTAGGCCATGCCACCCCTTTGCCCAGACTCAGCCTGATTCTTTTTCTTTTTTTTTTCTTTTTGGAAGATGGGGTGGGAGGAGGGGGCCTCTTGGGCTTGGTCTGAGTCTGAAAAATTTGCTCATAGTTTGGTCCAAGTTTGGCCTAAAGCTTGACCTGAGATTAGTCTGAAGCCCAAAATTCTCTAACTCAATGATGAGCTGCTCCTTGAGTGATTGCTTAAGAGAGCTGATTATGGAGAAGGGATGGGTTATCTGTAGCAGCTGTAGATGTGGAGGTGCGAAGATCAATGACTGAAGGAGGAGATGGAGAGGGAGCGCTGTTCCTCAACGTTAGTGTTGACCAGAAGGAGTAGGAGGTGTTGAGATGGGAAGGAGAGTTGTGCAAGCAATAACGGTAACCAGAGGGAGGTGTTGGATTCACACAGAGGGAATGGGTCATTGATGAGGAACCCCACATCACTAGTGACAATGAAGGAGAAGGTTAGATGTTAAGATTGATGGAGGAGGGAATGGAGGAGGGTCAATGAGGTGGTGCTCCTCGACCTTGGCAAAGGTGAGGGGCTGAAAAATTCAATGGTGTTGAAGTGGAACCCCTAAGTCAGAGTTGAGAGAGGAAGGAAAGGCAAGAGCGGAGAGGTGGAGGGGGGGAACTTTTAGGAGATGGGAGGTTAAAGGGATGGGATTAGGGTTTCTAAATTTTAAAAGAGTGAATTTAAGCCATCCATTGTTTTTGGATAAATGGTTAGGATCGAATTAAAAAGAACAATTACCATGTCAATCTTGTATTAATATATGATAGAATTGTATATAAACTATAATTCAATCTCCAGATTGGGCTCTTGCTAGACCAAGGTGAAGCCTGAACTTGGCTTGAAACTTAGATGGGCCCTAGGTTTTAGGCCTAAGCTTGATTCACACATCCATATGCTTGGCTCAAAGCCTGGCCCAAAGCTATCATGCTTGACAGGCTGTGGGCTGGTCCAAGCCCATTTCTAACCCTAGTTGGCACCAAATTAATTGCACGATAACTTATGAGCAGGAAATCCGTCATATCATGAAATCTAAAAGATCGTATTGTCAAAGCTACCCATCTTAATGATTAGTGCTTAGGCTTGTGAAGAACTATGAAGCGAGTTCAAGGGTTGTCTAGGCATGGAAAGAGTTTGGATGAGGATGGAACAAGGTTAAGTTTGATATAGGGAACTGTATTTATTTTTGTGGAAACAACTTTTGAGCAAGCCACATTAGAAAATAATTAGCAAGTGGGTCAACTTTATTTAGAGACAACTTTAAGGGAAATCGTGATTTAGAAGAAATTTTTAATTTCTCTGATATGACTTGGGGAAAAAGTGATTGATTATGAGCTATGTTTAAGAACAAGAGCTAGTTCTTTAATATACTTAATATAACATTTTGAGAAATATAGTAGGGGTTCCACCACTAGTGTTTGAACTATGGATGGCAATCAGGTTGGGTTAGATATGGATTGGGTTGGATGGGGTCAAGTCAATTCTTTTTAAACTTGAATCCAACCCATTTATTACATGGATCAAGAATCCAAACCCAAATTAAACCTTTTTATTAAATACGTAACCTGATTCGACCTTCATAACCTGTTTTCAATAAATGGGTCAGATCATGTTATAAATGGGTTGAGCAGATTTAGGTCATAATGCAATCCAACTATTAAATGGGTTACAAATGGGTTAAACAGTCTGGACACTAAACCTGAACCTAACTTGTTTGGTAAATGTGTTAGATCAGTCGACTTGTTTATGACTTCAGACCCCCTAGTTCGAACCTTGGACCTCTCTCAAGTGGAGAGGGATGCCAACTAACTGTGCTGAGGCTGGATTATGTGCTTAATGTGTATATCTGTGTGCAATCTATAAATCCCTATTGTTGTGAATTTTGTGTGACTTTCTCTTTTATGATTGTGTGAAAAGGAAAAAAAATCTCTTGAGAAAAGTTTAAAGTATAGAGGAGAGTGAACAGACGATATAACTCTAAGGCAATAGGGAGTGAGTACGTCAGGTTTGAGGAGGGACGATTCCTGAAGGCAGGGACTGGAGCTAAATCTATAATTTAGGTCATAGGCATCTCTAAAAAATAACAGCAAACTTAGAATTGAATTTTTCGAATCTGCACTAACCAAGGTTTTAAATACCGGTATTGGACCCGTGCCGGTTGTCGGTGGGTACCGTATAGGATCGTACTAGCAATAAAAAAATTAAAAAAAAAATCTCATCCAATGGCCAAAAAAAAAAAATCAAGTCGTACTAGATCGAACCGGTGCCGTACCGTACCATATCGGACCAAACCGCACGGTATCAGGCGGTTCAGGTCGATATTGTATCGAATCGATCAGTTTGGTTTGGTTCAAGCCATTTTGCGAAAAATCGGCTTGAACCAAACCGATTTTCCGTTGGTACGGTATGGTACAAGATATATCAGCTGGTTTGAGCCGGTATGGAATACTATGGCACTAACTACTAACCAAACTAGTTGGGATCTAAATAACCATAAAATTTTCATGGTTGAACTAATGAAATTCAATGTGAAGCAAAATATGTTATTTAGCATCTAGCATTTTAGTTTTCTTGTGGTAGTGAAAGATTACTGACAGCCTGAGATAGCTTTGCTATAATGTTAGTTACTCCTGAAGCAATTTCATTGATGATTATATAGACTTAAATGAACTAAATCTAACCTAGGATGTACAGATACTTTGTGTTTTTAATCCCTTTGGCATTTAGTAATTTGTGATTGTATCTTATGGTCTCCTAATGATGGTTTCTAATAAAATTCAATTTAATCACAGGATTTCATCAAATTTTTCAAATGACCTTGATTCATCTGTTTTAGTGAATGGACATTTTGACAGTCCACTTGGGTCTCCTGGTGCAGGCGATTGTGGTTCTTGTGTTGGTGAGTGCAGTTACGGTGATAGAAGCACATGATTATATACCTTAAGCAACATTTTTTTCTGTGCCTCTAACACTTTGTCTTTCAAACTTCCGCAGCATCAATGCTTGAATTAGCACGACTTATTATTGATTCTAATTGGATTCCACCTCGACCCATAATCTTTCTTTTCAATGGTGCAGAAGAACTCTTTCTGTTGGTAAGGTTTTTCAATTTCAGTTTGTGAATGAGTTCTTTGCTCTCTCTGTGTGTGTAGTTTCAATGACCATGCTATATTTGTTACAAAGTTCCTGCTGAGTGATTAATCATTCTTATAAATTTCCTTGTGCTTTGTCTAAGATATCTTTTTTTTTTTAAAAAAATTTTAAATAAATAATCGGTGGTGCACACTGCAATTGTGTATCCTAACTAGCATCCTGGAGCTCTTCAAGATAGGAGCTTGTCCGGGCAATCTTACTTTTCAAAGATATTCAACTGCATTATAAGTGTGACTACAATGATGGAGGAAAATAACACTTTCATGCTGGTGCAGGACTGCCACTAGCAGTTACCTCGTTTCATATCATAATTCACTTGCTGGTAGTCTTCTTAGGTCTAGATATGACTACTCATTAGGATGCTACCATGCTTACCTCTCATGATTCTGTAACCACCTAGAGTATCTTGCACCTGTTCACATTTTGTGGTATTATTTTATTGTTTAGTTATATATGGATGACTTTTGCATTATATCTGTATTATTTCAGTTCCTTAAAATCACCCTAGTAAATATTGTGGTGAGCCAGTTTTTTCACCCTCTCTCTCTCCTGCATGCCTCACCCTGTTTGCCGCTGTTTCATTCAAATACACCAAAATCTTTCAAGCAATGTCAGTGTGCATGTCTCTGCCTGTAGAAACTTCACTGTCAGGTGAAATATAAGCAATCAGGTATTTGCTCATGGTCACAGACTTCTCAGGTGTAGATTTGGGACGCAATCCAAGTTGTCCTAAACATATGTTTTTTTCTGGAGCTGAGGACTGTTTAAGTAAGGGTTTGAGTTGGTGGCAGGGAAAGGAAAATCGGCAGAAATACTGAAAACCAGCTGTGTTTGGCTGTTTATTCGATATTGGGGGCTTTATTATATTGCCAGAGAGATAATTTTATCTAACAGACAGTCCAATTAACTTTATTCTATTTTTTGGGGTGGGTTGGGTGTGAGGATGCATTCCTCTCTCTACACACACACAAAGAGAGAGAGACATACGTGTATGAATCCACAATAAGTTAACCATACTTTCTTTCTCTCTCTCTTAACATAACAGCTAATAAAGCTTGCATGGTCAATTTGTCTTATGCCTGGTTAGGACTACTGAGTGAGCTCAATGAGTACCTTAACTACTTGCATAAAATAAGTAGAGTCCTGCTTATGGTAGAAATGCTATGACATGCTGTTTTAGGACCAGGGAGAGCCTTCTATCTTGGATGCTGCATGCGCTACAGAGACTTGTTATTGCTCTTGTTTTTGCTTTTTGATGCCCCTTATCTTACATACTACTAGGTGTTAATGCCATATATCAGTTTTTTCAATCATGTTTTCTATTGATTTTTTAACCATCTTTTCCATCCATTATTTTAATCATCTTATATTTCTAGTCTACATGCTTCTTAATTCTTATCTTTGTAATCATCTTTAAATTAAATATTTCTATTTTTATTTTTCAATGAGTAGAAAAGTTCATTTTTGTTAATAATACTGTTAGATAAGTTTTCGATATGTTCAATCCAAACTACAAATATTATCGTAAAATAATTTTCAGTCACTCCCACAAACTTCTCCTTTAAAGATCAAGCATTCCCCATTTCTGCATGCAGTTTTTGGCTCATATTCCAACTCTATATGAAATGGCCCTTTGTAATTGGCTGGTTGTGTGGCTTGTATAAAGCATGCCGACCCTTTGTTGAGGGTCTCAAGGCTCTTGGATCCAAAGCTAAGAAAATGGCTCTTTGACTGAAATCTTGTTTCTTTGTTGCTGGAGCTTAAATAGGTTGATGGTACACTTAATTGGCCACAAGCTTTGCTTTGATTCATATCACAGTCAACCAGGAGAATTGTTTGTCTAATTCTGTCCAGAGCCACCAGCCAGGTGGTATGAAAATATTCAATGGTTTGGTTCTTTCAAACGGTCAAGCCGGTGCTGGTCTGATCATTCTGATCATGAGGGAAGATTTTTAGTTGCTATAGCAATCCCTTTTTTTTTTTTTTTATGGAACAGTACCTCTTTTGGAACTTAGAGCTGCTCATGAGGGTATCTTATGTCTCTTGGGGTCCTGCATGCTTCTAATGTTTGGATAGTGAGGGTGATTCTCAAATGGTCATCACCAGGGTAAATGGTTCTGAGGACTGATCATCCTTGCCATAGAGATATCAACTGGTTCAAAGTGACTCTCATCAACTTCCAGGCCTCACAGATATTTCAACAGGGTAAGTTGGTAGAGGATTCTCTAGCTAGTGAGGCAGGGGCTGTGGAGCAGCCAAGGATTTGGAGCCTCTTCCCTCTGCAAGTTTGTTATCTTGCCAATGTTCGTGCTATAACCTTTCTAAGGCTTTAAGTGGGGACTATGGAGCAGCCAGGGATTTGGAAGGACCTTTACCCTCCGCAAGTTTGTTATCTTGCTGAAACTGATGCTACTTATGTAACCTAAGACTCTATGGATCTGACACCTCTTAAATTTAAAAAAGATGCTGGCTAGAGGTTGTTGCTTTTCCTCGTGGCAGCACCCTTTCCTTCTTGAGAGTGATTGTGGTCAGCTGTGAATGTATTTTAGATACTAACTGGGAATTGATTAGTTGTGCACATTAAGAACCAATTGCTAGAGTTTATCTCAAAAATGTTTATTAGGAAAGTCAATGTTAATTTAATCATCTGTCTTTAGATTTTTGTTCACATATATCATCTTTACATTCTTACATTATCTACTGACTGTTTTATGCTTATTATTTGCTAGGGTTCTCATGGATTTGTCAAGACACATAGATGGAGCAATACAATTGGTGCTTTTATAAATATTGAAGCATCTGGAACTGGTGGTCTTGGTAATGAACTCCTTAGTCTTAACTTGCATTATTTTTATGTGTTGGCAACACACACTTTCGTGCAACTAAATTGTTTCAGTTAGAATTGGATCAAAATGAATTTCATCCACCTTGACTCATTTCATAGTTGTCAAATAACCTAGGTGACCCTAGCTGATGGACGCTTCTATATCCTAGGTGATTGCCTATGCGACTGCCCAAGCACGGAAGCAAGTGTCCATGCAACATTTTTTCCCATAAACAGGGGCGAGCCCTTTTCTATATGTCAGGCTCCTTTTTCTTCATCTCTTTGGTTTGACTCAAGTATCCTTGCCAGACACAACTGGAACCTCGGCACTCTATTCAAATTGGGTTGAGTCGGGATCACCTACCTCAATCAGGTGAATTGCACAACACCCATTTGCTTCAACAGGTACCCAGATTGCTGGGTGAGCATCTCCAATCAGTCAATTGGATGGGTCTCGCTTAGGGTGCCAGAAGCTATCCTAGGCACCAAGGTTTTAAATCCTGTGGGATGGGGCTATCTTGATTTTTTCATGGAACTGGATGCGCCACCATCCCATCCGATCCTGACACTTAGGACAGAGGATATCTCAAGATGTCCTAATTGGGATGCTAGGATGCTAGAGGGATAGCCCTATCTTGACACATGCGATGGTACTCCATCCTGGTGTCCCATGGAGACTTGAATCCTTGGTAGGCACCTAAGTGACCACCTATGGCAACTATGACCTTTGTAAAAATTTTGATTAGCTTCCAAACTAGTGGGCTTGGTTCTTTGTGTATAAGACAATTTGTAAAGGAAGGATTACTAAATGGCACATTTTTATTAGTTTGCGTACTTTCATGGAATTAAAGACGTAGGATTCCATGTAACTAAATTATAGTGCATGAGTAATGAAGCGATTACTAGTGTCAAAACTAGTTGTGATAATACTAGTGAGTTTTTAATTATAATAACTAATAAGTTTACACTACGATCTTTTCTAAGTCTTTCTTGGTGTATTTTGTTTGAAGGTAACATATTCTTTGTGGATGAAACGAAGGTTGGAGCTATTTGTAAGTTGGAATTATAGAGTGCATTAGAATCTAAGTATTTTAGGTCAAGGACCAAGATACAATACATGGAAAATAATTTTAATAAAATTAGAAATAGAGATGAAGGTAGAGTGAAAATTGAGGCTTATGAAGTTCATGAGAGTGATCATTTTCGGTATTTAGGATGTTCATAAGAAAGAAAATTGAAAAAAATGTTATCCAAAGGATTGAAGCAGAATGGATAAAATGGAAAAGTACAATTTGGATATTGTATGATCATAGGACATGGTTTTAAGTCTCGACTGGATGGAGAGCATCTCGGCCATCCAGTCCCTTTCCTATGAGAAAACAAGATCGGGATGGGATTGGAACTCCAAAACTCATTCATGCAAATAAAGAAGAAAAAAAGAAACAAAGAAAGGAAGGAAGAAGAACAAGAATGAAAGGAATTAAAAATGGAAGAAAGAAAAGAGAAAGAAGGAAAAGGAAAGAAAGAAAGAAGCAAGGGAAGGGATAAGAAAAATGGAGGAAAGAAGGAAGAAAGGAGAGAAAGAAGAAAAAGAAAGAAAAAAGGGAAAGGAGAGGAAAGAAGGGGAAATAAGAAGGGTACCTATGGGACTCTCGATTGGACTATTGCTGGAATGAGGCAGGATTGTGGGACGTCCTGTTCCATGGAGAAATCGAGACACTTTGTTCTATGGGATTTAAAATCTTATCATAGGATACCTGTCAAATTGAAGGAAGAATTTTATAGAACAGTCATATGCAAGGTTTTAAATCTTGTGGGATGGAGCTATCTCGATTTTTTCATGAAATGGGATGCCCCGTTCTGTTGTAGCAGCTGTCTGATCATGCATTCTAGTAGATATCCCTCATCTCTCTCTCCTTCTTCTTTCCTTTCTTTCTTTCTTTTTTTTTTCCCTTTTTCTTCTAGCTTCCCTTATTTCTTTTTCTTTCTTTTTCTCATCACATTCTTTCTTTTTTTCTTTCTTTCCTTTCTTTCTCTCTTCTCCTATCCTTCTTTCTTTTGCTTTTTTCTTTTCACTTTTTCTTTTTCTCATCTTTCCTTTTTTTTCTTTCCTCTTTTTTCTTCTCTCCCCACATGTATGGGTTTTGGAGTCCTGACCTCGTCCCACCCTCATTTTCTTACAGGAACGGGATGGGATGACCAAAATGTCCCCCATCCCACTGGGATGCAAAACCTTGGTCATATGATCAGCTTAGCTTTGTGGTATAAAATATTGGACACGAGGTTTTAGATGCTGTGGGATGGATGTGTCCTGGTTTCTCCATGGAATGGGATGCCTCATTATCCCATTCTATCTTAGTATGGGTCTCGGTCATGCATCCTGATAGATATCCTCCGTCTCTCTTTCCTTCTTTTTTTTCTTTTTTTTTTTTGCTTTCTTTTCTTCTTTTCTTTCTTTTTTCTATCTTCCTATCTTTCCTTTGTCTTTCTTTTCCTTATCCCTTCCCTTCTTTCTTTCATTCCTTTTTCTTCTTTTTTCTCTTTCCTTTCTTCTTCCCATCCTTTCTTTCTTTTTTCCTCCCATCCTTTCTTTCATTTTTCTTCTTCTTCTTTTCTTTCACTTTTTCCTTCATTTTTTCGTTCCTCTTTCTTCTTCTCTCCCTTCATGGATGGGTTTAGGAGTCTGAACTCCATCCTGATCTCAGTTTCTAAGAGGAATGAGATGGGACAGTCGGAATGCCCTTTGTCCCGTTGGGATGCAAGAGCTTGGTTGAACAATTAGAAAACAACATGTGTACGAGATGAATATTGCTGAAATGTGAATGTTGAGATGGATGTGTTGGAATACAAGAAAAGATAGAATAATAAATAAAGTCATTGTAAAAAGATAGAAGTAGCATCATTTGAGGACAAATTAACAGAAAGACGACTTAGATAGCTTGGACACGATAACAGTGGCCGAGGGATGCATTGGTACCATGGAGTGATTTGATACATGTAGAAGGAGAGGGTAGAGGTATACCGAAAATCACATGGGCTCGAGGAGGATGGAAGGACTTGATGTTGCCATGCCTATCAGAAAGTTTGGCCCTAAACAGAGTGGACTAGAGTAAAAGAATTCATGTAGCTGACACAAACTAGTTTGGGATCAAGGCTTAGTTAAGTTGCATCATTGTTTCATGGATATGGACACAAGAATTTAGTTTGGGCTTGTATTCAATTGTTTGATTTTGTAAGTGGAATAAAACATAGTATATATACTAGGAAAAACTTAATAAGTTATATTCTTGTTAATTTTCAACATTGTAGAATTGAATGTAATTTATTTATGCAATTGTCTTAGTACACTAAAATATGATCTTATTAAGGTATTCTATTGTCTATGTAACATAGATCAAATTTTTCTTAGTTGTTCAGTTTTACCTTATTAGTGAATAATTGTTTCATAATCTTATCCTTGATTTCAAATATTCCATTGGTTGTATTTTTATATGCTAATTGAAATGTGTATGCCATTAAGTTGGTGATATTTCTCTAGATATTAAAAAGTGATCATTAGAATCATAGGGCCAACCAAGGTTTTAAAAGTATGGGCTTGTAACTACAATATGACCATGGTACATATGGTACTGACACAAGCAACTCTCTAGTACTTTCATAGCTGGCTAGTATGCCTTGGGGCATGACCAGTTTTTGCCCCCAAAATTGATTTTTTTTTTTCCTTTCTTTTTATATGTGTCGTTATAATGACCATTTTATTTAGTTGGGCTTTATTTGTTATTAAATGTTATTTTAACTTAATTATTTGAGTTTAATTTAAATACATGCATCTGTGTGTGAATATATGTGAAAAGACATATACATGGAATTGCATGTCAAACTTTGTTAAAAAACAGGTTTTGTGTCTTTCATTGAAGCTCAATTTATTTTAATGCACATTAATTTCATGTTGCCCTTTTCTCACTGCCACATCAAGTGCCGGGCAAGGTTGTACATTTCCTTCTTGTTGCTTGATTCTTGTCGTGTATGGATGTAAGTATTGTTGAAGTGCCACATTATGGTACCATTAATGGTCCTTCTTATGTACTGCATGTATGTGCATCAAATCATGAATACCAATGAATTGAAAAATCGACACAGACATTATCATCAGAGCACCGACTACAAGGGGCTGATATGGAGCTATCTGGTCATGTGGAGTGTAAGCATGTGTAATCATATTACCCTATTTGATTAACGGTGCCTTGACCATACCTATAGGCATCACATTTGGGCATGGGCTTTGCACATAACGCTAATCATCGGAAATGATAGAAGTTGTACACCAACCATGAGTTAAAGATGTTGTATCATCCATGTTGGTAGGATGGAGGGGATGGGAATGGTACACCCTATTTGTAAATATTGATTATTAGCGCTGGACCACCCTATCAAGCCAACTCCCACTATGACACCATCCTTGCTTTCCTGATTTCTCATCCATAACTCTGGTAGCTCTCCTGCCCATCATAGGCTTCACATTTCCCTTGCCCTTTCCCCTCCTTTCATGTGGCCTCATGGGAGCAAGATGGTTATGTCATCATGGACCAATAATTGAAGTAGCCTTGATACATGATTTTGGCTCATAATTTGCAACAAAAGAGAAAATGGATGAGTTATTACCTAGCTAACAATAAGGAAATGGCCTTGTTAATTTGTTGAATATTTGCAGCTCAGTTGCCAGAAATCGTTACTGGTCTGTGCTATCCATGACTACAACCTTCTCCTTCCTTCCTCAAATGAGTGAAAACATAAACACCTTCAAGCTCAACACTGAGCACTGCAAAGTTGATTTGAGGCTTGATTTTGGGTTGATTTGGGTAATTTTTTCATGAATTGATTTCGAGGGGTCTTAGGTAGCAGTTCCTGTCCGTTTGGGATGTATCTGCTGGTATGGGCTGGTATACCTAGTCTAGTATTTTCAATATCAGCCCAATATTACGAGTCTATAGAGCATGAATTAGTGACCACTTGCTGATTTGTGTTCAGATGGATTCTTGGAGTTGGGCATCAGGGACTATTTAACAAACAATAGTTTCATACTGCTGAGCATGATGATGTAGATGAATTACCATTCACTTTTTTGTCCCAACTAAAAGAGAATATCTGACTTTAATATTTGAAAGGAAAAAAAAGTGACTAATGTTCTACGTTTTTTATTAGTCACTTTTTTTTGGCTCTTCATTGCTACAGAGCATGATGATTCACCTGTCTATAATTCATGTTTTCAGTCATATGATCAACATCTTATGCATGCTTTTCCAATTCCTAAATCTTATTGTAGAAGCTTATATTTTATTCCTTGACAAACAACTAATCCTTTTTTTCCTTTTGGTTATCCAGTAAGTTTTGTTACAACCGCTACATGGTTTGGTTTGTTTGATTGGAAGTTGATTATACTTGTGTATCTTTGAATTCTCTACTAGTCTTTTCTAGTATCTTTTATACTTGCTATGAGCCTGAACATACAGCTTGTTTGCCATGACAATTTTTTTTCTATTTCTAATTTGTCATGTCCGATAATTAGTATGAACTATGAACATTGGCAGACAAGTCAACATCATTATGAGTTCTATAATAATCACTTTCTATGAAAATGGGTGGATATTATATTTTGCAGTCCTTGCCTCTTTAACTTGCCTTCTGGTCAACAGATTTGGTTTGTCAGTCCGGACCTGGGTCTTGGCCTTCCCATGTATATGCTCAATCTGCACAGTATCCAATGGCAAACAGTGTAGCACAGGTTCCATTTTTCTCATATCCTTGGTGTCTCACTTCTTTGATACTGTTTCATATGCTTTGGATTTATTTAGAAATCTATGTATTCTGGAAATTAACATATGCATTTTGCCGTATGCATCCACTAGCTTTATAAATACCGAGGATTAAGATCTAGCACTAGTCATATGTTTTTAATGCAGGCACAATTTAATTATGTTGTAAAACCGAATAGCAATTTTCCAAGTTCTAAGAAACAGTTATATTGACATGGCTATCATTGGAGCTTCCTTTCTTATTGGTAGTAAAATTAAATTGTGGTGCTCTGTTTTGAACTGGTGCTGTTCGGATGAGATCAGTGTTATTTGTGCTGTTCAGAATCTGAAACCATGTTTAAGATCTTTGGAAGGCATTTGTAGGCTTGAGTGCATAAGAATTAAGTTTTAGTGAGACAAGCAATTCGGTTTCATTGTTTAAACAACAAAATCTAATAATTTGTCCTTGTTAATTGATCAGTTTTAAGGGCTATAAAGGGTAGCTAGGAGCTTGTTTCATTGTGTCCTATTATTTTTTATTTTCTTTTTGCTTGTGGCAGATCATTAAATATCTTTGCAATTGTATTGTGAATTCTCTATCTTTACAATGTGACCATTTTAAGGCCTATTGAAGATGTTTAAGACAGTATTTAATGATGAGCTATTAAAGTTTTTCTTTTCATCTTGGTGCCATGTTGTTTTTGTTACCATGCATATGATTGTGGTGAAAAATTTGTAGTCCATGGCATTAGGGTGAATGCTAATGACACCATTTTGTTAACAATGAAATGCTTGGACTTTAGTCTGAACTCTGATGCACACAATGTTTGCAGACCCAAGCTTGTTGACTGGGTAAGCCTGGTCGACCCGTCATCCCTCATACTTTGGGTGTTGGACTGGTCTAGAACATGTTTATCCAGAAACCCATCTAGACCATCCATGACAGGTTCAATTGTCCAAATTGCTCAAGTTAGATGGCAATGACTCAAACATGTTATCAGTGAGATAGGAAGGGGAGAATCTTGAATTTCAATTACCCACTCAACCAATCTCTTAATCTTACATTTTCAAATTCTTACCCTTGTCAGAATTTGGTGCAAGATGGGAATGGGTACTGGTGCGAGTGCGGTGAAGCAGATATTTAGAAATACTTTTACTAAGGAAGCATTTAGGAAGTGGGTCTAGGGTCAGGACTCAAGGAAGATTGGGAAGTGGGTGCACTACCCTTGGTAAAAAATTCCAACTAGTAAGTTCTCTTTCCTTATTTGATTCTATCATATATAAATATTGTTGATGTTGGGAAGACTCTAATCATTGACCCCCTCTCTTTTCTTTCATGCTGGATCATAGAGTTGTTCCATGCTCAAGAAAAAAGCAAGGTCTGTGGAGGTGGCAATTCATTGGAGGTGGGACTCCAAGGGTGAGTGGCTAATTTAAGGATAGTGGTGGAGGGGTTGGGCGGTCATATTTGGAGATCTCCAGATGAGAGAATCCCCTTCACTTCTTTTTCTTATGACGGCCTGGGGTGGTGTGATTTGATAGATTGAGGTTTGGTTCCTAGATTTGTTGTTTTAAGGAGAGAACCTCTTCCTCTTCCTCTAGTTTGAAGAAATGAGAGATTGATTGGTGTATAGGAGGGAGTGGAAGGAGGTTGGGAAGGTGAGATAGAGAGGAGAGAGGAGGCTTGAGAACGAAGCGAGAACATCCCTAAGTAATACTATCTATGTATGAAATTGGTAAAAAAGTTTGGTGTCGGGTTTGAGTGTGGTTGAATGGTGGATCTGTGATCCAACCACGAGAACTAAGGGATCTTGGTCAACACTTTTGAAACATTAATCATAAATAATGGGAGTTAGAGTTTACCTAGTTAAGATTCTTTCTCAAGTACTTCTACATTTCTACTTGTGAGCTTGTGAAAAGTTGAAATTCTCTAATAATGGATATCAAGTTTTGAAATACTGATTGGTGCAACCCATGCATCAACTAAGTGCCATACTAACCTCCGGGCAGTACAAAGGGGCATTAATTCAGGCAAATATCTTTTGGACTGCACCCGAATTGCTTGAATCCATCTCAGATTGTGCAGTTTAGGGCAGGTTGATGTCACTCGGAAAATCTAAAACAACCCGCTTTTGTAATTGTTCTCCACTATTTGAAGGTGGAAATTAGGTAGGGGGTAAGGGAAGACTACCTAGGAGGTTAGCTTGCAGGAGTGATGCTTTGGTTTTTGATTTGTGGAGCTGAAAAAGCATTCTAAGTAAATTTTCTCCCTTCATTTTCTTCCTTATTGCTTCAAAAAATTCCAAATAAGATTTTCTGTTAAAAAACTCTTTATTTTGTCTAACCAGGATTAAATGTTGTTTAATCATAAGATTCATCTAATACATGAACCCAAGATCAGAAGCAATGATTTTTGAGTTTTTGGGATGGATTCTGAATCCTTCTTCAAAAAATCATGTAGGTCAGAAAATAACCCAACAAAGTCTATGCTAAGGGTGAATTTTATGCACAGCGTGGATTATAAATTATCAAATAAATCTTATGAAGATCGACGACCTTGATTTTACGAAGCCCCTTCATAAACCCATCATTTCTTACTATTTTTATCTTTAATCATTTTTAAACCCTTCCATCTCTCCTTCCCCTTCTCCTTCGATCCTCTCCTCGCAAACCCAAATCTCTCTCAAATTCGATCTGATTTTTTTCTCCAAAATTACTTTTTGCCGATGCGTCATCTTTTGAAACGATGCCTCTTCCACTATTGGATGACATCTTTCTATAAATGAAGATGGATACATGTGTCAAACGAAGCTCTGCATTGGTAGAGCCTTCATTTTAATATATATATATATTAGAATAGATTATTTTAATAATATTTTATCATTATAATATCAGTAAATCTCTCCAACCTTTTCTTTTAAAAAAAATTATCCTGAACCTTCCAGACTCTTTTTTGTGAGAATAGTAAATATGTTTGTTATATTTTATTTTTCTCTCTCCTCCTTTCCTATGCCATGGTGTTTTCAAAAAAATACAAATATATACTCTCCATTTATTTCTCATATAACGCTCCCCAAGATCGTTCCCCTACCCTCCCCACTCTCGCTCTCTCTCTCTCGATCATCCCATCGGTACTGCTCTCATTTTTTTTCCGAATTTTTCCCATTCCGCTCCCCTCCAATTTTTTCTTAGCCAACCACGATGTCTCTCTGCTACCCGCATCATCAGCTACGGTGGCGCCAACATCGGTTGGAGCCCTGATGGCCCCACCTGGTGCATGCTCCGCTGTGTATGCATCTGCGAGACGCTCCGCCCGCTTGTGTGGTGGCCACAACTGCCTTCGCCATCGTCACGATTGCCGCAGCTACCGTAATCGCCTGCTTGTTCTTGTCTACATCATGTAGGGGAAAACATAGGAAAAACCAACGACAACAAAGTAAGGTGGAAAAATTAAACCCATTGGTACTGCTCTATTTTTCTTTTATTAGTTTTGGTGGGTGAGCGGAGTCCCCGAATTTTTTTATTCCGCTCTCCTTCATTTTTTTTTCTTTTCCCCACCCCCCTCTCTCGAATTTTCTCCAATTTTAGGTTTCTGAAAGCCCTACTCTTCCTCTCCTCTGCCACCCACTTAGGATGTTGGATGGGGCGCCGCCACTCAATGGCGGAGCTCCTCCTCTGGTCTCTTGAAGTTTCCATCTTGGTTACTGGCTCATCGCTCTTCTTTTCTTTCTATTCCAGTTTGTTTGGATGCTACAGGAAGGTATGCAGTTCCCTTGCTCTGTTCTCACCTGCGATTCTTCCCTTAAGCATTTCTCATCGTTAGAACTGGTTGTATCATTCTAGCCTCAACGTAGACGCCTCGCGCTCTATTGGAAATCAAAACACCTCCTTGTAAAACCCCATACGTGTGTCAAAGAAGAAAATAAACACATGGCGGACGGAGGCTGATGCCTCAGTTTTGTTTATATATATATAGATGAGTTATTATGCTGTGTCAATATCAAAAGCTACTACGTGGGCCTTATTCTTTGCGTGGGAATCCCAAAAAGGTTCTTTGGAACTTAATTATAGATTGTTATGCCTGATATTGTTTTCCTAAGAAAAGTTCAACTTTACCATGGTGGTAATGTTAGCTAGATACAAGAATTTTTGGCTTTTTGTGCACTGTCTTAATATCATACCATCTCTATCCGAAGGCATTTCTTTCAATTTATAAGTGGTCAAGAAGAGGTTTCATCTCATTCGTGGGAGTGGGCTTGCACTCCCATTAGCATTAGTGTGATGTCATGGTAAAATTTTTGACTTTGACTATGTAATTGTGATGGAGGACACAAGGGAGTAAGAGTAGATGACCATCTTCTGGATGCCCTTATTTTATTGGTTGGTGTTTGGTAACAAGGTCAATAACGTATTCAAGGGACTAAGTGCATAGATGTTTGAGGTTCAGATGAATATAAGGGATCAAGGTGTCTAGGGTTGTTAAGGTTTCAACTAAATCTAAAAGCTTCTAGGGTTCCTATAGGATCAAAGGATGTCATGAGTCTTAGAAATTCCAAAGGTGCAATCAGATCTGCAAATGTAAAGGAAATTTATGAGTTCAAATCACCTTGTGGCAGCAAGGGAAATCCGATTTAGATCTAAGCCCTTTCCTGTTGTTGTTCCAGCTTTGAAGACCTTAAGAATAGCTTAACAATCAATAAATTAGGTTAATCAAAAAATATCAAGGTAGCTATTTTAAAATTGATTTTTATTAATTATCGAGACTTAATCCATGCTTCTTACATTTAATCATTTTTTTCCTGCTTTTTAAATTTTTTTTCTTTTAAAATAGCTTAAAAATCACAAAAACTTGTTAACTAGTGAAATGCATGACTTATACTTTTAGAAATATATTTCTATTGTGCATATATGTTTCCACTTTTTTATCTTTTCTGGGATTTCTGTAATTCTTAATTATTTTTCACAAGAAATTAGTTAGAAATTAGATAAATTTCAAAAATTAGAATTTTTTTAGGGCTTTTTAAGGAACCTCCAAATATATTTTTCAATGGCTGATTGAATATCATTTTTGGTGGGATAATTTAAGATGTATTTAATGTTTGAGCTTAGGCTTTGGGCTTCCTGACATGCCAACCTGATAATTTGATCTAAGCCAAAAGGTTGTGTTGTACCACAAGGATACACTACATATGCACACATGCTACAATTTTTTTCTTCTCAAATTCCCTTTACTCTATATTTAATAACTATTATAAATTTATAATACAATTTTAATAATATTTCATAAAATTTAACATATGACAGATAAACAAAAAATATTTTATTGTAGAATGTGGTCTACCCTACAACATGTCCCAAATTTTTGCCAAACAAAATAAATTTAGCATGAATTTGCCTATTTTTGCCCTTTCTTGCCATTTTATGATCAACAAAAAAAGTGGGGGGAGTGGTTCATGGGATTTGGGGATGCTCTGGTGCATAAGCTGTCAAGAAGGGGGTGGCTTAGCCCAAAAATCCCCCTGGACTCCCCTTTTCTTCTTCTCCTCCCTCTCTCTTCCCCTCTCACTCTCCCTGGTCCCTGCTTTTTGGTCAAAAGAGGCAAACAGAGCCTCATGAGGCAGCTCAAAATGAACACTGCTTTGCATGCCCTCCTGTTCGTCCTACCAAATTTCTTAAAAAAATTGCCATCCTATTCAAGATGGTCTTCATATGGGACCAGCTTGTACTGACCCATTTGGCCTAGCCACGCATGATTTGTGCATCACATCATCCAAATTGGACTAGGTACTGGGCGATATCAACCTGTTCCAATCTGGATGGCGAGTACAGTGCTGATTTCTATTGATGCAGTGACCCAAAACCTGCCCTGTCTCCATTCCTGTGTTTTTTAAAGCCACGATCCTCGTATTGTATAATAGGTTTTTGGATACTTCATCCATCAAACCTTGGCTGTCCCTTTCAATTTCTTCTTGACAGTTTATGGTTTTCTCTTAGCAGAATATAGTTTCCTCTCATCTGTCAGCTTATCCTATTGAAAGAATTTTTTAATGCTGTACAACCAATCAAGCAATGCCTCTGGATTATGATTTTCATAAAGGTCAACTACTTAAAGCTTTGCTTTTGGGTCCATATTGACAGAACGCTACTCTTTAACTGCAAAATCTGAATTTGCCTGGGAGGTATATATGTTCTTGTACATGTGAACAATCGAAGGCCAATCATTTACGTTCTTTTCTGTTACATTGGTTTTGCCTCCAAAATGCTACTGCAATTGCATACATAGTTGTCTTGAAATCAGTTATCGAGGTATTCATGGATGTCATCTTGACATTCATAAGTGTTTTGCCTTCATTGTGGTCATGTCTTCTTGTAACTAGAGAACACCTTATTTGCTGTTTTCATTGTATCGAGAAAAATTCTTAAAATGATTATTCAGTTCACTATCGGAGACATGTTCGAGGGAAAGAAGAAATCATGGTAGTTGAAGAATGTGAGGGTGGAAAGAAGTTCAGGGATTATGGGAAGTGTTGGGAAAGGTATGCCTAGGTGCAAGACACAGGTGAACTCCACTCAAGCTCCTTGCCTATAGCAAGGTGAAGCCCCTTTAGTGAGGCATACAAAAAGCCTCAAGGCTGCATGCCTTATTGAGGCTTTAAGGCACAAAAAGGGCATGCTTTTTTTAAACAAAGTTCAATCTCTTGATTAGATTTGCAGCAATAAATCTTAGTCATTTTTCAAAGTTACATGATTAAAAATTGAAGAGAAATTAATGAAGAGGCTAATTCAGTAAGGGAAAATGGGTGAAAAGATGAACTAGGTTTGGTGCAGCTAGCTTCTCTCTTGTGTATCAACATCAAGCTATCAACTAGGTAAACTTCCTCCTCTGCTTTCTACTGTTCTCCTTTTTCTTTTCTTTGGACTGGGGTGTCCATGCTGCCATGTCAAACAGGGGGCCAAAGTCCACTTCTTCTTCTTCCTCCTCTTCTACTCCCTCCTCTTCTTCTTCTTCTTCCTCTCCCTCTTCATCTTTTCTCTTTTTCATCATCTTCCTCCTCCTCCTCTTCTTCCTCTTCTTCCTCTTTTCATTCTCTGCTTCCTCCTCTTCTTCCCCATGCTCTTCCTTCTCATCTTCTTCCCCTTCTCCATCTTCCCCCTCCTCCCCATTTTCCTCCCCCTCCTCCTCCTCCTCCTCCTCCTCTTCTTCCTCCCCCTCTTCTCCTTCTTCCTCTTCCTCCTCCTCCTCCTCCTCTTGTTCCTATTCTTCCTCTTTCTCTTCTTCAGCTATAGTTTCCGACTTTCCGTCCATCAAAAACAAAACAAAGGACAGAACATGCCATTCCCTTTCTATGTGTGTAAATCTGAATTCTGATGCTTTTTTCTCTTTATATTTGTGAATTAGTAATTCATTGTTATATGTTTGGTGTCATGTATTTATTATTAGTTATATGTATATTTATATTTTGCAGCTCACTTCGTCAAGGCGCACACCTTATGTCGTGCCTTACACCTAGGCTACAAGAGACCTTGGTGCCTTTGTGTGCCTTTGACAATTTTGTGAATAGTGAGTTTACCGAACAATGTAGGACAACAGGATTTTGGGCAAAACTAAGGATATATATATATATATATATTAAATAACATCTTTTCTGTAATCGATTGATAACAAAACCAGTAAAGGTTTCAGGCAATTTTATGATAAAAAACAAGCAAAACAGCATAAAGATTTTTGAGGTTCAGATGAATAGATGGGAAATGATTTTTTTAATGTTTGGATAAAATAGAAAAGCTTCTAGAGTTCTTGTAAGATCAAAGGAGGTTGTGAGGCTGAGAAGTTCTGAAGGTCTAATCAGTTTTGCAAATTGAAAAGAAATTTATGAAAGTTCATATCAACACTCGTTGGAGCAAAGGAGAAAGCTCTAAGTCGGTTCGTGTTGAATCTCATGAGACATGGAGTTTTTCCCCGTTTTACCCTTTTTTTGGGTTGACTAGGAGATGTGTAGGAGGAGATGGAGATTCATAGGAGATAGAGTTAAGAAGTTGTTGAATCCCATTTTGCAATTTAATTGTCTTTTTTTCTTTTCATGTGGAGATTCATAGGACAAGATGTATCTTGACCCATTACATGTTGATTCCCTTTCCTGCTTTATAAAATTTAGCCTTTTTGGTCTTGTTCAGCAGATATGCTTGATTCTGTCTGTTTCATGCATGTCTGTCTCAATTTTGCATGTTGTTTGTGTTTGTGACAAGATTGTCTGATATGATCCAGGTCTGAAATAGGGATTTCTGCTTGCGAGTAAATGTCCTCTTCTTACAGTGAAATAAAATTGGTGAAATATATCTTCTGCATCTATTGTGGCAGCTGGGAGACAACTCCTGTTTCTTTGACCCACTATATTTGCCTTCTATGTTGGATTGCTTGATAGATGCATTTTTCTATTCCAAACTCCATGGGTTGCCTGAGTGCTGTTTTTGTTGATTAGAAAGATGGCAACTTTGACTTGAAAGGGAAAAATGATGGGCCAGATGGGGCTTTCTGTCACTCATGCCATGGCTATCATGATTCCTTCTACATTAAACAGTGACATTGGCTCTTCAAATTCATCAATCTTCTTCAAGGTCCTCAACCTAATTTTTTTGAGGTTTTCATAGGCCAACCGTGTAGTGCAAGGCAGTGATCATGGTGGTCACTGTGCTATCTTATTATTTATGAAGATGGGTGTGGCTTGCTTGTATCTGGAGTTTGACTTTCTTGATGCACCTTAAGAATGGCATCTCAAATGACTAGGAGATTCTTCTAGGCAAAATGTATGTGTCAGCCCCACTGTTCTTCTTATTGACAACCAGTACTAGTTACTCCCCCTTCTCTCGCTTCTCTAAATCTTGTAATATATCCTCTATCTGATGAATTTGGCTCTCTTCTTTGCTTTATGCACTTCGCACTTAAATAAAAATCCTTCTCTTATTGCATCTGGTAGATTGTGTTCATAAATGTTACTTTTATTGATAATAAATATGGAACTAAAGGTCTAGTTCAGGCAGCTCTAGTATCTTGGTTTAAGTAGACTGCCTGATTATATCATGTTTGGAGCAGGTCAGAAACATCCAACTAAGGCTTGACGCAAACTGGAACTCTTTTTCTCTTGCTTTGAAGTCAAATTTACCTAGAGGAACTAATTTGTTTATCTGTACATCATTAATCTTCCACTTATCATTTGATCCGGTTGCTGGTGCAATTAAGGTAGTATGTTGTTTTCCAGCATCTTCACTGTCCAAACGATTCTGTGTGTTGTGACATTCACTAGCATGTTTCTATGATGATGTTGCTGTATGAAACCTGTGGTAGCTGCTGAAAACAAAAATCTTTTTCATAATGTTGGCTGGCATGGCATGATTGTCCAATCCTTAGGCTGATGGAGACACTGACTTTTGTAGTTAGTCATACCTAAATGGAAGAGTCCAATGGAGAGAGATTTTTCCTAGATGATGTTTTAACTGTTAAGGGTGAATTACATGTGTGGATATGTTTTCGGCGGGATATTTTTCTCATTGTTTCAATATATGCATCTTTCTTAAGTTCATACATTTCTGTCCTGTACAGCATTGATGTTTTAACTGTTAGGGTGAATTATATGTGTCGATATGTTTTCAGCAGGATATTTCTCTCATTGTTTCAATGTATGCATCTTTCTTAAGTTCATACATTTCTGTCCTGTACAGCATTAATCTAGTGAGCGAATTTGCTTGTGCAGGATGTATTTGGCATTATCCCTGGCGATACAGATTATAGAATTTTTGCTGAAGATTATGGCGATATTCCAGGACTAGATATTATCTTTGTCCTTGGTGGTTATTTCTATCACACCTCTTACGATACATTGGAAAGACTATTGTATGCATTAAAGATACTATTTTAGATTATGCCATTTCATGAACAAGTTAGAATTCGCAGTGCAGTAGGGTTTTTTTAATTTTTTAAAACATTTGCACACCAGACCTGGAAGCATCCAAGCACGTGGTGAGAATTTGTTCAGATTGATTGAGGCATTTGCAAGTTCTTCAATGGTGTTGAATGCCAATGAAAGAACTTTAGAAGTTGCAGCAAATGGAGCCAAAACTGATCGGGCTGTATTTTTCGATTATTTGTCTTGGTTTATGGTGAGATTTTGTTTTATAGATTGAGGCATTTTTACATATTGTTCTTGGATCACCTGCATGATTACTTGCTACTGTAATTCATGCTTCTACATTAATATCATGGCAAGAGGTGAAGTGACTTGATTAAGTTGCAAAATTAAATAACAGATCATGTTGCTTCCTTTTTTTTATGTGTTTCAGATATTTTATTCCCGAAAGGTATCTGTGGTACTTCATGGTCTGCCATTCGTCATATTCCTTCTGATGCCACTGTTTCTGCGGCCTTCAAATTTTGCAATGCACTCTTGGTTTGCAACCTTCTCTGACTACTTCAAAGGTATGCCATTATGTTGAACTTCATGAAGATAAATTCTCAGGGCTTTGGATGTTTATACATTAGAACGCATCTTTTTCTCACTGCATCCCTTCATGCACACTCACAGGAAATTTGACCTGAATATCTCTCTGCTTATTTCCAGATTTTTGTTCCTGTAGCTCCTTATGCTTGGTGCTTCTTACAGTGTCTAGTGGCCATATAAGGGATATGGATAGTTGTTTTATGTTCAATTGATTTGAAGGCTCATGAGATAGCGTAACTTCACTTACTTTCCATCATATGGGATACTTTGATTTTATTTAAAAACTAGGAATTCTAATCCTTAACTGATATGGTCATGATATTTGTCAGCTTTTCCTTTTAGTCTTTCAATTTGCCACATTTTCCTGACTTTAGTATACTTTTATACAAGGTTTGCCATGCTAAAACTAGACATCAAGGTTTTCAGAATCGTCTTGAACCGGATGGTTCGGGGCGTGCCGAATCGGACCGATGGAGAATCGGGATGGTTTCGGCTTCAAAATCGGCACACACCGGCACCGAGGGAGAAAGAGAGGAAAGAGAGGAAGAGAGAGAGGAGGAGAGGGAAAGAGAGGAGGATGTCGCCAGAGGTCGGCGGTGGTCCACTACGGCCGTCAGAGGGCCGTAGAAGCCTTTGCGGCTTGGTTCGCCCGATAAGGCTGTTAAACAAGAGAGAAAGAGAGAGGGGGGGAGCGACTTATCAGAGGAAGGACGGGACAGTGGAGGGGCTGCAGGAGGTTCCGGACGGCTGCTGTGGCTAGCAAGCGGGAAAATCATGCGAGTGGAGTCACGATCGCGGAATAGGGGCAACAATCCATGTTCACGCGTCAGCCTTTTTTAAAAACGGAGATGAACAATGAAGCTGGCAAACCATTTGTCGGTTTCACTTTTTTAGAGTTTTTTTTAAAAAAAATTAAAAATAATGAAGTCGGCAATTGGATTGTTGGCTTTATTTTTTGATTTTTTTTTTCAAAGCAAAAATAGTGAAACCGGCAAATGGTTTGCCGGCTTCACTTAAGTTTCGATTTTTTAAAAAAATCACGTGAAACAAGGGTGTCGCCCCTGTTTCATGTCCGCGGTGCCGCGTGCGTGAACTCCATTATCCGGCGGCCACAGCAGCCAATCGGAGGCCGTCCGGCAGCCCCTTCGACTCATTCCCTCCCTTTTTTCTTTTTTTCTCCCTCTCTCTATTTCTCTCTTTTCCACCTTCCGGTTCCCTTTTCTTGTGTTGGTTCGCATTGGTCCAGTACGGTACAAAACCGTACCGACTCATACCATCGTCGGCCAGCACGGACTCCGGTACCGAGTTGCGAACCTTGTTAGACACTATGCCGGTTGGCGGTGGTATGCCCTGATGCCATTCCGTATTGGGCCGGAACCAACACGACAAAGTAAGTGGAGGAGAGGGAGAACTAGAGGGGGAGAGAGAGGGGAATGGAAGGAGGGGGAGTGGGCGAGGAGGCCGGCAGTGGCTATTGGAGGTCGCAAAGGCCCTCAGAGGGCCCTCTATCAAGTCAAAACAAGGGCACCACCCTTGTGTTGATTGTGATTTTATTTTTATGGATCATGAAAAAAATAAAATGAATCACAATCGGAACAAGGGCGATCGCCCGTGTTTCAACCTGACGGAGGGCAGGGAGGAAGATCTCGCCCTCTGGGGGCTTCTATGGCCCTCCGGCAACCACTGTCGATGTCACTGCCACTCCCTCTCCTTCCGTTCCTCTCTTTCCCTTTCTCTTTCTCTATCTCTCTCTATTTTCCTCTCTGTGGAGGAGGGTGGAGCTCTAGAGACCTCGGCAGCTCTTCGGTGGCCTCAGCGAGGGCTACGACAGTCTCTCTGGCCTTTCCTCTCCTCCCCCCTCGCTCTTTTTCCTCTCTTTTCTTTCTCCCTCCTAATCGGTGTACCATTTTTTATGCCGAAATTGTGCCAGTCAGCTGCTGTTACAGTTTGGCACGTTTTGAACCAGCCGGTTCGGGATGGTTTGGTGACCACTGCTTTTATACCTTCCATAGTTAACATAGGGATTGACTTTGTAACAGTGTGTCCATTGTTTTCTATCGCCAAGCTGTTTTTGTCTCATTAATAAAGCAAACAGAGAGAGATCAATTGGGTTGACACTCACAGCTCTAGGTTAGGATGTCAGCATGTGCGAAAATTGTTGTAAGGATTGAAGAGCTGGTGCCGGTACACCAATGCCGGCACTGGCTAGCATTGCTGATACAGGGCATATTCACTGCTCGCAAGCTGGCATATCTTGTGGTATGACCAATTTTGGCTGGGATGGATGGTTCTTTTCTTTCTTTCCTTAATTTTTTAAACTCATTTCTCATGGACATAGGTTATTTTTGATGCATTAGAATCTTATCTTAATCTTGTGCATGGCCTCCGTTAATTGAAAATGCATGCATATGTGTTAACATAATCATAAGATAAATGTTGATGTCTGAGGGCCTTGCATAACCTTGTTCTGTTGAATGTAGTGCTGTCTCCACCACCACCTCATATTATAGTCAATTTTCTATCCTAAAGTTTTGTTTCTGGTTAATTTCTATTTTTTAAAAAAGTCTAACACAATTGATTTTCTTGTCCCCTTGAGTTAATGGGACACATAGTTTGACAGTATGATATGGTGCACCCAATTTAGCATTAATGTCTTTATCTGCACATCTATATTATAAAGGCTATTGACTCATTACATGGTCAATGATTTGGCATGTTATAGTGAAGAGATAAATTTTTTGTTAGCTCACAACCTCATGTCTGAAATTACTGACCTCTTCGGTGAAGTATATATTATAATGATGTGCTGACAAAATTTGTAAAAAAGATAAGTTCACAGCGATAATGTCTCATGCCTATCATTAACAATGAGCTCTTCTGTTGCTCAAATTAAATTCTTCTCAAAGGGCAATTTTATATTTTGGATGGAAGACTTGGCTTATAGACCCTTTATGATTTTTACATCTACTTCTTAGATTTCTCTAATTGCATGGTAGCAGTTTTCTTTACACTTCTATGTCTTATGTTTATCTTTAATTTTGCCAATGTTTAAATTCATGTTGATATGCCTGGAAGACATTAGATAAGCTCCCTGATTTATTTTCTCTCTTTAAAAATGTGTTGTTGATGCTACATGATTTAAAATTTAACTCCAGTTTGGTGATTTAGAATATTTTAATTTGCTATTTTTATCTAGGTTAGTTCCATGTACAGGTACTTTAAAGTTAATTTGTTCTTTCTTGGCATAGTGATAGAATACCAAAATTTCAGTTTTTGTGTCAAGCAAATGCATTGAGAGTAAGTGTAACCCGAAGATTCTTTTATATTTTCTTCTCTTACTGTTTCCAACAATTTGTAGCGACAATTTATATTCTGTGCATAATTGCTGCATGTTTAAGTGTCATCTTCCATGGACATCGTTTAGAAAATTAGATACATGCATCTGACAAGATGATACAGCAGAAAATAAGTAAATATCACTTGCACATCAGTCTGCTCTACTGCCTGAATTATTTTTTGCTTTTATTTTTTAAAACTTTTATTGAGCCTTTTCTGGTAGGAAATATTTCACCATTACACGTCATGCTTTTTTATTTTCTTGCTGATTTTATCAGAAACCACGGACTTTCCTAATCTTGTTTTTTGAATAATCAATACTCTCTATAGTGCGCATTTGTTCTCCTAGTGTTATTGGGGTTCTTCATATAATGGTCTGATGTCTGTTATATCATATTTTGATTTAGAGTTTGCCAGATCTGTCTGGGCACTGGTTGATCTTGGCTTAAGTGGATATGATATATATTTTTTTCTTTTTGGGTGCAGGAATGTTGTTTCATGCTATTGGTGTTGTTCTTGCAATCATCATTCCAGTTGTGTTTGCAGTACTCAGATTACTTTTCTCAAGCCATGCAATGAGTTGGTATAGATTTATCTTTCCTCGAATGTCATTCTACATATGCTACTTCTTTCAAAATTATTGCGTACTCTATTGGCTGTAATCAACTTATGCAGTAGGTCTGAATACATTACATATCAATCATTTTTGATCTTGTATGTTACAGTACTGGTTGAATCTCAATATTGGTTATTCTGCTATGGGGAATCAAATATGCAGAATTTGGAATGTGAGCTCGATTATGAAGTTGAATTTTAGGAATGTTAACATGATTGCCTGATCTGAAACGAGTGAATGTTGCCAATACAAAAACTTATGAGATGTATTTGAGAGGGGAAAAGACTTATGACAATAATAGGAATTTTCAAGTGTTTGTTGAGGGATCTCTAACTTGAAGCTTTTAGTCAAGTCTCCCGATGATTATTTGGTTCTCCATGAATACTCTTTCAAAATCCTAATAACAATATCTTTGCAAACATCACCAATTGGTGGCACTAAGAAAGATTGTGGTAGCATGATAATGTATCCTATTTGTACTATTGGTAATACATTATCATTCTATTGTCACTTTGGCACAATGTCAGCGAAATCGACTGGTTCGGGACATATTGAACCGTACCGAAGGCAGATCGAGATGGTTCTGGCCTTCATATTGATAAACTGGCAAGGGAAGGGGAGAGGGATAAGGAAGGGGCGAGAGCGAGAGAGAAGGCGGCAGAAGCCAGCAAAGGGATAGGGAGGGGTGGAGGAAGGACTTGGCCCTCCAGTTCCCTTATTTTGTTCAAAACATGGGTCTCGGAGGGGGGCCTTTTTTATTTTAAAGAAGTTAAGCGAAGTCAACAATCCCCCTACCGACTTCACTTATTTTTTTTTTTTTTTCAAAAATATAAAAAAAGCTAAGTGAAGTCAGCGAGGGGTTGTCGACTTAACTTCTTCAGAATAAAAAGGGGCCCCCCTTTAGGAACGAAACAAGGGAATTGCAAAATGGGGCCCTTCCTTCGGACCTCCACACTGCTCGTTGGTCCTTAGCTGGCCTCCTCTGGTCTTCCACCATACTCCCTCTCTTTCCCTCTCTTCCTGTCCCTCTCTCCCCTCCTCTCTCTCTTTTCCTCTATCTTCCTCGCCCTCTTTGCGGTGTCGATATAGGCCAGTACAGAATGATACGGGGGCATACCGAACCGTACTGCCAGGCAATTGGCATGGGCTTCGGTACCAGTGCAGCAATCCTTGCTCTAACATCCTCAACTAACATGTAAGCTCAGCCTTCAGATACTCCTGATGCTTATGTGCCTTCAACTGTGCTCTCTGTTCTTAAGAGTTTATTTGTTCTGGATCAACTTGTGGACTCATCTGTACAGATAAAGTTGGTAGCAAGATCTGAATTTCCATCAACCAGAAGCATAGTTGAATACTACTTGATTAAAACTCTTGATGGCAAGGTTTGCTATACTGGTGCGTACAACTTGTATCGGGCATACTGTACCAATATCGAATCGAGATTTGGTATTGGGGGGGGGGGGGGGGAACTGAGTCACAATATGTCGAACTGACTCCTATATTGTGCATACTGATACTACATCAGCACATTTCTACTTTCTAGTATGGAGTTCAGCACCGATATTGCAAACCTGGCTTGATGGTATTGTAACCTATTCATTAGAGCTGTTGGAATTTGAAGTAAAATACAATGCTTCAGGTTAATCATGTTGTAAATAGGAGATAAGGGTCCTTGGCCACCCCATGCATGTTTTGGAGTCAATGAAGCTGAGTTTGTTAGGACCTAACTGACATTTTTATGGTCAGCTTTTTGAATTTGTTTATTAGAGTATAAGATTTAATATTAACAGACTTATGTATCTTTCATAAAGGGCAAAAGTCATACATTCTTTAGATATGAAGTTGCAAGTAAATAATAGCAAAAACAATGATTATGAAACATTGATGGAGATCAAAGATCATGCCATGATGTATCAGAGGCCTATAGATCTCATCCTTGTATTTTCTTTTATTTCTGCTGGATTTTAGTTTTTAGTGGATCGTTTAGAATCAACTACTGAGATTAAAAGATCTCATATTTTATTTGATAGCTTTATGAGCCAAGTTACTGTAGTGGTCTTCTCACAGCACTGTTCACAGTTCACACTACAGCATCCTGAACGATGACCATACACTAAGAATCTTGTTATGGTTATCTCTCTCTTGAAATAAGGGAGTTAGTTGGTCAGAAATTTTATGTAGTGGTGAATTAAAGAATGACATCTTTGCCTCTGTTTACTCATGTTGTGCTTCTGCAACATAGCTAGGAGGTCTTCAAACCCTATGCAGGATTCCTTGGTCTTGAAGTGAGTTGCACATTATCCTTCCTCCTTCCTTTATCCTTTTTCTCCCTTTTATTTTTTCTACCCATGGTCAACTGTCTTCTAGCTGCTTTTTATAAAAATACACTTATTTCCCATTCATGTCATAAACATATCAGACTTTTTCCCTGGAAATCCTGAAAGCACTTGATTTTAATTTTTCAGTTGCATAAATCCTTAAAATTCCTATTTAAATTCTACAATTCTGAACCCTGGGCTAGATTTTATCCATCCATTACCTTTTTTCTTTGAAAACAGTTCCTTTCCTGTTCAGTTTTATTGAAAACTCAGGTCTTAACATCTGGCAAGCCATAGATCACATGACTTTCTGAACCCTAATTGGTCTCCTTTCCTAGGCTTTCCCTCATCAAACATGAGCTAACATTTAAAGGTCATTTCAAGTTTGATTATGCTGGTTATTTTGAGGATTATGTTCGCCGTGAGGATGAGCAACAATTTACAGTAAGTTCTCGGAGAAAAACAAAAACTTCTGTAAATTGCCCTCATTCCCACAGAAGTTTTGAGACAATCTAAAGATGTTGCAGAGATGATATATGGTACTTCCAAAGTTCCAATAATGGCTATTTCTTTCATGGATCTATAAATGAAATTATGAATAGAAGAGCTTGGACATATTTAAAAAGAACATTTATTACCATACCAACCGAAATTTACCATCTATTTTTTAAAAGAATACTGGAATGTCTAAGATGATGTCAGGACTCAACTGTTGAAATGAGTTATGCGAAGGGCATTGCACTTCTTCATGTAGACTATTTTGATGGTGCTTTTGGCTGATGATTCTATCAGCTAGTTGACGTTTTTCCTCTGTCTCGTCTCTTTGTTGCAACTCTGTATAATGCCTCGATCAGTTCCTTAGCAAGGCATCTAAAATTGTCCTGGACTCCCGGTCTTGGAATTTTGCAGGAACCAATGTGGTTTAAAAGTGATTTATGATTGTGTCTCGATTCCTGTTGTAAGTTGTTGAACAAAAATTAGATATCACAAGGCTTAATTGTTTTCATAATTTTTATTGTCGGTGGGGTTCATGTGTCTGTAGGATGTAAAATATAGGGTAGAACTATATCCATTCTTTGGAATTTGAAGCAACTGGTGTTGAGGTTTGAAAACTTTGTTTTAATGCCATATTCAATTGAATGTTGGACCAAAATATTTTCTTAATTTCAGTAGCTTCAGCAGATTCAAAGGGCTTCAGAGTTGCAGTATAAAACTTATTAAGAAATACCAAAGAGTGAAAGAAAGAAGGCAAAAATTCAGAAAAGAATCTCAAAAGAAATACAGGTTATATTGGCCTTTGAATGTAGAAAACTATGTTTAGGGTGTAGTTAGATTGATTCGTTGTGAAATTGTTTGAAAGTTTATTATGTTACTTAAAAATCATGATCTAATGTGTATAAGGTATTTTAGTGAAATATAATGCTTGAGTTGTCTTACAACTGAATCTACTATCCGAGGAATAATCTGAATTGAAATTGTAAAAGTAGCCAAAGGATAGCTGTGAACAATGACAATGACAAAGAAGATACAAATAATTAAGATTTTAAGTATCATTTCTTATTCCTTTAGTAATGTAGATAAACATGGGATCAAGTACCAATAAGGCCTCACTTAGACCACAAATGTGTATAAATGTACACACAAATATCAGTTTAAGGAATCTATTTTTGATTTATCAAATGTTTATGTTCAAGTAGAATAGAACTTTAAAATCTTCTTTTACTTGATTTCTATGGATGATTGTTATTTCTTATCATTTACTTCAAATTTAATGGTAAGTGGTACTTTATCAGTTTATCCTATGGTTTGCTGTACCATTCAGTGCCATACCATATCTGGCGTATTGTACCATACTAGTACTAAATTGGTAGCTATCTTGTACCATGCCGGTACTTGGTACACCTTGTCCTCTTGTACCATACTGCATATCGACACTATAAGAGGATGGTACCAGTACGGGGTCCGCTATCGAGATGATGAACCTTGGTTTATCCCTTTTGTATTTAATTTGGATTTCTTCAATGAAGTAGCTGAACTAACAGATCCAAATTTGCATTTTCTCTTTCTGCAATTTGGTAAATTGGGACTTGACTTCTAATTTTTCACCATCTATTACTTCACCAACTTATAGGATGCACGTATGAATAGATGTTGATGATATCATTGTCATTGCTTTTGCTGTTTAGAATTCTTGCTAGTTGACTTTGTCCTTATTGATGTTGGATACATCTTGCTTTGGAGCTTTACTATGCTGACAAACATTTCTCATAGGTGTAATGGCTGGGTTCTTTGGTCACTCTAGATTTTATTTTTAATTTCATTTTTTTCCTTTTCATTTTATTAAGATTTTCAAACTTTTTCTCTTCATTTATGGCTATGAGGACACCTACTACTAAGTACTACTGACTACTAGGGCTTATCTTGAAACATTATCTGCATATGCTGAAACTTCACAACATGCCAATAAGTAGATAGAATGGCCTTGTACAGATCAAAAGTGTGGAGGGTGTTACTTAAGAGAAGAAAAACGTGCTAGGGCTAATAGTGTAAACATCTTAAATGGTTCCCATTCCATTTATTTAGCATAATTTGTGGTTAGAAAATGAAGTTAATATCTAAGTGAAAGAACCATTGTAGCACAAATTTATAACGTTACTTGATGTTCCTACATGAATAAGATGCGGAGATATATCTCTTGTTAAAGGTGAAAAATAACAACTTATGGACTTGTAGACATGGTTGGGCATGATTTTCATTTGAAAAGCCCAAGTTGTTTTCACCTCTTTCAGAAGGGCAGTGCACATGCATAAGAAAACTGTCATAGAAACTTGGTTAACTTTTTGATGTTTTCTAGTTGAATTATTGCTTATTAGTGATGTTTGCAAATTAATTCTTTTAATTATTGGAAAGCTCAAATTCATCTTTCCAGGAAAAAAAAAATATAAATTCTCACAAAAAAAGTGAACTACAAATTCAAAATTGTAACCAGTGAACCATGATTACTTGTTGTACGTTATGAATCCTCCTTTGCTTATAGGTTCTTAGAAGGGTCTAGCATTTTGCAACCATGCATTTTGTAGATTTCTTCTTGCAATTTCTTATTATTTGCTACATTTAACGGGCATAGCTAGCAAAGTGCACTAGTACATGATTATTCTAGTTTGTCCTTTCTTCTGCTTGTTTTGTTTTTAGCTTTTTGCTTCGAACCTAAGAAGCCTCTTCTGCATAACCTTGTAAATAAGTTCCATTCATTCTGCTGTTAGTTCTCAAGGCACTGGTATAATTTTTTCCGCATGGAATACATCTTTCATTCTATTATGGTAGTGACAACTATGGTGATATTCTACTCATAGTGCACCTCTATTCTGCTTGAGGTCTTTCATGAACATTTACAATGGATTTCTTTTCACAATTTGTCATTTAAAAACAAGTATCCAGTTAGTGTGAAAAGTAATAATAAAAGATTTGTTAAATGGCTTTATTACTGGAAACAGAAATGTGCAATTTATGATTTTTAAAACTTTAATACATTGAAGGATGTATATGTCGTCTCTTAAAATACTGCTCGATTCTTTTCCTTCTTCTGCTGGTGGGTATTCATGTGCTTTTGTTATTCAAGTTATCCAGGCGTTCAGATGATTAATTTCAAGTCTTCTTTTCATGCTGTTCTTTTTGTTGGGCTTATGAAGATATTTTGGATAAATGCAGGTTTGCTCACCCATTTTTGGCATTCTTGATGTTTGTCCCGAGCTCACTTGTTGGTTTATTACTTCCAATGACTATTTGGGGATTCTTCCCACTCTCTCAAGATACATCACGTCTTCAAGTCTCAAAAGATGTATCTTTCAATCCTTATTTGGAAAGCCTAATATTATGCTATAATGTATATTGTTATTGTTTTAAATGTTTTATGTTGCCTTTCAATAATTCTTGCCTTCTTGGGTTTGTCTATTCTTGTATTCTGGTAGATTTAAGCATCAAATGCATCAGTTTTAGCCCTTGATTAGTTCAAAATTATGTTTTAGGGTATGATTTGACTTATCAAGTTAACTTTTTGTAAGCTGGCTTCCATTAGTGCGCTACCATCTGTTGCATCTAATCAAGGATTCAGATCCATTGGGAATCCATGGGACATTGGAACAGGGTACCATCCTATGTGTCGGGACAAGATCATCCTATTATTGTCCCAGTATCCCGATCAGGATATTTTGGGACATCCTTGTCCCAAGTGTCAGGATGGAGTGGGACGGTGGTACGTCCCGTTTTGTGAGAAAATTGTGACAGCTCCGTCCCACGGGATTTAAAACCTTGCATCTAATCACATATTTGAGTCATGCCTTAATATATTACTCATGCGATCATCGACTTCTGTTCTTTAATTTTCATGGTTGATCAATTGAACTCCAGAGGCTTTGATATGTCAAAACATTTTAAATGCAAGATTTATTGCTATTAGATGTTGTGCATCATTAATCTATTCTGATATTAGATTGTAAACCATAAAAGCTACATGAGTCAAATGGCTACCTTGATCAATGATGTGTAAGTAGTCTTTGCATATGTTTCCATGTTGGAGGATAGACCATACAATATTCTTCTAAAATCCAATGTGATGGAATATAAAAAATTCTAAAAATCTGATTTAGAGTAATGTTATATAGCTCCCTAAATGGAGATCAAATATTCATGTTCTGGTGCCAATGGGCAAAGTGGTGACCAATTGTCGTGGCACATGATATGCTCTGCCATGTTGACACAATTGTTGAGCCATGATGAAATGAAAAATTGAAAAAGGCCTTATCATCTTTCAGCGAAAAAAGATTTTTGAAAAGAATAATTTAGAGATATCATCGTTACTATTCTTGGATGGATTGGCACAGCACAAAACTTCAAAGCTTACTTCATTCCTTGAAATGGACTTACCATCAGTATCACAACAATTACTGATTAAATGTCATCTAAGTTGGTAATGTTGATTTTTTTTTTTTTTTAATTTGAGTGAGTTTAATCTCCAATCCTGTAACAAAAATGACAACGTGAGTCCTTAGTTGATCTCCATTCCTGTAACAACATTAACATCGTGAATTCTAGCTAACCTGAATCATACAATAAATAACACTGTCATATGGCATTGTATGCAGTGGGTGGAGGTATCAAGATGATCATCACTTCTTTTGCACACTAAACTACAGAAAGACATCTACATTCACAAAAGAACATGTTGGTTTATAAGGAGATCAAGGATTCAGAAACTAATTTTCAGATTACACTTTGTATTATCCTGATATTCTTTATTTGGCATAACTTTATACTTCGTTTGTTTTCAGATATTTTAACTATGTGCCAAACTGCATGTTAACTACCTGTTTGCTTGTATGGCTAGGACTTTTGTCAATTTGGTCTAATTATCTTTAAGTGTGTCATTACTTAAAGAAATCCATGATCGTTAATCTTTATTATTCTGATTGATTTGTTATTTCAAACATTGTAGGCTTTATCTGATGAAGCACGCTTTTGGGGAGCTTTTGGACTGTATGCCGTAACGACTGTTGTAAGTCCATCTGATGCTTTTGGTTTCTTTTCCATCAAGTCATAAGTACATGGACCTTACAAAATTGATTAATGTAAGGTCCATATCTTTTGTTTAGGAATGCCAGAAAAAACTATGATGATCAATTTTTCTGTGTAGTATGAGGTCAGACAGCATGGTTTTCTGTCGAACACTGTTTAGTGATTCTGTTTTGTGATTGCTGCAGCATGCATCCACAGTGTGTCTGAGTATTGCATCTTTAAATATTTTGTTGTAGATACAAATGTATATAATTGACACATAATTTTGTAGTTATAAGTGCTGAATTTTTTCATAGAGAAATATTGGACTAGAGTAGTTAAGTATGACTGGATAAGTTGAACTGCATGTTTACACACACACACACGGGGAGGTAGGTGGAATGATGAGCCATCCAGATTGGATATCCACATTGTTGATCATAATCTTAACAAAAAAAATGTATGCTTTGAGGGTTTTTCTAACTTTTGTGTATAAATAGAAAATGCATAAAGCTAATCATGACCCCAGACCGCTTGAAGGGTAAGGACCAATTTGCTTTTGAGGTTTCTAACTTTTGCATCAAGTTAGCACAAAAAATGGATGGTCTATGCTAGTGTGCTAAAATATGTGATCGGGTATATAACCTGAAAATCTGCACCATTGATTTATGCACCTTAAAACACAAATTTCATAATTTAATAGGTTTTGATTCTTAGATCATAGCAAAATACTGTATCATGACATTAAAACTGTCCATTTTTGCACTCACTTGAGGTTAGAGACCACTAAAATGTATGACCTTTTTGGGTCTCCAGGCATTTTTATTGGTGCGATGATGGTCCATGGTGTGAATGTCCAATTTGATGGCACATTATTGGTTTTGAATCATTGAGCCTTTTACCTGAGATGTAGCATCTAATTTGTAATTTATTCTTCAGTTAGGATTGATGCTTTAATTTTGTCAATTCTAAAACAGCTATAGGCATTTTAAGATGATCATTGAAACAGTCAATCATGACCTGTTGCATCTACAGTAACTTAAAAGGGAAAAATTGTGAGTACAACATTTTTACGATGCATCAAATGGGCACAATATTAGCATAAATACTATCTTAAAATGGATTACAACACATTCTGAATTCATGCCATTAAGAACGATATGCATATCTTAAAACATTTATGAACATACTTCCAAATGGCTTCGGTGCTTCCAAACTATAGATTGTATGGAAACATTTGATAGAGGCATTAAAACTATTTATTTTTTAGGACTACTTGGTGATAAGTTGACAACCTCAGAAACTTAATGATATCTGATTTCTATGCAGTCTAGATGTTTTTGATCATGATCAGTGATATAGATCTAGGTACACCTTCTCGATACAAGTTCTCGTACCATTGTCACCTTATCACTATGTCAATACGCCCTGGTGTGGGTGCCGGTTTGGCGTACCGAATGTTGGTGTGCCTCCCATATCATGTCCCGGTACTGTCCGGTTTGGCTCATACCGTCCAGTTGGTATGGTATGGCATACCTTGCTATAGATTCTTAATTTGAAACACCTATATTTGTGTACGTAGGTATGCAAATGTTTTTATGTATATATGCATGCAAGTGTGTGTATATAATGTTTAAAACTATTTAGAAGGGAAATGCTTTTGAAGCTGCACTCCTATATCTCTTGTAACAAAGGGTTGTATGCTGTTAATTGATTTGTATATGTATACTTGTAGCTTATTAGCATTGGACCTCTTGGGAAACTTTATATGGCTATAAATGTTAGATTTTTTGATAAAAATTATAATGGTTTGATAATAAATAATGAGCTATTTAAATCGGAGATTGCATTGTTGATTGTAATCTAGACCATATAAAATGCCTAGAAACCAGAAGTCATAAGTTTTGGTGGTCTCTTACCAATGAATCAAGTTGATGCAAAATGAACAGCACAAATTACAAATCAAAGATCGCCAAACTGTCCCGAATTGGATGGTTCAGGGTGTTTCGAGCCATCCCAGCAGCAAATCGGGATGGTTCGATCGACCAAAATGGCACATCGGAGGAAGAGGGAAAGAGAGGAAGAGAGAGAGAGAGGAGGGGAGGGAGATAAGGGATGTCGCCACAGAGGCCGACAGTGGCCCGTGGAGTCCTTTGTGGCTTGGTGTTGTCCGATAGGATATTTAATCGAGTGAGAAAGAGAGAGAGAGGAGGGAGCGATGGTACCGAAGAGAGGCACAGTTGGCTGAGAGATTGCTGGAGGGTGTCGGGTGGCTACCGTGGCCATCGGACGGTGGAAAACGCGCTAGCAAGCCACGACCATGGAACAGGGGTAGGGCCGGTTGTCCTTGTTCACTCGTTTGCTTTTTTTTAAAAACGAAAATGAATAGTGAAGCCAGCAATGGATATGCCCGCTTCACTTAAGTGAAGCGACAATGCTGGCAAACCCATTACCAGCTTCATTGTAATCAGATTTTAAAAAAAAATCTCATGAAATAGGGGCGATCGTCTCTGTTTCACACTCGCGGCATCGGAGGCCACGATTGCATTGTCCGACGTCCTCTCCGGCATGTATAGACCCATACCGCGGGCTAGCCGACATGGGCTTCGGTACCGAATCTGCCAACCTTGTTACAAATTATGCTGTTAGTTTAAAATACAACATAGGGTATATAAATTGGAAATCCATACCATTGGTTGTAATCTACGCATTCTAAAACATCTGGAAATATGTTTCGATGCTGAGATTATAGCAAAATATTATACCATGCTGTTAAAGTCATCCAATTTGTAACCTTAGGGGTAGGGTTGATATGGGCTCGGCTTGGCCCGACTTCGGATCGGGCTTCGAGCTAAGTCCGAAACAATTTAGGCCGGGCTTGGGCTTAATTATAGAGCCCGTTTGTATTTCGAGCTGGGCTCGAGTATATATTTGACCTGGCCCGGGCCCGAGACCGAAGTCCAACTGGGTTAGGGCCCGAAGTCCAGCCTGATTAGGAGGCGGCCCGGGCCTAAAGTCCAACCTGATTAGCCAAATCCCACGGTGAATAACATGCCATGATACCCCTTGTATGTCACAAATTCCCGATTGCACGCTATCCATTGTGCATATGCTCCGAGATTTACCCTGGTTCATGTGGACCTTCATGACCCTTCGAGAGGTTTCTCCCCATCGTCGAGAAGATTGCCGCCATCCATCTCGGTGCTCATTGTTGTGCCCCTTAGGGGCATCGATCATGATGAGCTCCCACTCCCGATCGTAGATCTCAGCGAGGAGATTGATGAGGGCCAGTCAGCAGCGGTGGTTGTTCTTGAGAGGCGCTGCGTCGACGGGATGCAGGAGGGTTCGGATCAATAGGATCTCAGGAGATCATCAACGTCGGCTAGGCAGGTGCGGTAGCAGACGGTGTGGGTACAGAGGGTGGGGGAGCCCTTGGTGACGGATCGGAACCACATGGGCTCTTCTTCGAGGAAGATGGTGGTGCCACCGGCATTGAAGGCACACCATATAAGGGAGTCATGGCCGAGGCTGAAGATGAGGAAGTTGTAGGGGCTGTGGTGGCGGAGGATGTCGAAGGAGATGTAGATCTCGGTGTGGGATTGTTGGGGGATGGCTCTGGTGGTGGCGTAGAAGAGCGCCACTGCGAGATCCACTAAAGGGGAGGAGGCGGAGGAGCAGAGGAGGAAGTGGTCGTCGGCGCGGACGAAGCTGGAGATGAGGATGGCACCTGCCAAAAGTGTCGCTGCTGCGGCGGCGACGAGTAGGTGTTTCTCGGACAGCGCACGCATTGCTTCGGTCTCTTATTCTTCCCTTTTCTCCCCTTCGATGCCCCATTTTCTCCCCTTCGATCTCTCATTCTCCGACGTTGCCTTTGTCGTGGATTTCAACTGACTGTTCATCGGAGACTAGAGCCACCTTCACCGATGTCGCCAGCATCGACCAGGCCAAGCTCGAGCTTTAGGAGGTCATCGTCATTGCTGGAGACCTAGCAATCGTTGGTTTTTTTTTCTTTTTTTATTTTTTAAGTGAGGAAAGAGATCTGTGGGGTCGTGGGCTAGCCCAATTAGGCTCGGGCTGGGATCGGGCTTGGGCCGGGATTGGGCCTGAGTTTTCAAAAAATTTCGAGCCTAAGCCCGACTTGAAGCCAAAAAAATATTTCGGGCCGGGCTTAAGCAGGGGTATGGCTTGGTCCAGTTCGGCCCGACCCACTTCCAGCCCTAGTTAGGGGTCTCCAAAACAATTCACCTGTTGGTTCTAGGCATTTTGGTGCTAGATATCATAATTAATGGTAAATCACCATTTTGGATGGTTAATTATCTGATTGTATAACCTTAATAGCTCTACCAAAAATTTAGTATTTAAGCCTGTTGCTAACTCTCTCCTCTCTCTCTCTCTTTCTATACACACACACACAACATACATACATATATGTTGTATTCTATTGGAAGAAATTTATCTATTATCCATCTACTATCATATTCAAGCATACTAGTTGGGAATGTGGGGGGTGGAGTGGGGGTCGTGGGGGGGGGGGAGATGGGGTGCGATAAGATGACGTAAGTCAGTTCTGTCTGGATGCTGAACGGAAAGAAGAGAAAAATAGCTTATCCATACGTATTGTTTTTATAGACACAATACTAGCCTTACGTCTGTGTCGTCAGTCAGAGAATTATTGCGGAGGGTAGTGGAGCGGGTCGTGGGCCGTCCAGAGTCGGGAGAAATTCCTTGCAGTAGAAGAAAAGGTGAAGTTCGGCTCCCGTAGGAGTCCGGACGGAGTCTTCCTTGCAGTAGAAGTTGTGGACGGAGCCCGGCTCCCGTAGGAGTCCGGGTGGAGTCTTCCTTGCATTAGGGGTCAGGTGCGAAGTCCGGCTCCCGTAGGAGTCCGGACAAAGCTTATCAGCAGTTGAAGTCGGTGACGGAGCCCGGCTCCCGTAGGAGTCCGGGCGGAGCCTTCCTGCAATTGAAATCAAAGGCGAAGTTCGGCTCCCGTAGGAGTCCGGACAAGGCTTACTAGCAGTAGAAGTTGGTGACAGAGCCCGGCTCCTGTAGGAGTCCGGGCGGAGTCTTCTTTGCAGTAGGAGTTGTGGACGGAGCCCGGCTCCCGTAGGAATCTGGGCGGAGTCTTCCTTGCAGTAGAAGTTGTGGACGGAGCTCTGCTCCCGTAGGAGTCCGGGAAGTCTTGCAGTGGTCGTGCGAATGCTGTAGGAGTCGGAAAGTTTGCAGTGAGTCGTGATGGGTGGCTGAGGGTGGGGGGGGGGACCAGTAGTCGAATCGGAGAGGGGGGTGGGTTGGGGGTATTTTATATGTTGGATTTTGATGCATGCATGTGTTTCAAAAATTTTATTTTCTAAATACCACAGTAGAGAACAAGATTAAAACACTTTTAATCTGAATTATGCATGCATGAAAACATATAACCATATGGATCTATCTTATATGCTGAAATTGATATATACTGAAATTCAGATTGTGATCAAATCACATACCTGTTTCGCAATCTTTTTTTTCAATCTGGATCTGAAAGAGAAGAGGTTCTCTCTTAGCCGCACAAGTGTCCAGCCTCTATGAGTATCTACTCGGGATCAGTCTGGAACAGCCCTCTTCAATCTGAATTTTTTTCTCCAAAAATTCAGCCTGCTGAATCTGAACGAAGTTGGATCGCGATCAACACTTGATCTATTTCCTTGATCTTTTTCTTCTCCTCTTCTCTAGCCTTTCTCCTTGCTTTGTGCTGCTACAAAACACCAGGAGCAGCAGCAAGAGGACGCCCCAACATCCTTGGCGTGGAGAAGAAGGGATGCCCCAAGTGAAGGACGTTTGGACGTCCAAGGGAGGGAGAAGAGAAAGGGAGAGGAAGAGAGGGCATGGGGGCTTCTTCTAGGCATGAGGGGCTGCTGGTTTAGATGCTCTAGAGACCTTAGGGGAGGTCCTTCTAATAGGCACAAGATTGAATCCTATTCAATCACATAATACAAGTCCTATTTGCATTGGGTTTTCTATTAACTTAAGTTATCCAACTTATTTTAGGAGACCCTTTAGGCACCAACAATTGGAGCCCTTGCACCCATAATTAGATATCCCAAAATACACCCAAGAGATGCTCATAGGAGAATTAAAGGTCCTCTAATCAATGGATACGCCCAACTTGATCAAATCAAGGTGGCGCCCAAGAATAATTATCAAAAAAATTAATTAGGGACTTGCACCCTTAATTTAGATGATCCATAACCTTAGACATCCAACAATTGGAGTCTCATGAATCTTATTCATGTAGGTTATTAGCAGATAATTAAGTTGAATTATCTTATCAAATAAGTAATTCCAACAAAAAGAGAATTGGATCCAACTATGTGCTAGCAAGGTTATCATAACCCAATAGATTTCTCTAAATCCAATTAACACTTCATAAGCTTAATTACTTATTCCAAGCCTAATCTCTTTGTTGTGTGACCTCATAGGTTCAATTCTATCTGGTAGTGAGACATACAATGATCTCTATCATCGTATCGTTGAAATTCTTTTCAATGGATAAGAACAATTTCACTTTAACGCAGCAAGGATTGTCGATCCAGAACAATCTTAGTGAGCTCTCACAATCTACCAGTAACACCTAGCAGATGTAGTGGCAACCCAGTAAACTGAAATGAACCTCTAGGTGTAGTTAACGTGTGATTCAGTTCCTCTATCGTGAGTCCCGATTAGATGGCAGGTCATGGATAAATTATCAAACCTCATCATCATCATATGATAGATTCGATTAACTCAAGTCTAGTTGTGACTTCTATGAAAATTTTTTTTCATCGATCATATGCTGTGGCTATAGACTCTTGGACTTAGCCTCTTAAATCTCATAAGACTACTCTCTATCAAGGTCAATAGATCCTATCTTGATGGCACCCCACCCCTACGGTGGATCAACTATCGCTAACATCCACTACAAGGGCTCATTGAGATCCAAGTTTATGTCAATCAAACTCTAGCAGCCTCACTGCGAGTAGTGGTACCATCTTAAGTCAAAGATCAGTCACACAACTACAGCATTGAGATAATCACTGACGATCGAATAAAAATTTAAATAATCTCTCATATGGTCACACTCAGTACTAGTTGTTCTCTAACAACTATCCGCACTCGTCGTTCTGTGTCTCTACACAGTAGACTAGAGATTCGTCTATCCCGAAGAAAGCGATTTGTGCACCAGTCTATCCGGATGTATCATCGTCTTCATGATGATCCTATGATCGGGAGCATTTAGGAATTAAATATTTCTAATTTTTAATACTTTGAGAATATGTATCGAAACTATTTTCATGGATGATTCAAGGACACATCACACTTGAATGAATAATAAATTTATCTTTTTATTGATCAAATCAATGTATTAAGTACAAAATTATACCCTAGACTTATTATAATGTGTCAGTCATATTGGCTTTTAGGACATACATCTAACAATCTCTTACTTGGACTAAAGCCAATTAGCCACAAATCTAAGTCCCATCTCAAGGTGGACTTTCATTTTCGGTTGGCTCAACTGTTTAGTCAGCGGGTCTGCCACGTCTACGGAGTCTACTCTTCACATCTCGACATGTTTTTTTTGAGTTAGTTGCATATAATATGAAACCGCCGCTTGATGTGCTTAGATTTTTTATGAGACTTCGGCTCCTTAGCAAGTGCTATGACTCCATTGTTGTCGCAGTATAGCGGTATGGCATCTGATGTCATAACCTCAAGTTCCGCGACGAACTTTTTGAACAAAAGCTTTCCTTTGCAGCATCCGAAGTAGCGACATACTCAGCCTTCGTGGTCGAATATGCTATGATGGGTTGCTTGGAACTCTTCCAGCTAACTGCATCACCATTGCAAACGAACACGTATCCTGGTGTAGACTTTCTATCATTGAGATCAGACATGAAGTCTGAGTCGGTATACCCCTCGACTCGCAACTCAGAATCATCTCTCAAGATCAAGAACAAATCTTTAGTTCTTCTCAAGTACTTAAGGATTTCTTCACAGCTATTCAGTGCTCCTCGTCTGAATTCGACTGATAACTGCTTGTGACACTCACAGCAAGGATAGTATCAGGTCGAGTACATAGCATGGCATACATGAGACTTCTGATGGTCGAGACATAAGAAATTCTACTTATGCGTTGCATCTCAGATGTGGTCGGACACATCGTCTTGAAGAGACTAATACCATGCCTAAGAGATAAGAGATCTCTGTTGGAGCTTTTCATGCTAAATCTCTTCAGCATCTTCTTTATGTATAGATTTTATGACAGATCAAGCATCCGTTTAGGTCTATCCCTATAGACCTTTATTTCGAGAATATAGGCGCTTTCCTTAGATCTTTCAAGGAGAATTTCTTGGAAAATCATCTTTTGACCGTGGTCAGCATGAAAATATCATTCCCAATGAGAAGAATATCATCCACGTATTGTACGAGAAAGGTGATCGCACTCCCACTGACTCTCTTGTATACACAAGGTTCCTTTTCGTTTTTGATAAAATTAAACGATTTGATTGCCTCATCAAAACGATGGTTTCAATTTCGAGAAGCTTGCTTTAATCCATATATGGATCTTTGCAGCTTGCAGACTGTGATCACCATCACCGGACGTGAAATCCATAGACTGCTCCATATAGATATCTTTCTTAAGAGATCCATTTAGGAAGGCAGTTTTCACATCCATTTGTCAGATTTCATAATCATAGTAAGCTGCAACAGCAAGCAGAGTGCGGATAGATTTCAGCTTGGCTACGAATGAGAAGATTTTTTGATAGTCAATGCCTTCGCGCTGACTATAACCTTTAGCCACAAGCCTAGTTTTATAGGTCTCTACCTTATCATCGGCACCTATCTTCTTTTTGTAGATCCATTTAAAGGTACAATATCCTCAGGTGGATCTACTAAGGTCCAGACATGGTTCGAGTGTATTGAGTCAATTTCTGACCATCACATTTAACCATTTTTTGAAACGATGTCAGACATCGCTTCGTCAAAGGTATTAGGATTATTAGTATGACCTCTATCTCTCATAAAGAATATTTTTTTTACTTCCTCCGTAAGCATATCCATGTACCTTTCAGGAGGTCGGGAGATCCTGCTAGATCTACGAGGTGGTAGAGGAACATTAACTACTGGCTCATGGACTACGGATTTTTGAGGATCTATAACTCTTGGCTCTTCAGAGACTTTCTTTTCGAGTTCACTAACCTCCCACTGCTGCCATCCTGGATAAATTATTTTTCTAGAAATACGGTGTTTCGACACAATCATATTGTGGTCTTGTGGAAAGTAGTAGTATCCCATGGATTCTTTTGGATACCCTATAAAGCGAGCTATAATATATCTATCCTCTAACTTATTCGTCATCTGTCTCTTGACATAGGCCGGACATCCCTAAGTCTTAAGATAATCCAGACTCGACTTCTTACCGAATCATATCTCATACGGTGTGGTAGGAATGGACTTTGATGGAACTCTATTCAACAGGTGAATTGCAGTTAACAAGGCATGTTCCTAAAGATATAAGGGTAGATCAGTGAAGCTCATTATGGATCTGACCATATCCAATAGGGTCCTGTTCCTCCTTTCGAATATCCTATTGAGTTGAGGTGTTCCAAGAGGCGTCCATTGAGAGACTATACCATTGTCCTTAAGTATCTCAGAAATTTTCGATTAAGGTATTCATCTCCTCGATCAGATCGAAGAACCTTAAATGATTTGTCTGTCTGTTTTTCTACTTCATGTCTGAATTTTTTGAACTTTTCAAAAGCCTCAGACTTGTGTTTCATCAAATACACATATCCGTATCTAGACAGATCATCGATAAAGGTAATAAAGTATGTATAACCATCCCTGGCCTGCACATCAAATGGCCCACACACATCGGTGTGTATCAGGATGAGTAACTCAGTGGCTCTTTCCCCACGTCCCACAAAGAGTAATTGTCCATTTTTTCTCGAAGACAGGATTCGCAAGCTGGATACGACTCTGGGTTAAGAAAGCCAAGGATCCTATCTTTTTTCAGTTTGTTTATCACATCCTCTCCGATATGGCCTAGTCTATGGTGCCACAAGTACTTCTGTTTAATTTTATCTCTGGATCTCTTTTGGCCTAAGGCACTCACTATTTGTTCGTTTAGGTTCACATTTGCATCAACATGCAAGTGATAAAGACTGTTAATTAAAAGACCTCCTGCAACCAATTTATTTCGTAAATAAATGGAACAAAAGTCTTTATTGAAACTAATTTCAAAATCTTTCTGTGCTAGCACATACACGAAAATTAAATTTCGACTAGCTACAGGAATATAATAACAGTCTTTCAAATCTAATATAACACCAGACGGTAATCGAAGAGGGTAAGTGCCAACAGCCTCTGCAACAATCTTTGCTCCATTGCCAATTCGAAGGATCATGTCACCTTCTCTCAACCTCCTATTTCTATCAGACCCTGCATTGAGGTACATACATGAGCACTTAAGCCAGAGTCTAATACCCAACTAGAAGTAGAAGAAATCGTAAGGTTAGATTCAATTACGAGCATACCTTCGGAAGGCTTATCACCCTTTTTGTTTTTAGGCTCTCCAGGTATTTAGGACAGTTCCTCCTCCAATAGCCTTCAGCATGATAGTGGAAACACTTTCCCCTTGCCTCAGCTGCCTTTGGACTAACCTTCTTTGGCTTGCTCTCTTTCTTCTGCTTCTTCGCAGATTTAACCTTCTTCCTTCCAGTAGACTTTCTCTTAGAAGAAGAAGTTCGCTCCACAGCGAGAACAGTGCTCCTTGAACTCTTCAAAGTATCCTCTGTGGTGACCAACATGTTGACGAGTTCGAAAATAGTGCAGTCAAATTTGTTCGTATGAAAATCATAATGAATTGACTATATGAACTAGTAAGGGATTGAAGGATCAGATCCATCTGCAATTCTTTTTGCATATCTAGTCTGAGCTTCTCAAACTCATGTTCTTGGTCACTGTCATACAGTGCTTATGGACAGACTGCCCCTTGCGCATCTTCAGATTGAAGTCTCTTGGACACTTCGAAGTGCGTAGTACAGCTCTGCTCACCATACAACTCTTGTAGGTGAGTGATCATGGCTCAGGCAGTGGGCATATGCTCGTGCTGGCTTTGCAACTCGTTTGACATGGACGCCAGTACATAGCACTTGACTTGACTGTCTTCATCCGTCCACTTCTTAAAAGCAGCTCTCTGCTCATAGTAGGACGGTTTGGTAGCACTACGAGATCCTGATCGAGAACATGGCTTAACTTTTCTGAGGTCAGAACAATCTTGAGGTTTTTGAGCCGGTCTTTAAAATTATTATCGATCAAACGATTGGTTTCAAGGATGCGGGCTAGAGGATTTGAGGCTGACATGATGGTTTAACTGCGAGAGTAGAGATTCAAGTTAGACTTTTGTACTTATTGTTTAATTTGCTTCTAGGGACTTTAAGATGCAAATAATGACTCCACTAATTTATCAGATCCCTCCACTCCTCAGGAAGGAAACAGAAGTCCTAACGCGACAAAAGATTCCTAGTGGATGCTGCGGTCCCACCGATGACATGCACCTCACCTAACAGTTATTGATAACATGCACATCGATGCGTAGGTAACTCTTTGCCCAGATGCTTCTCTAAGCATGTTGCAGTGATTTGGTCTCTAAGTCATGTGGACTCACCTAGCAGTTATTGCCACATTTCTCAGTTAAGTCCGATCCACCGTTCACAAGCAGGTGCAAGGCCGTCATTGGGTCCCTCACCTAACAGTTATTGGGTCCAACCCCATTTTTACCATGGAGCAATTCTTTGCTAATAGAGTGGTTGCGTGTTCTCGATGCAACTGAACCACTGTAACCAGCCGAGAACAATCAAGCCGGTAGCACGCCTGCACATCTACAATGGTGGAAGACCTATGGAGTTAATCTTTGTGGGGAGGTTTAAGTTTAAGTCTCATCTAATCAGTCATCATATGACCGATCTAACTGGCATGGGCTAAATCAAACCACTAAGCAACCTAATTCAAGACCCAATCTTCAAATTGATCAAGTGGAGAACGGTGGGGGTCCCCCCGTTGCCTTCCTTAGACACCAATAAATTGGTCAGATCGGCTAACAGAATCGATAAAATAATCATGTCTCATTAACTTGCTTTAGACACCAATAGATCGATTGATCAGAATTGGTTAGCTCAAACGAATCGGACTCAAACCAACGGATCAAATTAGGTCCTAAGATTAATCGATTCTACATATGGGATTCAATTAATTTGATCAACAACAATCGTATGATCATTAACTTAATTGATCTAACCCTAATCAACATTTGACTTGGTTTGATCAATTACTTAATCGAATTAGACCCATATGACTCAAATCAAAAATCTTAAATGCAATCTTATTACATGACCTAATTAATAGTTTTCTCATGACTAAAACCTCATACACAAACACAAATTTCAGATTTTAAAATCATATTTCAGATCTAAATTCTTTGCATGAAAGTAAATTTTAAAATATGAAAATAATTTTTAGATTTTAACACAAACATATATCATTTATATGCATGTAAAATCAGATCTAAATAAAATTTCAGATCTAAGCATGATATCATATATCTCATATACTAATCATGGATCAGATTAAAAGCAAATTTATGATCTAAATATGCAAACATATATCGCATATATGAAAAAATTCAGATCATATAAAAATTTCAAGTTTTATGCATGCATTTATGTATCATATGAACATGAACTAGAACTTTTTCTAGATCAAAATTCAGATCTATGCATGCAATAACATATCAACTATATGTTCTAAAATTAAATCCAAAATCAAAATCCAGATTTGAAGATCCATCTATACATCTCATGTATCAAGTAAAAATCTGATTTTGAAATCTTTTCAAAAATATGTATATCAAAATTCAGTATATGAAAATCCGTGACTTTGGTACCATTATTGGAATTCGGAGTTTGGTGCATGTATATGTGTTTCAAAAATTTTATTTTCTAAACACCGCAGCGGAGAACAAGATTAAAACATTTTAATTTGAATTATGCATGAAAACATATAACCACATGGATATATCTCATATGCTGAAATTGATATATGTTGAAATTCAGATTGTGATCAAATTACATATCTGTTTCGCAATCTTTTTCTTCAAATCTAGATCTGAAAGAGAAGAGGTTCTCTTTTAGCCGCACAAGTGTCCGGCCTTCACGAGTATTCATTCTGGATCAGCTTGGAACAGCTTTCTTCAATCTGAATTTTTTTTTCCAAAAATTCAGTCTGCTAAATCTGAACGAAACCTGGATCGCGATCAACATTTATCTCTTTTTTTGATCTTTTCTTCTCCTCTTCTCTAGCCTTTTTCCTTGCTTTGTGTTACAACAAAACACCAGGGAGTAGCAGCAAGAGGATGCCCCAACACCCCTTGGCGTGGAGAGGAAGGGACGCCCCAAGTGAAGGATGTTTGGACGTCCAAGGGAGGGAGAGAGGGAGAGGAAGAGACGGTGTGGGGGTTTCTTCTAGGCATGAGGGGCTGCCGATTTGGATGCTCTAGGGACCTTAGGGGAGGTCTTTTTAAATAGGCACAAGGATTGAATCCTATTCAATCACATAATACAAGTCTTACTTGCATTGGGTTTCCTATTAATTTAAGTTATCCAACTTACTTTAGGAGACCTTTTAGGCGCCAACAATTGGAGCCCTTGCACCCATAATTAGACACCCCAAAATACACCCAAGAGATGCCCCATAGGAGAACTAAAGGCCCTCTAATCAATGGATACGCCCAACTTGGTCAAATCAAGGTGGCGTCCAAGAATAACTATCAAGAAAATTAATTAGGAACTTGCGTCCTTAATTTATATGATCCATAACTTATATACTCAACAATTGGAGTCTCATGAATCTTATTCATATAGGTTATTAGCAGTAATTAAGTTAGAATTATCTTATCAAATAAGTATTCCCAACGGAAAGAGGAATTGGGTCCAATCATGTACTAGCAAGGTTACATGAACCCAATAAATTTATCTAAACCCAATTGACACTTCATAAGCTCAATTACTTATTTCAGACCTAATCCCTTTGTTGTGTGACCCCATAGGTTCAATTCTATCTGGTAGTGAGACATACAATGATCTCTATCATTGTATCATTGAAATTTTTTTCAATGGGTCGGAATAATTTTACTCTAACTCAGTAAGGATTATCGATCCAGAATAATCCTAGTGAGCTCTCACAATCCATTAGTGATACCTAGCAGTATGTAGTAGCAACCAGTAGAATTGAAATGAACCTCTAGGTGTATTAACGTGTGATTCAGTCCTCTATCGTGAGTCTCGACTAGATGGCAGGTTATGGATAAATCATCAAACCTCATCATCAGTCATATGATAGATTCGATTAGCTCAAGTCCAGTTGTGATTTCTATGGAAACTCTTTTTCATTTATCACACTGCTGTGGCCACAGATTCTTGGACTTAGCCTCTCAAATCTCATAGGACTACTCTCTATCAAGGTCGATAGATCTTATCTTGATGCGCACCTCACTTCTACAGTGGACCAACTGTCATCAACATCCACTACAAGGCTCATTGAACTCAAGTTTATATGTCAATCAATCTCCAGCAGCTCACTGCGAGTAGCAGTACCATCTCAAGTCAAAGGACCAGTCATACAACTACAGCATCGAGATAATCATTGACAATCGAATAGAAATCCAAGTGATCTCTCGTATGGTCACGCTCAGTACTAGTCTAACAACTATCTGCACTCGTTGTCTTGTGTCTCTATGCAGTAGATTAGAGACTCATCTATCCCGAAGGAAGAATTTGTGTGCCAGTCTATCGGATCTATCATCGTCCTCATGATGATCCTATGATCGGAGCATTTAGGAATTAAATACATGTCTCTAATTCTCAACATCTTGAGAATATGTATCAAAACTAATTCCATGGACGATTCAAAGACATATCACACTTGAATGAATAATAAATTTATTTTTTATTGATCAAATCAAAGTACAAAATTGTGCTCTAGACTTATTACAATGTGTCAGCCATATTGGCTTCTAGGACATACACCTAACAACTGGAAGTGATTTTATGTTGGTTTTTAATGATAGAAGTGTACAGGTCCTCCAAGAACATTAGAAATCATTCATTCCCTTCAGGAAACTAATTCCTCTTTTGATTGTAGAGACTCTTCTCCATGCTTCTAGATGTCAAAAGGGACTTACGATGATGTGTTACAGTTAAGCTCTCTGCTGTCAATAACAGTGCAGTGACGGTGATCCACATGGGACTCAAGTAGGTTTCTCTTGGAACTAGGCATGCTTTCAGAATTGGAATGCTAAAAAGACTCTAAACAATTCGTAAGCAATATGCTTTTTCATAATTAAGAATCCTACAATGGATTCCTGTGCATAGATGCTTGTCCATCTTCTCGGAGGATGGGGACACCAACTTCTATTCCACATGCCGGATAGAGGACTGCTGGTCAGGCTAGAGGGAGCGAGCAAGTGTTGAGAAAAATCATTATCTCATGCAACTATGACTATTATGATCAGGTGTATCATGTTATGAGCTTTTACAAAAAAATAGCTACATTTGCCCTGTAAGTGGTGGCTTTTCATAGAATATGTTTTGTCATGTGAGGTGTGATTTGAAGGAAAGAGAAAACATCAAGCCTCTGGTTCACTGTTTCTTGTTAGATAGTTTCATTTAAGTTCATAGTTTTTTGAAGGAAATCTTATCTACAAACAAAAAAGCAAACAAGAGGATCTTCATGACTTCTCTTTTTCCTGGTATAGTGAACTCAAAGAACAGACAAAAAGTTCAGCAATCATTAATACCTTATTACTCTGAGCAAGCCTATAAGATGAATTTAAGAGAGGGTTCTGGTAAGTGGAAACCATTTCATAATTAATTAATTTTGTTATTGAAAGCAAAACCTTGAGAAGCTCAAGCCTTGTTATAGCTATATCTAGCTCTGTTATTCCCTTATGTATTTTGTGTTTTCCTAAGACTAGCTTATTATTTATTTAATTTGGTGTATGATATTGATTATCGCAATGGTGTCCAAGTTCATTTTCAGGTTATTATTAACTCAATCCGCATTCAGATAATGTAATACTGATACATTTATTAATGAGCAGGTTTATCTACTAGCTGGGTTGGGTGGAGGATTCTTGACATATTTGATATCAATATCTATGCTTCTTGCATGGTTCTCCTTTTATCTAGTGAGCAAGCACTGTGGTCATCTATCGCTCAGGTATGTCCACTTCATGCTAATTCTGGCTTCTTAACAATGACCTTGTTGAAGCATGCATATAGTTTATCTGAGAATTCAGCTTTTCTCTCTAAATCTGGCAGAGAGCCTGCAATATTTAAGCAGCCTTTAAATTTGCACTGCTGATTTCATATGAAAATAATCAGAGTAAATATTTGATGTACAAACATGAGCTTTTGCAGACAGTTTGAGAGAAAAAAGAAAATGATTTTTAGAAAAAAATTCCAATTAGGATTTGGTCAAGAAATATAACCTCAATTTTCGTCACACCTAGATCTGTTATAGCTAGCATTGAGTATTGACCATGGAACGCCGAACTGTTCCAAACTAGATGGTTTAGGGCATTCCGAGCCGTCCCGGCGGCAAACTAGAATGGTTCGATTGAAGAAAACGACACACTGGAGGGAGAGGAAAAGAGAGAAATAGAGAGAGGGAAGGGAGAGATGGCACAAACCACTGGAGGCTGGTGGTGGCCCGCTGAGGCCGCTGCGGCTCGGTGTCGCCTAATAGAGCATTTAATCGAGCAGAAAAAGAGAGAGGGGGATCGACCGTATCAGAGGGAGGAGCAGCCAGTGGAGGGGCTTCGGAGGGCATCGGGTGGCTGTTATGGCCACCAGTCAGTGGAAAATATATGGATGGAGCCGTGGCCGCAGAACAAGGGCAATCGCCCCTGTTCACTCATCTGATTTTTTTAAAAAAAAAAATGAATAGTGAAGCCAGCATTGGATTTGCCGGTTTCACTGTTTGAGAATTTTTTAAAAAAAAATCTAAGAAACAAGTGAAGCCAGCAAACTCATTGCCGGCTTCATTGTTATCAGGGATTTAAAAAAAAACTAGTGAAACATGAGCAACTGCTTCTGTTTCACGTTCACAGCGCTGAGGCCACGATTGCACCGTTTGGTGCCAGCCGGAGGCCCTCCAACAGTCTCTCTGGCGGCTTCCCCTCCCTCTTTTTTTTTCTCTCCCCCCTCTCTTTATCTCTCTCTTGATCGAGGATCGGCGGATGAAGCGGAGCCTTGGTGGCCTCCGAGCACACCGGCGGCCCGCCTGTGGCCACTACCGACATCTCCTCTGGTCGCACTCTCCCTCCCTCCCCACTTCTCCCTCTTCTCTTTCTCTTTTCCTCCTCCCGGTTGCTTCTTTTCCTCTGTGTCAGTTCATGCTGGTCCGGTTCAGTATGGACCAGTATCGTCGGTGGTTGGTGCAGATTTCGACACCAAGTCCGCGAACATTAGTATTGACCTTGCATCTAATAGTGCTGAATTTTGCACATTACACTGAAAGACATGAATTCTTACTAATTTTCTTTCTTTAATTAGAGTTAGCATATTATGATTACTAATTTTACTAGATCCCAAGTTCCATTCTCCCTTAACCTACACAGAACAACAAATTTCTTCTATCAGGTTAGGAAAGCAGATGGTGTGTTGTTGATTTCTCTTTCATGGGAAGGAATGTAGAAGCAGCTTGCTTTTAACCTGCTCATGTTTGTGCTTGTTAAAAGCTAGATATCAGCAATTACTATGCCAACTATTCTAGATACTTTCTTGAATATTTTCTGATCCTAGCTTGTCATTATGAAGTGGCATATATGTTCTATTTAATATATATGATCATACTTATTGAGCTCATATGTTTATGATAGTTCTCTTTATAATGCTAAATAGCATGTGGGTACTTTCTTTGCATACTTTCTGATCTAATTTGATGTTGCTAAGGACCTGTTTGAGTAATACAGGAGGATTGGGCTGGATTTCTTGTTGGATTCATGGATTAGGCAGGGCATCCGGGCATGGCCCAAATCGACTCAACATCCCCCCTCCCTGAATCCTGCAGAAGGAAAATAGACTTTTTGCCTTTCTACTGTTCATGGATGCGGGCCTGATAGCATCAGTCTTGATATGGCCTTGACCCTGTCAATGGATGCTGGCCAAATTCCTGCAGGAATTTCCTGCAGAAATACCCAAATAGGCCCTAAATGGTTCATATATTCTGTTCAATTTTTTATTTGATGGTGCATATTGGTATCATATGTTTAAGATTGTTGACTTTGTAATACTAAAATAGCATGGTGCTAGATATATTTTAACATAACTAGTTTCTACTTTCTACACTATGCTTAGCCAGTTTACAAAATATCCTTGGGTGTTGGGACATAATAGAAGGTACACAGACATCATTTCTTGCTTAGCCAAGCTACTATTCTGCTCTTCTTGAACTTTCAATCGCATTACAAGACCCTCTCATTAGCTGGTCTCTTTATGGCTTAAGCTGGAAGATTTCTATACATGAGGAATACCAAAACCAGTAGCTTGCAAACATGCTCCCAACTATTTTGTGCTCTCATTTATTCATGGATGCAAATCTTCAAATTTGAAATCTTCTTGAGAGTTATGCATATGGTTAGCACTTCTTCAGGTGTTGTTGCTTTGTTACAAACATCTGGTTTCCCTTTTCAGAAAGAAAAGTATATTTACATGTTTATTTCCAGTTTTATATGCTAATGACAAAAGTTTACAGGTCTTTAGCTGGATATGTGGTCCCACTAATTCCATGCCTCACATATGTTGCCTATTATGGTGGGTTTCTAGACCAATTCTTGGTTGAGAAGATGGGGATGATGGGGTCTCTTCCACAGCCTTATGGTTAGTTTTCAATGTTCCCTCTCTTTCAAGTAAACTTTTTTTTTTTAAGGTGGTGTTATTATTAGACATCTGTGGGATACTTTGGCATGTATAATGTTGAGCCTATGAATTAGATGATGTTTGCAGTCATGATACTGCTCTGCAACCCCATTATTTCCCAATGTCTCTACAGCCAGCATAAAATAGACAATCTACTACTCACCTCTCTTTATGGTGACATTTTTTTTGAGGAAAGGGCTTAACTAGATAGAAGTTGAAATTTATAAGTGATGGCAACATCAGCTTTCTTCTAATAGTGTGACTGTTATTGACAAGCTGAGAGCTATTTTATAGGAGTGACAGTTGTGCATGCTGGACCAAACTGTTATTAAATTTGTTACTGCTACATTGAGAATCAACAGGATCATCCTTATACTTTATGCTGATGTTGTTTATAAGATTGGATTCCACTGGAGTCTTGTTATAATTTGGTGACTGCCAAACATTACCATAATTGTGGCCAATAAGCCTATGTGATTTATCTAGGTGATTTTGTGCCCATCATCAGTTAGACCTAGTCGCCATTTGTGAATAAAATAAAATAATAAAAAGTTGCAATCTTAGATGAATCATACAAATGTTCCCCTTTGCAGGATATTTTGCACCGGATGTTATTGTTGCGACAGTTATCGGACTCGTGACAGGGTGGTGTGTGGGTCCTTTAGTACCTGTTGTTGGTCGGTGGTTGGCCAGGTCATCCATATTAAAGTTCTTGATGCAAGTTACAGTGATTGCTTTAGCTCTGTCATCCCAGTTCTTTCCATACAGTATTGATGCACCTAAAAGGGTCGTGCTTCAGCACACCTTTATAACTGCAGGTATGCTATGTTAAAAAGAAAAGAATCTTTTTTACAAGTCCTATGCTTTTGTAACCTTGGTTAGTATGCTTCTCCTAGGTGCTTTGGTACATGGAACAGCTTTGCAAATGCATTTAGTGTTTTATGGTCTTAGACCACTGCAACTTTAATCTTTTAAGTTCACTTCTGTTATTCTAGTTTCTAGATTCATCATAAATTAACTTGAATCTTTTGCTTTTCTTGGTGCTGTTTAATGTTGAATAACTATGCTATTCAATGTCCACTAGAATTAGTTTGATATAAGAAATTAAACTCATTCTTCACATCCAGATCTCAAGTGTATATACTTGCATGTTGTTTTCAGTAAAAGTATAAGTTTATTATGTACTTACTGTGTTTTGAAATCATTAAATGTGCTGGTAGCTGTAACTGATTTGGTCTGCCTACAGCTAATGTGTATATTGTCTTGGTCTTGAATGTTTTGTTATCTGTGTTATTACAATCTTTTTTTAAACATCATGTGTTCATTATTTGTGTGATATCACAAGCTTCCATCTTTCCAATTTCTTGCTTCGAATATGCAAGCTTGTTAAAAGTATTCAGGCTGGTGATATTGCAGTCATTTTCTTCTTCCTCCTTTTTGGCAACATTGCAAATCCTGGAAAGTGCTATTTCTTCTTTATCAGTAAAAAAATTATTGTGCATGGTATCTTATTGCTACACTAAATAGAAATAAACATAGTAACATCTGTAGAAGAATGTTTTTCCTTATTTTAGAGATGCAGTTTTTCTAGAAATTTTGTCATATGAAATTGCTGTGATATTCAACAGTTTAATTGCTAGTTTGTTTGATTTTGCAAACTATTTTTTGTCCTATAATGCCCTTTTTTTTTTTTCATGAATCTAAGCATGGATGGTTCTGCCTCACTATATAATTCTTAAACATTTTCTTTTGGTGGATTTAACAGATGCAAATAAAATTGTAGATTCAAGCTATGAATTTTCTGTAGTTGATGCAAATTCGTTGGCCTTTCTTTTCAAGCATGTACCTGAAGCTGCAAAAATGCTACATATTAGTTCAGAAATGTCTTTTGAAGAGGGTTATCATTCTGACAGTAGCTCTTGGGTGGTAAGTAAATTCTTGATTGTTGTTGATTACTTGATTTGCTTAGGAGTGATGTCTTCATAAATTTTCCATGTATGTCTTCTATGAGAGCGCATCCAGCTTCCAGCATCAACCTTGTGTTCCAGATGCTCAGGCATCTGCTTCTTTATTTTTCTTCAAATTTAGACAAAGCTAATAAGTGATCCAAATAATCCAAATTACTTGAGTTATAATTCCTGGGCCTGCAGTTTCTTGGATGATAATAAAATAAATAATATGGTTGAGCTTAGATATATAACACATTTGTATGAAAATATCTTCATATTGATGTTCATTGCTTTTACAGGCATCATTCTGTATGCTTTAGAAGGAATGACGTTGTGGTGATGTTTGAGGATAAGTACACAGCATGTAGATATGTAACATGTGAGGAAAACCTTGTTTTCATCATTGACTATTTGAAACCGCCTCTTGTGTTAATTTGAATTTAGGAATCTCTAGGATGATCCCACTATTTCATGGGTTTCAAGGTAGTTTTTTTTCTCTTCAAATCTACTTCATCACAGCAGAAGAAGGTATATGTCTATCCGAGACATGCATCATTGTTACCTTCATAAAGTTCCAGAAAACCTTCAGCTTCACAATTTTACTGGTCATCCCTCACCATGGGGTCACTGCAAAATCGTATCTACTTGACCATCTCTCAACCAAGAGCCATGAATATCATTGCATTGTAACGAACTTTTGGGTGCATGAGTGCATCGCACGTTTTCTATGGTTTGCTGGCATTTCTTCAACCTTTAACTCGAGTTCTGATCCTTCGTTAAGGTTACTACTACCAAAATTTTGCAAATCTTAGTTTCATCATGCAAGCATGCTAATCACTTGGAACACAACTCAAGATCCTGTCTTTTGCTCTTAAGTAAAGCATTGCAAAAGTTGATTGGCTTTATTGCCTTATTTTAACTCAGGAGTCAGGCCCTTCGTTCACCATTGTTTTCTTAGAGTGCAATTTAAATAGCCAATAAGTTCATTGTTCTCTAACAGAAAAGATACGTTCAATATACTGCAAATTTTGTCTTGGGTTTTCTAAGGTTATTTTGAGTTAACTGTTTCAAAATAAAATATTTCATGGAAAATATTTTGCATGGTTTTCACCAAAAAATGCATATGATGAACAAGTTAATTTGTCTGAGTCAATATTTTTGTGATTTTATTGTTTGCTTAAATTTAACATATCATTTGTATCTAATTTTTACTACTTGCTTGGAAAAATGTGACTTACAGCAAGTCACCAAATTGACTTACTGAATAATTAAACTTAGATTGCATTTCAAGTCCTAATCATGAGCTTTCCAACCTGGAGCCTGTTAGCCATTCAAACAGCCTTCTGGAGGTATGGCTTGCCTTAAGGCCCTACAGAAGCAGATTGGTTGTTTCTCGGTGGAGGAGATGAGAGCTTATCCTGAAATTTGACCCACTAAGATTGGAGAGTTTTATTTTCCCATTTGACTTTTCTGAAGCAATGGAATGTCATCCCACAAGGTCATCACAACCAGCCTATCACCATTAAAGACCTTAGCGACTCATCGTTACTCATTGGAGTGGGTCTATGCATTTGTCTGCCAGATCACAAGCTTTTCCCAGAATTGTTGGCCCTACCCGATAGATGCTTTCGACACTTCGAGTTGGTCTGCCATAATATCCAGGAAATTTTGGGAGGTGTGTGATAAATAGAACAACCTTGAATTGGAAATGCTATTAAAGCATCTGCCTCATTCCATTTGAAAGTGCATTCCTATAATCCCAATAAGAAAAGGGAAATACCAACCTTTTCATAGTTCCTGGGATTCAAAGATCAAAAAAGTTCGAGCTATTTTTATATAAAACTTAGATAGATATCACACACAGCCTCTTGCTCCATCTCTTTCTGTATAATTATAGACTTACATCACATATTTATGTTTCTTTACAACTTACAAGTAGCTCATAAATAAAGTTTTGGGTTAATCCATGCTCTTTGTTACAGGAAGCTTGCTCCATTGAAACCCTGAGTTTTCCTAGGGAAAATTTGCCCAAGATTTTGTTGCAACCCAACTCTTAGCCCCAATTGTATACTTATGCTAGTATATGGTCGTGCTAAGTTATACCCTAGGATAAATATTAGATTATAATTATAAGCTAGGATATGCCTGCTAACAAGTCAAAGCTAGGATGTGGATTGGGTATTATTCTAAAATCGTTGTTTTTTTTTGGGGGGGCGGGGGTGGGGTGGGGGGGTTTGGGGGGGGAGTGGGGGGTGCATCCTTGTATGAACTGGTTTAATTCCAGGTCAGCACTAGTTTATAGTTCAACTCAATGCTAGTTTATGAATGTTGTACTTTGCATCACACTCCAGTTCTTCTAGATATTTATGGACATATTCTGTTGACATATTTTGTTTCCTGTATGCTTCCAATCTTTTAATCCCACGGATTTCTTTGAGAAGGCTTAGAGCCTTATGTGACGACACCCTTGAAATATCAAAAACAAAATAAGTAACTGTATGGTGCATAACTGTATGCGGATGCTATGTCATGACATCAAATTGCATCAATATTCATTCAACACCTGGCTATGCTCTACAGAAGACACCCTCTCCCATACGTGAAAAGGAAAAGAAAATAAAAGAAAAAGGAAAAAGGAAAGCACATTTTCATTGCAAAATTCTGACAATCCATGCACTAGATGGACTTCCATTATGTCACTTATCGCCCTATCAAACTAGTGAAAAACTGACTTACTGCATGCAATCATGCAGAAAAAGTATCATATTGGATCTGGTGACCATTTCATAGTTCTTTTCTGTTTTAATGAATAGGCGCAAAACTTCTTGCATCCATTTTTCTATTCCTTTAAGAGGAAACATCATTGCCCTAAACTGTTTATTATTGCGTGTTCTAAGTTGATAATCTGCCATACTCGTGGCTGAACTAGCTGCAGGATTTTGTGTTGTTTGGTTACCAAGTGTGCATCATATTTGCATCGATATTTGTCAACTGCAGGAAAGTGGTGCTAACTTGTAGTTGCAGGTGCCTACAAATTGTATAAATAGTGATGCTCTTGGAGTGAAAATGCTACTTTAGTTTTTAATCATCCTGCAATGCTTGATGATTTTGCTTCCCCCTTCACCTCCTATTCAGGCACTGTTCCCTGTATCTTTCTTGTTCTCTGGAAGCTTGAAGTTCCCTGCACAAGCTGATGATGTTTCAAAGCATTACAGACACATGCCTCACTTATCTGTCCGTGAGCCAGTTTCGGTTTCTACTGGGCTTCGCAGAGTGCATCTCGAACTCTATTTGGGGTGATGATGGACGCAACTTTTAACCATCTTTAGCTTCATATGTTCTCATTCCTATGCAAAACTTCAATTTTGCTTATGAATTTCCTTTTCCTGACTGTTGCAGCTCATTAGAGGAGATTTGGGTTACAGTCCTTAACATTACGGGTCCATTGTCAAATTGGTCCTTCGCTGATAATAGGCTTCCAGGTGAAATGTGATGAACCATATCTGCTTTTCCTGCTTGTTTTCTCTTCACTACAGTCATTATCTTGTGAAATTTTTTTGCAGCTCCTGAAACAATCAGTGGTGGGCCACCATCATATATCTGTAGACTTAGTGGAAGAAGCCACGAGAATTGGACTTTCTGGTTGGAGGTATAGTGCTTAATCTGCTCGATTCATTCTGTAGGATTTAAATAAATCCTCATTACTGCAGTACATATGAGAAAGAGGAGTTTTTGCTTGCTGATGATGCTGATACGAATCTGATGTGAATCCCTTTATTTTAGCATAATTTCCTATTCTGTTGCTGATTAGGAGAATCTTCGGGATTGACGTAATCTGATATGAATCCCTTTATTCTAGCATAATTTTCTATTTTATTGCTGATTAGGAGGATCTTCGGAATTGATGTAATCTGGAATATTTTTAGTATTTTTCATTTTGTTAAAGTTCTATATAAGAATGTAGACGCCATATGGCTGATTATGCTGAATAAAAATCATTTCCATAGATGGGTCTCTCTTATCTCGCAATGAGTACTTCTTTCCTTGAGCTTTAAACTGCATAAAAAGCTTAGAAAAAGAATTTTAAAAGAAATATCCAGATTACGTCAATCCCGAAGATCCTCCTAATCAGCAATAAAATAAAAAATTATGCTAGAATAAAGGGATTCATGTCAGATTACGTCAATCCCGAAGATTCTCCTAATCAGCAACAGAAGAATAGGAATTTATGCTAAAATAAAGGGATTCATATCACATTCGTATCAAATGCTTAGTTGTCTGAGTTGGGTATTTTGATGAGTGCACTGCACCTCGTTCTTTTCCTTCTGTGGTGCATGCTTGCCGCACTGCTTTGTTTCTGGCTGACTGCCCTTCATTTTTTAGTCTGTATAATGGTATTTATGTTTGACATTTTCTGAAATGCAGTTGACTTATATTGGTTGTGTATTCAACAGGCAAACAGTTCTGAAACTTTGAGAGTTGATGTTGCGGTGCTTGACCAGTATCTTCTCTACAATACACAGAAATTAAAAAACCTTTTCCCAAGTTGGGCAGATGTGACTGCTTTCACCACCTTCCTGTCAAGCTATTCTTTTTAAAGCCATATTTTGTTTTCTCTGCAAATGTATTCTTGGTCTGAATAATTAATTGTTGTACATTGATCAAAACACAATAAGTCGTTCAGATATTTAGTCTTTTTCCCATCTCCATTGATGGGCTTGTGAATGCTGATGATTTATAAATGTCACATAAGTAATTATAGGTACATGTATTTCATTCTTTGAATTTTAGAGAACATATGGTCAAAGACCCAGAGGTTGAGTTCTGGTGGTGGTGTTCTTTGAGATGGCATCATCTCAGCCTTGCTCCATCTGGGATCCGGTTTAATAGTTTTCTAACTTTTATCAGTAAAAAATCAGAAGACTAAGGTTAATCATGTTCCAGTGTAATTTGTTACGTATACTATTGTCCTTGATACATGAGAGAAGGGTAAGGAGCTCTGTATTGTGTGATTTCTTTCTGAGAGAGCCTAACGGTGACTCCTATATAAATATCTACTTGTGGCTCGAGGGCCAGCGTGGTTAATTATGCTGTAACATTCAAAGCAGCAAGTGAATGATATTTGTGACTCACCTCTAATTTCAAATGCTTGTTAATGTCATGAATGATGTTAGTTATTTGAGCTAAGGAAACCATAGAACTTGCCAAAAACTAGCAAACTTAGGTATCAATGCCTGGTGTTTCTACAATATATCAAAATACAAATGGTAGGCTATCTCCGAGGAAAGATAATAGTGTTGTTTGACCTATCCTCGCTTGATTTTGCTTCAATAACTAGTTTTATATGTAGTACACATAAAGGGAAAAGGTGTGATAAACTTTGCCACATTTAGATGAATCTTTTTTCTGTTCAAATTTAGATTGGATGATGGATATTCTACAAGGATGATTCAAGTCATTGAATATAATATGTTATTTTTAAAATGGTTATGCGTAAAAAAAAAATCTTATGATTTAGAGATTCTTAACTTTAAATATTCAAAAAATATGAATTGTTTGGTATTTATTTAAATTGTTCGATATTTTGACTATTTGATGTATAAATTTGGGGTTTTTAAATCACATGACTTTTAATATGTAAGTAGTTTAGAAATAATAAATCATATTCAATGATTTGGATCATAGATGTGGGATTGCTCATCATATCATATGCGTTTTATAAATTGGACCTATCATCCAAGGATTTGTTTCCCACTTTTCCTTGTCTCCTGTTGTTAATTGGAGCATCTAAGAGAAGTGCGAGACAGTTGCTCTTCTAGACAGTTGCTTTTGATGATTAGGTGATCTATGTCATGGATGATGAACTCTATATTGCCGCTCAAAAAATTTTCATACCATAAAGCACAATATTGCTACTTTACTGTTATAATCATTATTTTTTTTAGTGTAATAGAAAACAGCAACTATTATAGTCATCATTATTTAAGTTCTCATAATTTATATATAGACAATTCTTCATGAACGACATTTATTATAACTTGGTCTTGTTTGCCTATAGAAGCTTTATATAAGAACAAAGCCAAAAAAAAAAAAAAAGTCAAAAAAAAAAAGCAAAAAAAGAAAAGAAAAGAAAGAGAAGCATTTCAAATGCAACCTCGCAATGCCAGGAAGTTTCTTAATCCTGCTGCATCATATTTGATATCTTCTTGCCAAAAGAAGTAATACCATGGCACCCAAATCATGTATTTTGTCACATCATCACTGGCAACATGGCCGAAGCTGCGGAAGTCATGGACTTGAATATTCGCATGCCGACCGTGATTTACCACAAAATTCAACGCTAAACACCAATAGATTCTAATTGAAAATGGTACGAATACATGAGGGTAAAATAGAAAAAGGATTTTAGCGTGGAGAACTTCCACTATTGTATTAGTTCTTTTTTCCTTCCCTTCTCCCACTACACTGTGCTTGGCTACATGTTGGTGTGATGGGAATATAGGAGAGAATAGGAAGTGATACACCTCAGAATTGGCCATGATCGATGTAGTAGAACAGATCAATCAGGGCTTGTCATGAGTTTGCCACAAAGCCCTCATAAGCTCAGTGCTTAATGCTATATTGGTTTATTAAGCAATACTGGTTTATTAAATATCGGTTTTCTTGTTACCAGAGTCAGTTATACAGAAAATTAACACAGCTTGCAAAAAATTCTTGTGGAGAGGAGATGAGCATTGTGGAAGAACCAAGATCCTTGCAAATTGGTCAATAGTCTGTCGCCCAAAGCACATGGGTGGCTTGGGAATCAGAAATCTCAAAATCCTAAATCACTCTCAGATACTGAAATGGTGGTGGAACTTCTACATACAACATGAAAAATCTTAGAAGAAATTAATCTGGAGCATTTACTACAAATCCTATTTGCCATTGCCTTCTCTCAGCATATCTTTAAAATGTGCTTCACCCTTCTAGAGAGGTGTCATCAAGCTTGGAAGTACCTTCCAAAATTTCACCACTTCAAGAATAAGCAACGATAAAAATATATCTTTCTGATATGATATTTGGTTGAAGGACATGCCTCTAAACATGATTCTACCTGACCTCCATGCTTTTGCTATCAACCCACTAAGCAGCGTTGATGGATTCTTCTCTCATTTCGAGTGGCATTCAAACTTCGACCAACTTTTAGGCTGCGCTGCCACTAAGGACTACCTGAAGCTTATTGAATACCTCTCAAATATAAGTCTATCAAAGGATGAAGAAAAAGACTATGGAAATGGAGTAAGACAGTGAAGTTTTTAATTAAAAATTGCTACTTGTTCTTAATTGATGGAGGGATACATCAAGCCATTGGAAAGATACTATGGTTACTACTACTTTCTGAGAAGTTTAAAGTTTTTGGTTGATTGACCTTCTACAATAAAATCCTAACATCTAAAAATCTGATCAAAAAAGGAGTGCAGATTGAGCAGCTGTGTCAAATATGCTATAGGAGCAACGAAACTACGGTATACACTATCCACAGCTTCTATGCAACATCTCTTAAGTATGGAAGGACTGGATTCAAACATTCCCATGCAAGGAACAAGGCAGAATGCTTACTTCACTCCTTTTAACCTCCCATTGGTTGATATGGAAAGAACGCAATAACAGAATCTTCCGCTTTGAAGCACACTCAGCAATGAAAACAACAAAGAAAACTGTTCAGACCTTCGAAAATGGACAATGCTTGCAAAGGACCAAGGAGGATCTAAAAACTTAAAGCTACGTGAAGAGTTGAAACACATGCACTCGCACAGTATGAAATTGAGGAAAGTGTGGGCAGCCAGGTCTTCACATAATCAGAGATCAGATTCTATCTTGGTTGACGACCCTAATGGCCACCAAGAGCCATTATCATACAAGCTAGAAAGAGAACTATTGGAATCGCTATTTGGGCAACGTCGAAGACTGTATTAGCTGGCACATTGAACTCCCCTGCTGTATCTCACCCCGAGTCTCTCGGGCAATAAACATCGAGGCCACTTTATAGAACTTGTCACCCACTAAAACATATAAACATTAACATTATCTAATGAATATCTTCAGGGGAACATCCCTTTCCTCCAAGCTTCTCAAAAAACTAACTAGTTTTTGCCACATTGCCAGTCCGAAGGCACACAGAAACAGTTTCTATAGTCATGTAATGCATAGGAGAATCACATGTCCGATATTTTTTGAATATGCGAGCGGTTATTCAAAAAGGCCATCATCGTGATAGGTTCCGGCGTTCACTTATATAAACTACTCTAAGAAGTGAAATCTAAGTAAAGCTAAGTTAAATAAAGTCAAATAAAGTCCATTTGGGACTGAACTCTTCTTCCTAAACTCTTTTTGCTCTCTACCACTTACATAAAACATCCTTGTTTTCTTGAGAATCACCTGACTTAAGCATCGGGGACTAATAACAGGTGAAACATACTTAAAATGTTGATCCATGAGCAATAATTGAAAATGGAGGCTAACCCAGCTTAATGGTGGCAATAAAGAATAAGAAGCTTGAGGAGCTAAAGAGAGGAGAGAAAAGAGATAACGGTAAGAGCTTGGAGAGTTCGTTGCGAGAGGGAAATGGATAGCTGTGGATGATGACAGTCGTACAATAGCAGTCATGATCAAGAGCATAGTAACTAGAAAAATATATGTAGAGAGGATATAGAAGGAAGGATTCCTTATTCCCTCTATCTTGCAAGGATTGCATTACAAAATCAAATTCGTATGACTGCATGGGAACTCCTCGATGGTCATCGAAGGATCTTTGTTTAGAAGTTTTTCAGGTTATCTATGCTTACTATCAGCATGGTATGGACTTAATTGATAGCAATCAACAAAAATATAAATTCTCGACCATCCAATCAAATTTCATGGATGGTGTTACGCTCCCAACTCAAAATCGTGAGTCAGGGGTCATAGCAACTGCAGCATACGCATGGAGCGTACTTCTCACAAACATACAAAGCATCTTAATACAATATTAAATGCATCATAGTGAAATTAATTTAAATAATTAAAATTTAAAATTTAATTTATTAATGAACCCAATTAATAATTAAAATTTGAAAGTCTTATATCCAATGAAGGTTAAAAAATAGTCTTATAAAATATAGTAATAAATCCAAATCTAAACTATGTTGATAGTGTCAAATCTCACATCTAATCTCACTTCCAAAGCAGTACCTATATCTACAAATAAACATCTAAATCTGAAAAAAAAGAGAGAAATAATGAGTTCGATAGTCTAGCAAGTAATGAATATCTTGACTAAATAATTTATATGATAATATAAGATAGGATAATATAATCAAATTTATTTTTAAAATATGAATTTAGTAATATTAGTATTTTAAAATATTCATATATATAATCATATATTTGATTCAAAATCAATCATATTAATAATCTGATTTAAAATAAATTTCATTCAAATCATCAGTCTTTAACTATGACTGCACTTATATGCTGTAGTTAGGTTGGAATATCATATTTATATCCTATGGTCAGATTGAAATACCATACTTAAACTCTATAATAAGATTAGAATACCATATTTATATCCTATGCTCAGATCAGATATAGAATCATGAGCTCAGTGATAGTCAGAGTACGAATTCTGATTCGTATTAGGCATAACCCCTAGTTGGCGGGGTTTAAAAAATAATTAGACTGAGAGTCCAATTTTAATTCATATCAAATTTTTTTTAATAAAACAACACATATTTCATAATCAAATCAAAAAATACATATATGATTTTGATTAGTAAATAATTATAGTAATAGTCTAAGAAATATTATTTTGAAATTTCATATCAATTTTCATTCAAAACATATTTTAGTAAAATTTATAAATCACGTATAAATCCATGAACAATTTATTCGATATTCAAAGTAATGTTATATAAATGAAAAATCTAAAGAAAATAAATCATTACTTATCTTACAAGTAAAATTAGTTAATCAGTCCAATTAATTTTAGAATATCTCTTAGAGTCTGTTACCATTAATCAGAAGTCTATGCATTTTATTACATACAAGCATCCCTTCCTTGGGTCTAGGGTTTTGGATTTTCATCCTTATTTTATTCAACTATCAGGGCAGACTGACTTTCAATTTTCTATGGGTATTCAGCTATTTTGTGGCTTATCATATCATTTTTGAAACAAGCACCAATGACCGAATGGCATTTATTATTAGCATGAGCTTTATTACACTTAGAACATTTAATGCTGTCGGTTGGTCTAGTTGTTACTCACTGATCTCTCATTTAAACCCCCAGTATTTTTATTACTTTATTCTTAAGAATCATTTGATCTATTTTTTTATTTTTTTTTTGCATATTCTTTGTTGACTTTCTTTCAGTTATTAATAGTTTATTCACCATATCCGTATAAGTAGTTAATTCATATAGTACCACTTATTTTTTAATTTCTATCTTCAGTTTCATTTCAAATTTATGCACTTGATCATACTCATCTTCGACCAATTTAGAATAAATTTGATAAGCTCTATAAATTTAACTTCATATTCTCTAACTACCATATTCCTTTATTTTAGATAAATAAATTTCTATTCTTTCTGAGTCTTTACACTTCAAGAAAAATATTGATCACAAAATGTCTTTTGAAATCTCTCCTAAGTAAGTTATTCCTGATCTTGTTTATATTTGTATTCCAATCTCTGCCACCAATTGAAAATCTCATCTTACAATATGTATGATGCATGTAAGATTTTTTCATCATCATGGCATCTCTTATTGGTAAATCCTTTTTTCATCTCCATAAGCCAATTCTCAACTTCCACGATTTTATAGTCCCCTTGAAAGCTAATGGAGACAAATTCTTAAATTCTACAATATCATTTTGTTGCTTTTGTACGCTCTACATCTTTATGGTTATTGTGTTTGTTGTTGTACTTATTATTGTAATAATTATTACTGCAACTACTATTGTGATTGCATCAAGCCAACTAATGTGAGCATTAGTTAGGCCATATTTGATTCTTATTGCTTAGTTTGAGTATTTTTGATAAGATCAATGACTCCCTCTTGTTGAGGGGTGCCACAAACTTGCCAAGGAGTGCCGCCATACTGTTAGTTTGATGCTTCTCTAGCAGCACCTCGAGTGGACCTTTTTGTCCGACGTGGAGCCATCTTAATCTTGTACGAACAACGAGCTTTTCAATTTTTTTTTTTAAATCAAATATCCAAAATCATACTATCATCAAAACTTAATCATAATTATTTTAAGAATTAAAGAATCCTAGATTTCAAAATTCTCCATATGGTAGAGCTGGATATTCCAATCGATTTTAATCAAAGACTTCCAATCGATCAACTACAAATTAAGAATCATGCTAATTTGCAATTGATTGTGGAACCTAGTGGTGCCTGATCGGGTCGGGTGGAGGATTGGCATACTTCTACTAGCCATGGATCAGAATTCCTCTTCACTAGGGTCGGTGAAAATTATTGAAAAAATATCTTTTCGAAGATTCAAAAAACCTTCAAAGAGATAGACAATCTAGAGAGAGAAAATGAAGAAAAAATTAGGGAAAAAAAAGAGAAAATGGAGACAAAGGGAAGAGAGAGAATCTCTCTTTTCTTTTTTTTTTCTTTTTCTTTTTTCTCTTTCTTCCTCATTTTCTAGGCAAAACAGGGACCTGTGGTTGCCTTTAAATCCAAACCGCAGCAGCCTCCACCGATGGTGGTGGCTACTATTGATGATGTTGGCTACGGTGGCATAGCTGGAGATGATCAAACCAGTGATCTGGGGCAACAATTGGAGCTGAAAAATCCTTAAAACCTTTTAAAAAAAAGAGAATCAGATTTCTAAGAAAAATCCAACGTTTGCTAATTGGAATTAAGGGCTCTGAGGGTTAAGAAAGATGGCAATACAATTAAACTCAAAAATTAGAATCCTTACCTCCTTTGTGGTGGTGCTCCGGCTATGATTTTGGTAGAAACCTCGTAAAGCTTGGTGAACTCCGACCATATATTTCAACTTGGGGCATCATCCATGATGGGCAAGATGGGAAGACTCTCTTCTATTTAAATAGAGCTGGAGGGGAAGAGTTTGACTCTCTCTCTCGGCATTGATTTTTGACTCCGATCAGAGTCCATCAGAGAAGAAGACTATCGGGAGTCTTCCTCCATTTTTTTTCATGATTTAACTTCATACAGAGTTCTTTTTGGGCCCAATTTCTAATGGCTGGGTTGGTCAAGTGGACTAAGCCCAATTCATTGATAAGCCTAGATAAGCTGGGGTATTACAATGGTTGGGTAGACAAATACATCAAGAATTTTCTTTTGGAATCGGCTTCTCTACGGTGCATAGGATGTACCATAGTGTGCAGTGTAGGAAATTTAATTTGAATACGAAAATAAGTATACCTCCAGCCATTATTATTCAAGTCCAAAATGAATCAAAGATCAAGAACGTTGCAAGAATACCGGAAGACTAATCTTGTAGATGAATCTGCCAGATAGATCTGTCTTACTTCTATCATACAAAAGAAAGCTACATACAAAAGAAAGCTACAAAAGAGTTCTTCCGGTCTATGCTTAGGATCTCGATGCCTATTATTTGATGGAGAGTCACAGGTTATATTTATAGCTAGATCAGAGATTCTTTTAGATTAACACAACTTTCTTTCCATCAAGAAATCATAACCGTAGTGGAGTCCTTATTTTGACCAGAGTCTATCTTTATCTTAAAAAATTTTAATTATTCATTATCATCATAAGTATCTTAAATTATTTTTAAAATTTTTAATATTATGACGAATACTACATTCTCCCGCTTGGCCCATGTGTTACAATTAAGACATTATATAGTGATAAACAAAACTATAATATGGCCATAAACTAACTCAGGTCAAAAATCCTATTTAAATAAGAAATTTTAATACACGAATCATGGCAGTTGTATCCCATAAATTGAATACTCCCTTTCATATATCGCATGCACGAAACCTTTTTTTAAGCACTTTATATTTTTTTTTTATGAATAACTTCCTATAAGTTATTCAGGATCCAACTTTATGACATGAACTTTGTGTACAAAATAAAATCATATCTTTTATTTCTAAGAATGTCATAAATATTTATACAAGAAGTAAATCAAATAAAAATTAAACTAATGATTCTCATATGATCCACATGATCTTTAAACTGTTCGACTGATAATCCTTTAGTCATGGGATCTGCAATCATTAATTCAGTATTGATATGTTAGATATCCACTTTATGCTTCTTGATATGATCTTTAATAGTAAGATATTTTATATCGATATACTTGCTGTAATTTTCACTTTTATCATTCTTAAAAAAAAAACTACAGTAGAGTTATTACAATAAATTTTTGTTGGCCTTGCAATAGAATCGATAACTCTCAAATCAAGATTGAGATTCCTCATCTATATTGTCTGTGAAGTAGCTTCATAGCATGCAATAAACTACCTCAATGATAGATGAAGTAATTATGGATTGTTTATTACTTCTTCAAGATACAGCATCTCCAGCAATATATATATATATATATATATATATATATATATATATATATATATATATATATATATATATATATATATATATCATGAAGTAGACTTTCTTATATCCATATATCCACTAAAATCTGAGTCCAAATAACCAACTACTTCCAAATGATCAATATATCTATAAATAAGCATATAATGCTCGATTCTTTATAGATATTACATAATTTTTTTTTGCAGCTTTCCAATGATCAAGACCAGGATTACTTTGGTATCTACCCAAATTCTTAATACATTTGCAATATTAGGTCATGTACAAACCTACGATACATCAAGCTTCTCATTGCAAATGCATATGGGATGTTCTTCATTTGCTCTTTTTCCAATTTATTTTGTGGATATTGATTCTGACTAATACAGACGGGAGGTCAGGACACCATGATAAAGAAAGAAGGCTCGCAGCCTTCTTTTTCCTTTAAAAAAATTCTTATTTATTTATTACAAAAATAATCAAGTCTTAAAAAAAATTCAAGAATAAAAAAATTAATTATACATCCCGTACAAGATCCAAAAATGGATCCAGACCAACATCATCTCGGCTTTAGGACTCACCGTCAGTCCATCCTATGAATGTCGGAAGAATAAAATCCTTTTTTTCTTCATTTTATTTAAAATAATAATCATATAATCTCCAATATGCTAAAAAATAAAGAGAAACATGGCATATAAAAATTTTACGTTTAGCAATAAGATCAATGGATTGAACAAAACAGCATATAGGGGGCTCTGATACCATTGAATGTAGAAAATTTAATCTGAATGTGGAAATAAACATGCCTCTAGCCATTGTTGTTCAAGCCCAAAATGAATCAAAGATAAAAATGCTGCAAGATACTGAAAGACTAATCTTGTAGACGAATTTGTCAGATGGATTTGCCTCGCTTTTATCCTGCAAAAGAAAACTACAAAAGAATTTTTCTAATTTATGCCTGAATATCTCGATGCCCGTTACTTGATAGAGAATCATAGGTTATATTTATAGGCTAGACTAGGACCCTTTTAAATTAACACAATTTCTTTCTATCAAAGAATTATTATCGTAGTGGAGTCCTTATTTTGACCACAGTCTATTTTATTTTATTTTTTTTAATTATTTATTATCATCTTAATTATTTAAATTATCTTTAACGATTAGGTCACATATACACTATATCAAGTCTTTAATATTGGAACGAGTGCAATATGCGGTGCATCATGCTAGCCATCCATTGCATGATGGTTAGGCAGCAAACAATGTGTGCTGCGTGTATATATGGCTTGCGCCTGTGAGTGTATCGTTTGCTGGTTGTCTATTCTGTGATGAACAGCTATTATGATGCACCACATATTGTAGTGTACCACAAAGATCCATGGTCATTTCTTTTATTTTCTAACTTTTTTTTTCTATGGTTATAAGATGTCCAAGTCAAATATAAAATAGCCAAAGTTGTTCACTTTATCTGATGGAGACAATGAATTACTTTATTCTCACCCCTTTCTTAACCTTCTCGGTAGCACTTTCAACATGTAGTTATTAATTGGGCAGCTTATACAGACAAATGCCACTCCATCTATTGTGAAGATTGTTAGACCTTGCAGTTATGTTTTAAGATGTATTATTTATCATAATTATGAAACCTGGGATTTTGGATGTTGTGATGGAATATATAGATCACCGAGAAAATCCCCAATCCATGCAAAGATCACCAACAAAAGGGTTTGTCTTGCAGCCATCTTTCTTAGCGTACGACGGCACTGCGTAGGTCCAGTAATTAAGGTGGGAGCCAGTGGTGATGGTAATATGAGCCGGAGCATTGCCTTTTTTATCTTTTTGACTGACCAATCACAACCATAAACTCCCATCTGAGACTAAACATTGATAGGGTGGCACGCATCAATTGTGCTACATTGCCATCGTCGGTCTTCAAGTAGAAGGATGAGAAGCACTCTCATGCATGCACTCTACGTGCCCAATGCTGGTATGTTTTAACAGAACTCTTAAACAACCAAACACTATGATTTTTACCAATTTAGCTCAGATGGGGGCTATAGAAAATATTCTGGCAAACCTCGTAGGTTTGATCCATCTTAGAGTAACAAATCTAACTACAAACTGACGCTTATTTTGCCAGTCATACTCTTTTGTCTAGCAACTAGAGGCTCTAGACTTCTAAATTGGGCATTGTAGATGTTGTCCCCCCCCCCCCCCCCCCCCCCCTCAATTATATCCTACATGGCATACACTATATGGCGTGTATGCCACCATCAAATGAGGTATTGAGATGGTGTTTGATGAATAGGGTCTATAGGAATGACCAGCTATGATAGTCGCAAGCATGTCCATGTGGTGTACGTCATATAGAATATAATTTCTTATCTCTCCTCTCTCTGGAGAGTCCTTTTTTTGTGGGTAAAAAAATTATCTAAGAATATATATTTTTCTGATTAAATATTTTTTAGAAATATTTAGACAGAAAAATAATTTATTCATATTTTTTTATATATGAGAAAGTAGCTTCGAAATTTATTATCCATGTTCTTTAATATCACTATTTTTCTAGATAAGTTGCTAAAATTTATCAATATTTTTTACAATATCCTTTATATTTTTTTAGGTTTAAAAAAAATGGATGACTAAGTTATTGGATATTGAATAAGATAAACTAAGAAAAACTATCCATTTGAGTTAAAACTTAAAAGTAGATATTTATTTGAGTTTCAAGTAAAAGCAGCTATTATTTAAAACATAACTTAAAAATAACTACCTAAATAGAGGTAAATAATCTAATTATCCTGGTAGTTATAAAGTAATACTGTACTATTATAAAGTAATACGATACTATTATAAAATTATACTGCACTATTATAAAGCAACACTATATTGTTGTAAAATAATATTATAATAAAAAATACTATATTATGATAATGTAATACTATCTTATTGTAAAGGAATACTATACTAGTATAATACAATAAAGCAACACTGCATTATTATAAAAAAATACTACACTAATATAATATAATATTATTTTATTATAAAAAATACTACACTAATATAATATAATAAAATAATATTTTATTATTATAAAATAATACTACACTAATATAATATAATACTATCTTATTGTAAAAGAATATTATACTATAATAATATAATGCTATAGTATTTCAAAGGATATAAGGCTATAAAATCATGTCAGCCAAAATGGGTAGTTGTTTTTAACTTATGTTTTAAATGGATAGTCATTTTTATTTGAAACTCAAATAGATAGCTATTTTTAAGTTGAAAGTATAGCTAGAGATTTATATCTAGTTCTCTATATTGAAAATAATGGAAGTATTGAAAATAATAATGGAGTATTTTAGAAATAAAACTGTTGGTGCAAAAATTCGCCGGCGTCGGAGAAGCTGGAGTCGAGAGAGTCGCGGTCGCCGCTGGGACCTACAAAAAAAGTCTAAACCGGAGTTGGGGGTGCTCCGGCAAAACTCTCCGACGCTCAAGTCAGTTCTCTACCTCAACAAGAATGGAGTGTTCGAACGAAAATTTTTAACAGAGTTTTGGGATAGAGATTAGAGCTTAAGGAATAACGTATCTGGGGGTCCCTTTTTATAGGTGGAGGGCGTAACAGATTGACAGCGATGTCTGTAGCCGCCTGGTAGTGGGCCGTTCGGGGCCATGAGGAGTTTGTTACGGAGAGTAGTGGAGTGGAGTCGTGGCCATCACCGTGGCCTGCCACGTGGAGTCTGTTGTGGAGAGTGGGGTGATGTCCGTTGTCGTGACTCACCAGAGCATGATGGAGCCGCGTGGGATCCGTTACAGGAAGTGGAGCAAAGTCGTGGCCATTACTGTAGCCTGCCAGGGAGTCTAGGCTTGTTGGCCGAAGCTCGGTTGGGGTGTCTGGTGGAGAGAGGTGGTTCTCCATCTAAGAGGAGCTCGGATGTTGCTGGCGAGTCTTCTACCATTGGGTACCTTGGGCGCTAGTGCTGCAGGCGAAGGTCATCTACTGTAGAAGCTCGGTCAGGGGCTTTCTGTGGACGAAGTTCGGTTTCATGCAGAATCTGGCAAAAGGTCGACCGGCAGTGGATGTCGGATGGCGCTGGAGAGGTTCACCCGCTGGAGGGGTCCGGCTGCTGGAGTCCGTGTGTCATAGGAGTTCGTCTGGAATCTGTCCGCTACAGAAGTTCAGTCGGAGTCTGATTTCCGTAGAAGTCCGGATGGGGATTGTTTGTAGAGGAAGCTCGACCGAAGCCTGCCTGCAATAGAAGTTCGGAGGAAATTCGTTCACAATAGAAGCTCAGGTGGAGGCTTACAGTAGAAATCTGACGTGGACCGCTCGTAGTAGAAATTCGAAGTAGATCGCTTGTGGTGGGGGCTCGGAGTCCGACCCTTGTCAGAATTCGGATGAGGCCTACCTGCAATAGGAGTTCAGGGCTGAAGTCCGGCTCCCGTAGGAGCTCGGACGAAATCTACCTGCAGTAGGAGTTCGGGGAAGGAGTCCGGCTCCCGTAGGAGCTCGGACGAAGTCCGGAAGGCGGTCGACCGTCGTAGAAACTTGGATGGAGTCCATCCATCGTGGAGATCTGCTGTTGGGAAAGTTCGGCCACTGACGAACTAATGAAGTTCTGGAAGAAATTCGGATTGGAGTCGATCGAATCCTGTTGGGAAAAAATCTGGAAGAGGTTCGGAGAACGGTTGACCCTTGTAGGAGGTCGGCCGACAGTAGAATCCCGAGAGTATTTGGAGCAGCCTGATAGACGACTGAAGAAGCTCATCGTTGGAGAAGTTCGGGAGATGCAGCAGGGGTTCGTCCGTCGGAGGAACCTGGTCGACACTTGCGGAAGAAGCTGTGGGAGTTTATCCGTCAGCAGAACTTGAGAATGTTGCGGAAGCTCAACCGTCGGAGAGGTTCGAAAATATGTCGCCCAAGGTCGGACGCCGGTAGAGTCCTGGGAGGGTCACTCCCGACCCGAATTTCGATTGGGGGGGTATTTTATACCCAACAAAAACTAATTGAAAACCTACACGTTGCACGGGATCGGATGTATAAAAATAATTTTTTTTAGATCTAATCAGTTTGAAAAAAAATTATATCTAAATAATAAAATAATATTCATTCAAATTCTTAAGATCATTTCATATTCTCAACTACCTATATAAATAGACTTTAATTATAAAAATATAATAATATCATACATTAATAATATAATTTAATATGAAGAGGTGTTCTTTTTAGGTGGCACAATAAAACTCATTTGAGAAGCTAAATTGGCAACACTCCAATACTCCTTCATAGAGTATTGTTATATATATATATATATATATATATATATATATATATATATATATATATATGATTAAATACCTACTTTACTGGCTAATAAAAAAATGATTTAGCCATCTTCTAGGTAAATAAGATTTTTCTCTTATTTTATGAGCAAAAACTCTCGATAAAAAGTAACTTATCTATTTTGAAAAGTATAAGAATATGGATAGGATTGTTTATAATTCGATTTCAGATCGAAAATCGATCCAAATCGAACCAAAAAATCGAATCGAATATAGTTTTCGATTTTCGATTTTTATTTTTAAGAATTTCGGTTCACAGGTTGATTTGGTCAATAATCAAAAAATTCGAAAATCAAACTGAAAATCGAAGTCACAATTTAATTTTATATTATTTAGTATGTTAAGAACTTATTGGTTATATAGATGGATGATTGGATATTTAGATTTAGTCTATTATTATAATTGAGTATAATGCTTGATTGCTTGTTTGTATTATAGATAATGTAATTTTTGATATGTTATATTTTATTTATTATTGATTTATTATTTATCAATTATCAATTATCAATGATCATTACTTATCAATTATTGATATTTAATGTAAAAAATTATCGATCAACAAATTCAATCGATTTTAAATTTAATTAAATATAATATAACAAACTAACAATGAATCCACAATAATTATTTGAATATGTTGTATTAAAAATAGATAATTAAAATAAAAAAAATTTTAAAAAATATCGAATAATCGAATCGAATCGAAATTCTCGGTTCGATTCCTCTCTTATTCGATTCGATTTTTTATTTTTATTTTTTTATTATTTGATTTTCAAATCGAGTGGATTCAAATCGGACCGGATTGGTTAAAATCAAATGAACAATCTTAAATATGAATAAATTGGTTAATGAGAAAATTAACCAACTTTTCCATGAGAAAAGAACAGGCTTCAAAGGATAAGCATTCTAACCGGGTCCAGTGTTACCCGAGTCCAACCCAAACTATCGTTCGGGTTCGCTTAGGTCCAGCGTTGTTGGCGACCAGCCTCCCAACCCGGCCATCTTAATTGCGAGCGCCCATCTAAACCAACAAAGTTGCAAATCCTTAAGGCGTTGCAACCCTAGCGTCACAGAAGGCGATGCAACAGGTTGGCTAGGGTTTAAAGAGTTTTTAGGGTTAGGGTTTCACTTCTATATAAAGCCGCCTCATCTTAAACTGTTCTCTCCTCTGCCGCAGAGCGAGAGCAAAGAGAAAAGGGAAGCGGAGACCAGTCCTTCCCCCGATCCTTCTGCAGCCATGGTAGAATCCTTTCAATCTCTCTCTCTTTTGCTTCTTTTGATGCCCTAATCCTTTGTTATGTTGATGTTTTTCTTGTAATCAGGTGAAGTATTCGAAAGAACCCGACAACCCTACCAAGTGTAATCTTTCTCGATCTCTTTAGCCCCATCTTTATCCCGATTTGGTGCATGCGTAAAATTTTAGTTTTGGTTTGTTCACCTGATGTCCTTCGATCTGGTCTTCTCATAACTCCGAATGCTGTTTTTTTTTTTTTTTTGTGTTTAGTTTTGCGAAATTCTTTTGACAAAAGCTTGTTGACTTACACATGTCTTGATTATTTTGATAAACCTGGCTTATTGAAGTTCTATTTTTGAACATTTTGATTAGTTATTCTTCTTCACGTCAATTTTGTTTTCATCTTTTTGTTGTGAACATCTGATGTTTTGGATGAGATGGTATTGTGATTATTCGCTGTTTGATCTCTAACTTGTGGCTCTTTTTTCTCAGCCGCCAAGGCGATGGGCCGGGACTTGAGGGTTCACTTCAAGGTGCGTTGCGGTTTATAACTTTATAGTTTTAAGTGCTTGGATGTTTATACTCACTGCAGTTCAATGTCTTGGTTGATTTCAATATGTTACTATTGATGGTCTGGTTCATGTACACCTGTTTGTCTGTATGATTGCTGGAGCTTTACTGACTTTTCTATTAGTTTGCTTATTTATTCTTTGAATAGTTCACAGATTTTGAGTCAAATTTGGCCAGGTTAGTAGATATCTTGAGAAGACATGATTTTGCACTTGATTGCATCGGATAATGTTCTCTTTGTGGTTCTTCCTTTCCGTTCTATTTTTTGGAGTTGCCGAGGTCATGGGCTGCATCAAAGAGCATGTTGCCCTTGTTTATCCGTGTTTTTGGTTCATTTTGTCTTCGTGTCTTTCTTTATTTGTGGGTCTGTGTCTGTTGCAGTTCGCCTGACCAAATTTTGTGATAGATCACGCACCTTTCTTAGGAACATGGAATCAAGAAAAGAATTTCATGTCAACTTTTTGACCTTTTGATACCCAAGAATACCATGTTAAATATTCCCTTGTGTAACGGTACCTTGATTTTATTGTAACATTCATTGATGAAAATGTTGTACTGAGATGCTAACTGTTTCCAACTTGATATGTATGAATGCACCCACCAAATAATATGTTTGTCTGATTTTGTGATGCATTTTGTTACCCTTAGATGAGCAGAAACTGATGCACAGTAAGCTAGGCTCAAAGTTGTCAAATTGGGATTCGACTCGTGAATCGCCCGTGTCTTAACTCGAATCGCGACTCGAATCGTGACTCGAATCGTAAGATTCAGTAATAAAAAGCACAATCAAAATGTATACCAATCTATTAATCAATGAACACTCAAAAAGTATAGGTAAGTTTAAAATACTAAGTCCAAAATATAAATTAAAAGTAAACATGAAGTATTACTAATTCACTATTCACTCAAAAAATTAAATAGAATCTTTAGTCATCATAATCATTCTCAAGGCTAATGTCGTCATCGCCACCGCCGTCGTCGTCATCATCATCATCTTCAAGCATAATCATCTCTTGATTCTCTTCTTCTTCCTTTTCTTCTCATTACCTTCATCTTCTTCTATCACTTCAATATCTTCCTCAACAACCTTTTCTTTCCCTTCATCTTTACTATCAACATTTAAGTTTTTTGGTCCTACAAAAATATTTTAAGAACCAACAAAGCCAAATAAGAAAATAATGCAATTGTTTAAAAGATTAAGAACTAAAAAAAGAATTAGAAAATAATTTGCATATCTTTTTTTTTCTTGTTATTAGGTCCCTCATCAACATTAAAACATTCATTTACATCCAACCAACACACATTATCCGGTAAGCATGGCTCTTCTTGTTCAGTTATCCACTCATCATCTAAGTATATCGGATCATATGTCTCCCCCTTTTCTTGTTTTTTTTTTTTGTCTCATCTCAAGTTGAATATTATACTTGACAAACATCAAAGCATTTAACATTGGTTGCTCCAAACGGTTTCTTTTTTGAAATGAATATGTTCATATGTGCTTCAATTTTTTCACATCCGATGGCACTACAAGTAAGGCTTAGTACTCGAATTGCTAGTCTTTGAAGTTCTTTGCACTATTCTTCAAAACTCTCCCACCATAGAGCTAGACAAATAACATAAGATAAAATAAATTTAAATTAGACAAGTAAAAATGAATTCATAAAATTAAAATTATAATTATCCGGTGGTTTTTTATTTCTTGTTGATACCTCCATGTCCATCTCAAATAAACCTTCGGCCTTCTTAAATTTTTCAAGTTGTGAATTAATGATGACTCTTGTCTCAACATCTGGATACATTTTCTCAATTGTCTTGAATAATTCAATTTTTATTTCAGCATCAGTATTAAAATTAGGATCATATTGAAACCTAAAGGTCAAGAATCAAAAAATAAATTTAAATTTAAAGCAATAAAATTTATTAATGGAATAATATAAATTAAAAAAAGTGTGACTTACTTGGGATTAAGATAATATGCTGCCGTATGAAGTGGTCTATGGAGTTGCAAATCCCAATGAGTGTCAATTATCTCCCAAATCGGATCATATCTCTTTTTAACATTGTTGAAATTTTTGTCAATTTGTTCCTTTGCTTTATCCATTGCTTCATAAATATAACCCATAGCCGGTTTTGCATCTCCATCAACAAGTTTCAATACTTTTACCAAAGGAATGACACTTCAAACAATATTTTATAGCTTTTCAAAATCTGTTATCACTCAATATAATTTTTTGAATTTTTCTAGCCTCAAATTTGCATGCATAAGTGCTCTTTGTCCATTTTTCTGAAGCAAACATAGTCCTTAAAGCAATCTTCCTATTTAGTATGCTTCTCAAAGTGAGATAGGATGTTGTAAATCTAGTAACTGTCAGTCTTGTTAATTTTTTGTTCTTAGAATTTTTTTTAAACAAACTAAGAACCCAAGTATGGCGGTAAATATAAACTGTAATTTGTCTTACCTTGCCAAGTGTATTAAAAAAAATTGAAATGTTTCTAATGTCACTAAGTATTAAATCTAAACAATGGGTTGCACATGGAGATCAAAAAAGATGCTTTTTCTTTTCTTCTAAGAGTCTACCCGTGCCAACATAAGCAGAGGCACTATCTGTCACCACTTGAACTACATTTTTCTCTCTAATCTCTTCTACTAAGCTGTCAAGCAATTCAAACAACTTATTCGAATCTTTACTAACATCAGAGGTATCCAATGATTTGAGGAATATCGTCCCACTTGGACTATTCACAAGAAAATTAGTAATAGACTGACTTTTTCCACCAGTCCGACCATTGGACATGATTGAACATCCCATTTTTTTCACTCATTTTTATATTTTATCAAACATTTATTAACACTTTCTACCTTTTTCTTCAAGAAAGTAACTCTAGCTTCGTGATAAGAAGGGAGTTTCAATTCTTTCCCATACTCCCCAACAGATTTCATCATTTGAGCAAATAAAGGGCTTTTGATTAAATTGAATGCCAATGCATGTCCATATAGAAATCTACAAATATCTTTAACCATTGGTTCTCTTTTTTTTACCATTTCATTCATTGTCCGTTGTTTACATACATTTCTCCTTCCTTTCATCATAAATGAATCCATGGTTCCCTTATTTTTGCATTTGGCTCATCTACTTCAAAGCACTCAACATCATCACCAAAATTTTTCTCTATTTCTTTCTCCCCCTTCAAATTTTCAAAAGAATTCTGAATTTCTTCAGGAACTTGAGTACAAGGAGAAACATTGTTATATGTACCCGCAAGATGATTTTTCATTCTATTCATTCCTCTCCAAAAACTCTTGTTATAATAATTGCATACAAGATGTAATCAATTTCCATCGCCTCCTTTGTCATCATCAAATTTTTTACAATGATTCCAAGTGGGATCCACAACTTTTGATTTTTTTTTCTAAGTGCCATTGCTCAATAAAATAATAATACACAATTCCACTGTAACAGTCAATCCCTATTAAAATAATAAAAATTGTTAAAAAAAATTGCTAAAAAAAAGACTTAATCTTACTGTTATTGCTGTTTTTATTTATTTATTTATTTTTTGGTGAGGGTTTAAGTGGCTATTGGTGGCAACGGGATCGGAATGGGACCACACTTCTCCAGTTGCCCCTCTCGGCTTCGAAGCTTCGAGAGAAGGTCCGCCTAAAAAAAAAAAAAAGAGGGACCACAGCTTATAGAGAGCTTCGGTTCGATCGGAAAAAAAAAGGGGTTCACAGGTGGCATCGGGGAAGGGAAACAGAGGGGTTCGCAGGTGGCTTTGGGGAAGAGAAACAGAGGGATTCGGGCGGCTTCGGGGAAGAGAAACAAGGGAGAAATAGAGGGATTGGGAAGTAGGCTTTGTTCCGATATTAAAAAAAAAGCTTTGGGTTTTTGGGGGAGAAACAGAGAGATCGGGGAAGAAGAAGTCTTCGGTTTGATCAAAAAAAAAAAGCTTTCGAGAAGAGAAATAGAGAGATCGGGGAAGAGAAATAAGAAAGCAATGGGAAAAAGGAACCTATCGGACCTACGGCGAACTTGCGGGGATGCTTCAAGGCTTCGAGGCTTCCTCTTCCCCATGTGACCTCTTTCTCTTCTCGTCGTAGTCTTCGAAGGCTTGAAGCAGCCAGAGAAGACGGAGAAACAGTCGAATAGAAGTTCAAAGGTGAGAAATCTCTTTGATTTGCTTGTGCGAACCAATTTTGAAAGCAGATTTTGCCAAAATCTGACTTCTATTTTGATTCTCTGGCTCTTCGGCTTCCAAAAACAGCAAATAATCACCATCGGAATTTATCTTTTCCGACTTGACGGTATCAGACGATCCTTCGAGTCGCACGATTCAGCTAACGGACTTGCGATTCAAGTGCGATTCTTCTTATTTTCCGATTCACCATTCTGGTTCGGTTCGGCTATGCTGTGAATCATCACGAATCGTACGAGTCAACTCGCGACTCGTAAGATTCTAACAACAGAGGCTAGGCTTGTGTTACCTAAAAAAAAAAAAAGCAGGGTCTATTTCCTTCATATATAATTGGCCTCCTGTAAACTTTAGGGAGATGATGTACATTGTTTATTGGGTGAACCTTTGTAGACTTTGTTTGTGACAAAAGGTTCGGTAAACAATGGAACATTGACAGTAATCTTTGCACAATTATTCTGATAGCTGTTTTTTCTGTTTGTGTAGTGTTATTTGTTTTTGCATGTAGTGATCTGGCTACATTCAACATGTCGTTGATACACATTATACATGGTTCCATGGTGTTACCATTACATGAATTCCCTTGGATTACATCTTCAACCTGTAATTCATTTGATGGTGTGATGTTTTATGATCGTAAGTTAAGCCTGACTATATTTGCTTTCTGAATCATTTCTTTCTAAATCTTTTTTACTCCACCTTCAGCAATGACTTCTCTTCATTAAAATTAGTATTTCAATGATAAAAAAGTCCGTTCATCTCAGTAAAATTGTTTGTCAGCATGATATTGTATTCATTATTGCTGATCATTTGTATGTTAATTGACTTTCTCCTGCATACCTAAAGTCATGGATACATTATTATGCATTTTCATACATCAGTAGGCATGGGAATATGTGCAAGGCAAGCAATTAAGAATTTACTAACAAATTTTGCGTTTGTCAATTTACCAATATTTCCAGCGTAACATGCACTATTTCCTGTTGCTTTTTATTACACTAAGTGGGAAGGCCATGCTTCTTTATCTATGAAATCAGTAAATTTGGTTGATTATTATGAGATGAGTATAATTAATGTTCATTAAGTTTGACTTCTATAACCTAAAGATAAAAGCAGGGACCTGTTTTCCTTATAGACAGGCCTCTCGTAAACTTTAGGAAAATCACGTGCATTGTTATTGGGTGAACCTTTGTAGACTTTGTCTATGACAAAAGGTTCAGTAAACAATGAAACATAATAATTTTCAATTTAGATGTTGCTATTCAGACTGTCGTAAGTTTTTTTTGCTGGTTGTACGGGAACATTGGATCAAATATTGCTTTTGAAGTTGGGAGTTTCAAGAATTCTGGCAGACTGCCTTGTTTTATGGGTCAATATGCTGTGCACAAATGTTGTGGGAAGTTTTGCGCCGATGTTGTTGATGGAACCCATGGTTTTAATGGTCCAACAATCATTCCAATATTTTTTTAGGATATGCCTGCACTATGTCCGCTAAGATACAGTGGCTGCCACTGCTCTGTACAAATGCTAAAAATGAAAGTGCTTGCAACGCACATCGAAAAAAGAGTATGAATGTTGCCGACCATTAATGACTAGTTCGAACACCAGCAGCAGGGTTATTTTCGCCATGAACATCGTGGTTCCATTTGAATTGTTTCTTTTGTAGCATCCTCTAAATCAGTATGCCATGTGCCCTTCATTAAGTATTTCTTTTTACGGAAATGACGGTTTCCAAAGGTCTTAACTATTATTTTATTACACCCAAAATTCCCTTATATATGACTGATCATTTCTTCAATTTAGTTTGTAGGTTAATGTGTATGCTTTTTATATGATATTCTGTGTTGGTTATGTGGATTCTCATCTAGCTAGCTTATATTTATGCGTAGCAATTTTTTCATAATATTTTTTGGTGGTCTCTTTTAGTGTCAGGAAGTTGTATCATACTATTTTTGGTCAGCATTCATGAAGTTTTGGCTGTAGGATCTTTACATTTAAATTGGGGATGCACCTGTTATACCTTAGGTAGATCCTTTGTCTATGGACAAATGTGCCAAAATGTTCTAAAATTCATGTGTTTCTGTACCGATGCATAAACCATCGGTAACCATGAATATCTATCAACTTGTTGGTATATATCTTTCTCAGATTTGTCCTTTATTATTGTCTATTCAATTTATGTAGAATTTTGAGTATGTTGAATGTCATGCTCAGATGTTGTGTCATCATTAACAGAATACCCGTGAGACAGCTCATGCAATTAGGAAGCTGCCTTTGGCCAAGGCTAAGAGGTACCTTGAAGATGTGATTGCTCACAAGCAGGCAATTCCCTTCCGGAGGTTTTGTGGAGGTGTAGGGCGTACAGCCCAGGCTAAAAGCCGCCATGCAAATGGACAGGGGCGTTGGCCTGTGAAATCTTGCAGATTCATTTTGGATCTACTTAAAAATGCTGAAAGCAATGCTGAAGTAAGGGCCTATGAATACTTCTTTTGATTGATTAATGAGTACCATGCTGTCTCTTAAATGCGTCTGGCTGCCTTGGTTTTTCAGGTAAAAGGTTTGGATGTCGATTCTCTTTTCATATCTCACATCCAGGTGAACCAAGCCCAAAAGCAGAGGCGCCGGACCTACCGTGCTCATGGACGGATTAACCGTGTGTTCCTTTCCTGATCTGAATTAACCTGTGTAGCTTTTCTAAAACTAATTATTCATGTATTATGGCAGCTTATATGTCCTCTCCATGTCACATCGAGCTGATCTTGGCAGAGAAGGAAGAGGCTGTCAAAAAGGAGGTAAGTATGTTGACTTAATGTGTAAAAGTATATTATGTTGAAAAGATCTGCATGACTCAATTTATGTTATGTTCATGTTTTCTTTTTGGTTTGTGATTAATTAATTCATCTTTCATTTCCCAATATAAATTCATCTAATGCATTTCAGACTTTCTTTTGATGTCTTTCACCGAATGGGCAGGTCTATTAAATTATCCATGGATGCATTTCCTTTAGTTCTCAGAATTTAAATTAAAAATAGTTGATGAATTAAGATTCATTGCATTATGGACAACCCAAAAACATTAGAGAAGTGCTTGGCAGTTATTTTGTTTTTCGTCACCTTGAATGTGATCAACTTGGTTTTCAATGTTTGTCAGACTCTGATTGAATTTCCATTCTATGTTGCAGCCCGAGACCCAGATTGCCCCCAGGAAGCCTAAGAAAGTGGCTCTGCGCACTGGGACCTCTTCTTGAATAGTAACATAAGTAGTTTTCGAGTCGCAGATATTTTGGACTCGGTTGTGGTCCACTTTGGATTTAGTTCGCGTGATGCAGGTTGTTTTGACATGTTTCGGAACATATTTTCGGTTAATTTACTTGCACTATTTGTTATTTCTGTTTTTCGTTGGAGATTTTTGTAAGGATGTTACCTCTATCAAAAGTCTGAAAGGATAAATCCAGTTGGTAGGTACTGTCCAGAATGTCACGTCAGTTTCTGACTCGCGATCATTGAATCTTCCTATGCTGAGATTAGAATCGTTGTTTCACTGGAGTAATCCTCATTGTTATTGTCGGTGTCAAGGTTTTAAATTTTATGGGATTAAGGTATTCTAATTTCTTCATGAAATAGAATATTTGGCTGTTCTATCTCGTTCCAACAACTAAATCGATTCATTTTATTTGGAAGGATATCCTCTATTTCTCTTTCACACTCTCTCTCTTATTTATTTATTTTTATTTTTATTTTTTTTCTCTTCCTTGTGGATGGGTTTCGCAACTTAAATCCCATTCTGATCCTATTTTTTAGCAGAGAGGGTTATTGGAATGTAAAACCTTGTCGATGCAGTGGTTTGATTGTGGATGTTTTACTAATAGAAATTGTGGATAGGATTGGGGTATTTCGATGGTGGGTTGGTTATCCAATGATTCCTTTGTGGTAAGGTATTTGACGGTTGATGCGAATACATCACGGTAAAAGGGCAACCGTGTGAATTGTGACCAGATCCGTGATCCATTTTTGGAGGGTTGTAGGCGGGTTGAAGAGGGGGCTACATTGGGATTTTGTCTGAATTTTGCATTTTTAACCCGAGATGGTCTAAACTGATCTGTATAATTTCTAAGTTTAATCTGGGTCAATAAAAAAAAAAAAAAAAAAACCCAACTCAACCTAGACCTGGTCCAGCCTGAACAGAAAATCGAATTTTTTATGAACTTTATTTCCATCTTAAATGTATTTTCAAAGAGCATTTTCTTTGCTCAACCGACGCCCATTTCAGTCTCCCGCCCCTCGACTCAACCCACCCTCCCCTTCCTCCTGCCATCCATCCCACCTTCGCTCCGCTAACCACGGTGCGAGCCCCATCTTCCAACAAAAAATCATAGGTCATCTCCCTTTCCAAACCTCCCGTCAAAACCTTTTGCCCTTTTTATTTTTTCTTTTTGCCCCTTCCCCCTTGTTAGTTTCTACTCTCAGATTTGCACCATAGTTTTGAGGATTTCAAACCTTATACCTCCATTGGGTTTTTCTCCACCTTTTCCATTTTTTTTCCCTTCCGGGCTTTTACTACTAGATCGACACCAGAACCTTGACATCTCATCAAAACAGAAAAAAAAAAAAAAAAACAAAGGGAAAATCTAGTCGAACGAAATTTCAACTATCAGAAGTTTCTACCTCCAGCATCTTTTCTCGTTCTGTTACCTTTTTATTTTTTTTCGCCTTCGGGCTTCCGCACCTGAAGCTACACCAAAAGAATGGTATTCCATCTAACAAAAAAAAAAAAAAAAAAATCAAGCATCAAACATACAGTAGAAAGAAGAAACTATTTTCTTCCCTCAAAAATAGAAGAGATCTTTTTCTACTTCAGATTATACAGAGGCATGCACGTATAAGAAAATCAATGGAAAAAAAGAAAAACTTAACTCACCACCTGTCCCAACCTCTATTCATTCCTGTTGAATGGAAAGCAAGAGCAAAAAAAAAAAAAAAACAACAAATGCAGCGCAAGAATACCGCATTTGTCCTTTAATTTTGATTTTCCTTCCAAAAAATCATGTTCCAATTTCATAAAATATCCAAAAAAAACAGAAGAGAATGGTTTTTCTTTTCCTTTTCTTTTCTCTAGATTTAAGTGAAGCAAGTATTTATAAGAACAATGTTCCAAAATAATAATAATAATAATAATAATAATAATAATAATAATAATAATAATAATAATAACAATAATAATAATAATAATAATAATAATAACAGTTTTATGAATTTTTTAAAATATATTAGATTGAATTTAAATAAATCGAATCAGATCAATCGGATTGAATGATGAGACAATTTAACCCATTTGCAGCCTTAAGCATGCGCGAGACTTCATGTCCATTGGCCGGTTGACCAACGCAACAGGTATACGCCTGATACGTGTCCGTATCTGGGGCCCACTTCCGATGTAAACGACGTCCCCCCCACGTTCGCAGTTGGGGGAGGAATCGGTGGGGTTTGGAAGCCGACAAAGAAACCCAGTGGGCCCCATCGCCGCAGATCCCAAGCGGGTAAACCTGCAAAGGTCGATGCAGATGCCAGCCTGGCCCCGCATCACCATGGCCAATCCGGTTCCGAAGCCCAAGTGGGCCTGCCTCGTCGGCCAATCCGGTTCCCAGCGTCCCCTGGTTCATGCAATAATTTCTCTACCTCGTTGGCTTCCTTCCTCTTTACTCCCGCCCACGCTCTTCACCTGGCCCACTCCAAATCCAATCTCCAAAAAAGCCGAGTGGGGAGGACTACCTATTTGGCTATAGACCGTGTTTAGATATTATTATCATTATCATTCGTGGGCTGGGATTTCTGGGGTTGCCCAGGATGTTAGTCCAATTTCGGCGCGCAATTGACCTCCAGTGGACATAAAAATATTTTCGTTCTTCAGAATTTTCAAACAAAAAAATCGATCTATTGGCATTAAATGCGTTTTGAAAAATGATTGAAAAAAAATATCTCTCTCATATTATAATATCCAAGACCATATTATGACATACTGAACTATATTACATCAGAGAATATCATAATTTTTTCTAAAAAATATGAGCATTTTTATTATATAAAATTTTTAAATAAAAAAATCGACCTACAGATATTGAATACGCATTAGAAAGTGATGACTATGTGGATCTATCAGACAAGATGATGTATTCCACGTCGAATTTTCTACACCGTCCGTGGTACACAAAGAATTTCTAAAACCAACAATTAGCTTACCAACTTTACCCAAGGGAGACCCGGCAAACTATTTGCTAATTTCATTTTGAGATTTACAAAAAAATAAAAAAAAAAAGCATCCTCTATTTTGAGATGCAGTAGGGGGCTTTCAAGCCCTTCCTATTCCTCTCCCCCTCGCTCCCGTCTCTCTCCTTCTGCTCCTCTTCCTTCCTGGCTCTTGCAATGTTATTTCTTGGAATGACATAGGTATGGATTTATATCGTGCCAAACCAATCACCGTCCAATGCTCTCCCTACTAATCTTGATTGCATTTGTTGAAAAATAAGAAATTTTTGATAGATAGCATATAAATTTGGAATTATAAGCTAAGCATTATCAAATACATATATTCTCCTGTTTTCCCACCCACTGACACATTCAAAATAACTATGAAGGTGAACATCTGTGCTGTGGTTAAAAGAAGGGGTCAAAGCTATGCGACTCTCTCTTGAGTTTTCTACAAGCAAGTGATCCCCTGGACAAACGAGTGAAGGGCTTAGAGTCCGATTGTGAATGCACTAGATTCTTTAGAACGGATATTCAAACAAATTCCATATCTCTTCTTGACTTTTCACCTTCTCCAAGAGTAAAGATGTCTTCTTCGATTCAGAAGACTGGTTCGGATTGGACTTGAAAGGGAGCCAAAGACTTCGTAAGTATAGATGACCTTGGAGGAGGGTGGAACAGCAAGTTGTTGTGAAATGAACTCTTGGATAGGAAACCGGATGCCAGTCATGTCAGCAAACACCAGTAACCGAGAGGAAGAGGGAAGAAATGAAACAGAGGAGAAGGTGGCATCCACAAGAGAGGAAGCAAGGGCGTCCGCCGGTTGGTTACCTTCCTGAAAAACATGGGAGACAGAGAACGCACAGGCAGACATGGCCAACGGGGCCAGGTCCGGGCACGGGAAGGCCAGAAGTAAACGGGCTGCGCCGGGACCGGCCCGTTCAGTAAAATACCCTTTCAGGCCCGGCCCAAACTATGGCTCGGGCCGTTTAGGCCCATGCAAGCTTGGGCCGTGCTAAGCCCGTCCGGCCCATTTTCAGTTTTTTACTTAATATTAAATTTTAAAAAATAAAATTTTTAATTTTTAAGATTAATGTTTAATTTTTTAGTTTTTGGTTTTGAAACAAATTGAAAAAAAAAAAAGTTTGTTATTGAAATATACATATAAAAAAAATTATGAAAAAATATCTTAAAAATTTTATTGATAATTAAATTGCTTATTGTTCAAATTACAGAGAATGCAAAGATTTAAAAAAAAATAATTAAAAAAATATATCATAATTTTTATTCATATTAAAAAATAAAATTTGATATGTTTATAAATTATAATTGTTGAAATCTTGTCTCGATAATAGAGATTATGGATTCATTGGTGGTGGTTGTGTTCGTATAATTTTCGGAACTTGTTAGATGTCCATCAATGTCTTGGAGTCGGTTCTTCACATCTAACCAATCCTTGAAGCAGATACACATCTTTATAGATTCTTTATTCATTCTACTTCTCTTCTCGTCTAAAACTTATCTACCGACGCTGAATGCAAACTTTAAAGTGATAGTAGATTTTGGCATTGCCAGGATGCGCGTGCCATAGTAGCAAGCACCAAAAATATATTTTGTTATAATTTTCATCATTGCGGTACATCAAAATTATTCAGTCGATTGGGATTGAGAACAGCGGTGATGTCATTGGTGAGGTAGAAGTTTAATTCTGACGACAGAGATGATGAAGATGAACTACTACCCGATTGCTGTTGCCGTTGGACTATCCACTGCAATATGTTGTGGAAATATATTAGTTTTTTGAAAATTTTTTTTATCAAAAAATTATATAAATTATCAAATGGCCTCTCTATCCTCAAATATTGCCGCGGTTGGAGAGAGTAAAAATGATGTTTTCATGAAATTTTACCGTTTAAAATCTAAACAAAGAAAATTTGCCCGTTATGTTACTGTTACGGGCCTGGATAAACCCGTAACGACTCTAATCGTGCCCGGCTCGGCCCGCCATGGGAGGCCCATCATGTCGGGCCGGGCTGGGCCTTATCCTTATCGGGCTCATGCTGGTCTCGGGCCTGGGCTGCAAACCCCAAACCCAACCCGGCCCATTACTATTCATTACTAGGCCGGGCCCGGCCGGCCCGGCCAGCTTTGGGCTGACGCAGCCCGTTGGCCACCTCTATCTGCTAGTTAAGGGGGTAAGGCCTATCCTTTTAGGTCCTGCCTTCACCCAGCTTTTTCAAGAGGCTATGCAACTGAGGCAGCTTCCTGGGAGTATCTGAAGGGGTCCATCTTCTTGTTTGATCAATGCATTGTTGCTTTAGCAAGAGAATATTCTTGGCTTCAAAATTGAAAATACATTGGTTTCTTTTATTTCCAGATGCACCAACGGACTGAAGAGAGGAAGCTATTCCATATCGAGGTTGAGTAAGTCTTTAAAAGTTTTGAGTTGCCATGGTCCCTATAGCAGATCGAATGACGTCGATAACTAAAGCAAATTCATTTTTTCAGAGAACGAGCTCCAATGTCTTCTAGCAAAAGTATAGTTTAAGAACAGATGCTGTGCTGTCTCTTCTTCTTCCCCACACATGGGATAATGAACAGGAGAAGAAAAATTCCTTTTGACGAGATTGTCAGCTGTAAGTAGTCTGTTGTTATAAGTTGGCCAATTAAAGACTTTAATTTCCTTCGGTGGTGGAAGCTTCCAGTTCAGCCGGGCAAATGCTGGAATAACTCCCCTATAGGTGAAGAAGAGATATGCATCGCTGACATTATAAATGCTTTTGGGGCACCAACACCATTCAATCTTGTCTTCTTCTGAAGATAAATTTATATGTATAATGACCGATAATAGAATTGCCACTTCCTCCTCACTTCTCGGTGCCATGTTATCTTTGAACAGAGTTATTTGGATGGTACAGGCTAAGAATTCTGTTGCCGAGATGTCCGGTTTCAAAGTATAGAAGAAGACGGAAGGAAAGATTTCTTGAGAGATTTGTTAGTATACCACTTGTTAAATCAGAAAGCAATCTGTCATCCATCGCCCAATTTGAATGAAGCACCGGGTAAGAAAAGATCCATTGGTTTTAGCACCTTAGAGGCTTTTTTGAGTCGACCGTAATAGATTAAATTATATTCACTTGGAAATCTGCTCCCACCCTATTTTACCTTGCCCTGTTCACTACTCTGTAAATAGTCCTGATTCAATATATCCCCGATGGCAAATTTTGCTTCTCTTTTACATCCAATATATATATATATATATATTCTAAAAATTTTCATGGACACTATCATTAGCAGAGCCAATATATATCATATTGATAATATTTATATGAGCGTTGCAGCATCTGATCATCCTACCTAACTCTTATGTTATCCATTTTAATCTTTTGGACCCCAATAAGATGCATGGCCCCTCCGAGTTGACCGTGGAGAAAAACTGCAATTATCATCAAGTATTTTTTAACCCTGTTAAAAAGATTCTTCGTACTATATTAAAAATTTATAAAAGCTAAAGTCTCTTCTATGTGGGAGTAATGACAAAAAAAAAAAAGGATCATAAAACTTCATCGTCTAGGCTAATAACCCTCTGGACCATTTGATAGGCAACCGTTGTCTAACAATGAAAGAGAAGTAGAGAGCTGCTTTTGTTCTTATGGTTTCCAGACATAGAACAAAAGAACGTACCCTAAATCATCATAAATTAATGTTGTCATTCAAACGTTTAGAGAAAGTGCTCAAGCAATGATGCTGCACCACCAATAAGCCAGGCTCGAAGAGAAAGTTATGGAGACAGTTTTGTTCAAGAGACTGATCATGAGGCTTATGTCATTACCAAATTTATACCATGTCATTTAATAGTTATAATATGTCGCCATCAAATATAGCCCACATGATCTCATCTAAAGACAAATTTTTATCATCTAATGAATTACGAGTCATCCCCATCTTTAAGCTACATCATATGATTAACTCTAATTTCCAATTCAAAATATTTTCAAGTAAATCGACTACTCGAAGCCAAATGCTTCCAATAATTAATTATTATAATTATCCTAAACCACCGCCCAACTGAGTTCTCCATAATACTCCACGTCTCCCTTCTTCCCAGTAAACCATGACGCCACATCATCTTGTAATTAATTATCTTATTTGGATTTGAGTCTCTTTATTCTATTTCTTCCTTTAAAAAAAAAAAAATCTCTTTCTTCCGAAAAAAAAAATGGAGAAGCGCTCAAAGCCCTCCCTGTTTCTATTATTTAAAAAAAAATCAATAGAAAAGGAAAAAAAAAAAAGAATATGAAATAAAATAATCATAGCTGAAGCAACCGGAGTAGCAAATAATGTATTTCTTTTTAAAGTACGTACTTCGGCATGAAACTCATTTCTGTCTCTGGTTAAGTGGAGAGAGATCACACAGACGCAAACAAGCTGCATAATAGAGTTTAGAAACACTTGACGCATTCATAAAGGAGAGGAGAGATCTGCATTATTTAGCTTCCAAATATTCTTTTATACATCATCCAAACTAGGAGGGCATTCTTATTCTATTACAATTTAAAGCCAGGAGCTTATTCTTTAGATCTCTCCTGGATGCAGGCCTCCATCACAGAGACTTCCTCACTTTGGTGCAGCTCTTTGAGCATGTAGACAAGCAGGACCTCACATCATTACCCTCTGTCATCAAGGATCAAAGATAAATATTAGAGAGATAGATCTGATAAAATCCATCCTTAACGAACAAGTGGCTCATAATAGGATCGATATACCACCCAAGGGAGGATAGCAGAGATGGTATAATTTTGATCTCACCTGGATCAAGTTGGCCACAGGAGGACTTGGCACATGCAAAGCTACAACCTGAGTCAACCTTAGCAGCAGAAGGATGAATGATACAATCCAAACGGCACTTGTATTTACACAACCAAGGTGGATTATCCTCAGATCTGCATTTGGCATAACAATCATCGTAGCATTCTGATGCCGAGCTTAGCCCGGCAAGCAAGACTAGAATAGCAGCTATTCCGAGGATTGCCTTCACACGCTTACACTCCATGACGACTACGTACTAGTCTTATAAGAAATTAGCAGGATGAAGCTTAACTCTGGGTAAAAAGCAATTTTGGATGGCCCTATTTATAAGGGATTTCTTGGTGGAGGTTGGGAGATGAATCTTGCGGATATTTATGAATTTTTTACGTAAATATGGTAATTTTCCTTAAGGGATCCTAGTACGTATAATCTGACTTATCAACCAAATCACTACGATGCACGAGTCTAAATATATAGCGGCATGCTATATTAAATAAGAATATTCGTTGCAGTATTGCTGATTTAATTTCATATAATTCGATTATTTTGTAAAGATTTGGATTTGTTATTGTATAGGTTGCTATGGTTCGATCTTAATTAAGGCAATAGATTAATAAGGATCTAAATAAATCGCCCGAGTTGGCAATTCTTGAATTGCTTTCCATTTTAGGTAGGTCTCAAATCGTTGGAATCTTTCATGTCGAATTTGGACCATGTAACTATACAGGACATCTTTGTTTTTTGCAAGTTCTCAAAAAATTATCTAAGGAAAGTTTACCGACCCTTTCAATGGATTTCTATATTATCATATTACCAATATTTGGAGATAGCCAACCTCAGAATAACAATACTACCGTGTATGAAAAAAAATTTAACAAAGAATTTGGATCTGATCCAACCTAATTTGCATTAAAAATGTATAAAAAATTTATGAATTACTGATATAAAATATATAACATAAAATCTTCAAATATTATATATTAAATACCATTTTTTCTTACAGTATTAATAAGAAAAATCATGAGTTATATACTTTTAAAGAACTTAAGAAAAAGATTTATGATTATAGAAATATATTAAAATTATTTATGTTTTAAAAATATTTTTAATAATAAGGTTTTCAAAATATTATAAAGAATAACATGGAACAATTCATTTTTTTATTTTCTTTCAAAAAAAAGAGGATTGATTTTACTTTTATGAAAATACTTAATTATTAAAATTAACATATCATAATATTTTTGAAGTAAGTATTCTTTATAATATGAATATATTTTGAGTAAGTATAATAAATTATAACTCTATATCAAAAGTTAATGTTATTATGGTGGCTAAGTAATATGTAACTATCCAATAGATCTTAAGTTTGATTTTTTATATAGATGATGAATTAAAGTTATAAATTTAATTAAATATAAGATGATAATATTTTATTATAAAAATATTTAATATTAATTTAGAAAGAATAGTTGATTATAAATATAATAATATTTTAAAAAATATTTAATTTTAATTATATTTATAGCGATGGTTATAATCACTTTAATAAGTTATATTGATGGTTACAATATCATCACTATAAAATGACTCCAAATCATTAGCATGGACTTATTCATACCAATGCTCGCCAAAACTATGGCAATAGCTTTTAGCAACACCACTTGTTGCTGCGGTTTACTAATCATTGGTATAGATTTTATTAATAATTTTTTATATTTTTTATCATTGTTTAGATTACTATTATAAATCTTTTTCATTATAGTGAATAGGGATCACAGTTGGATATCGAGAATGGATAAGCGGTAAGTACATGATGTTTGAATCAACCAGCTGATGGCCCAAACAACCTCCATCATGTTGGTTCATGAGGAACAAGGTGAGGACTTTTGAGCTAGTGACCTGCTAAATCTGCTGCATCTCTTTAGGGTGGATAGGTGGTCTATCCTAATCCCGCAGCTAGTCAGCCAAGTGTATTGAAAAGATCTTGGAGGAATCTCTTTAATGACTCAACCAATTCCAACTACCAGGGAAAGATTCATTAATTCAACATCAACTCTGGGCTCTCTTCCTCTACTTCTGAAAATAGAGCTCGCCTCCCTGTGGAGCAAGCCCCGAGAAGGCATCAAGCGCCCTCCCGATCAAGAGCTTGGGGATTTAAACCTAGAGTGTGCTTTCGTTGTGGGGAGGTTGGCCACTAGAAGAGATAAACAAAATGGTTTGAAGTGCTTTCTACAAGAAATTTTTCTGCTCCTCTCATATTTGCAGGGTAGGTTAGAGGAACAAAAAGAAGATGGATGATGCTGGTTTAATCTTCATCTAGGGCCAATGTGATAGCATATCAACCTTCATCTCCATGAAAGAAGTCATGTACAACAATATAATAAGTTGTCCAAAGCTGGAGTTCTCTGAGGTTCCTGGCAAGAAGCAGTGTTCCACTATTTGGTTCATCATAGGTAGGGCTGGCAAAATATGACTCGACCCACCAATCCGACCCGTGTTCGACCCACCATAAATAGGTTTGGGTTTAGATTAAATGAGTTTGGGTCATAAACGAGTCAACCCGTTTAATAAGTGGATCGGATTTAGGTTTTAGATATCTGACCCATTTAACCCATTTAATCCGTTTAATATTCAGATCGGGTTGAGTCAGATAATCTATTTAACCTGTTTAACCTATTTCTGACCCATTTAATTGATCTGTTTAATCTGTTTAACCCATTTAAGATCTGTTTAAAAACTTATTTAACCTATTTCTGACCCATTTAACCCGATCTGTTTAACCTGTTTAACCGATTTAATCTGTTTAATCCATTAACCGATTTGATCTATTTAATAAATGAGTTAAATAGGTCGGGTCGTGTTACCTGTTTAATAAACAGAATGGGTTCAGATTTGAATTTTTGACCCGTTTAATAAACAGATCGGGTTTGGATTGATGATTTTCTGATCCGATTCGTTTATGATCTAATCCGTTTATGACTTGACCCGACCTGATTGCCACCTTTAACCATAGGTCACCTAAATTCTGACAAAATTTTATCCCAGCTTTCTGTGGGATCCCATCATCATGGGGTACAATACCTTTCTAGTATTCTTCCCTTTCATGCTGATCTCTACTTCATGCTCGCCGGCAAAGGATCATGAGAGACCAGTTTTTCAATTCTCCATCCAACCATGGTTCTTCTGAAATGGCATAGCACCTCAGCATTTGCAATTTTGAGTTTTCATGCCTTGGACTCTGCGACTGTTAGAAGGGTCATCTCTAGCTTTAGCTTATTGAGAGGGTGACATCCTGGTGCTTTGTTGGTAGGAATTTATTAACTTATGAAGTGTTTGCTTATTGCGAGAGCTTGGAACCTATCGCAAATTTCATAACAATATAACGGATGTTAATTAACATTAGGAATGCCACCTATGGCCATCCACCTCCATCTGATGTTCCCCTAAGGTAGGATTGAAAATTAAATTGGATACAAAGAGGCCCTTTATTCAAATAAGGTAAAAGTTTAAGAGCCCCAATACATCAAGAAGATCCAACCTTGCGGCTTCATGATCAAAATACCAAGGCAAGAGTCCAAGATCCCAAAAAAACTAATGGAAATAAGGAAGAGGACCATGTTTCTAATGGCCTGTAGGTAGAAGAGGAAGGCAACAAAGAACCTGGGAGAGCAAAGAATTCTGGACTACTGAATCATCCTCTCTATCTACTCTGGCAAGGTACTATAGGGGTGGATGTGGAGATAAATCCAAAGATGGTGCCCTGCCAGAGGCATCTTCTCCGATAATGATAGCCCAACTAGTTATGGAGAACAACCAAGAACTAGAACCAGCCTTCCAAACTGGCTCAAATGATCAGATGATTGAACCAAGTGATAGTAATCAATCTGATTTAATTTTGAATCCACTCCTAAGGTGCGAGGGGCTCGATAATATTGACAAATGAACCAATTTGATCTCCTTTGAAAGCTCTGTCACTATCGATACTACGAAAGCCCAAATTCACCCCTCCTTCTCTGGTTATGTTTCATTGATGTGTGATAAGGATGTGGCTCTTAAAAATATTTATAGGTTGCTGAACCATTGCAAGCATATTGGAGACCAAATTGAAACCTCTATGGATGCCATGCACTCTTGAAGCCATGTGAATAAAGTAGAAGCTATACCAACCGACTCCGATGCCATGGAGGATCACGTTCAAATGAAAACCAATGATGAGATGGCAACTGATAAGGATGTTGACTTAGCAGTTGTTCTTGATTTTCAAATCGATTTACCTACAGTAACAGGTGTTGAGGAGAGAGTGCTTGGAGAGCAAAATGCCTCATAAGAAAAGCATGCTCGATAACTTGAAATTGCCCCTTCAAAGATCTTGAATACCTCTTTCAAAGTTCATAAAGCCTCTAGAACAAGGACATTCAGTGCAGCAAAGGAAGCAAAGATAAGATCACTCCCAACAAGGTGAAAAGAAAAAAGATACCATTGAAGCTAACCACTTGGACCATATTAGGTCTTTGAGTTCCATTCCCCATCAACTTCTACTTAAATGGGGAAGGCATGTAGCTTCACTTTCACGAAAGATGTGGCCATTGAGATTGTAAGCACCCTCTTAGAGCTTAAGAAGAAGGTCGTTGTAGAGGTAAAGTAGATGATGCAAAGGAATGGTCTTAACATGTGGTGTGCTATGGACTTTTGCAAGAAAATATTTTGGTGTTTGATTAGATTCTCGGAAGCAATCTTTCTTGGTAGCAAATAGTCAAAACTATTCCTACTCTAATGGATGCTTGGCTAGTCATAGTTTGTTGGCTTGTTTTTGGTATTGTTGGATGTGGCCTAAAGATTGCCAGCTAGTCTTTTGCAGCTCTTTGTTTTGCTCTAGTGAATGGACTCTTATTTTTGGGCCCTGGTCCTTGTTTTCCCTAGTGCCATATGGTTGGTTTTGGAGTTAAGTTTTCGGTATCTACATTGGTGGAAGGGTATGTGAATGGGCAACCTTTTTATTATTACTTTGCATTAGATGACTATGGCACCGACTACTTATTTGTTCCAATTGTGGATGGATGTGGTTCAACTTGTGCTTGATTTGTTGCCTAGTGTAGTATTATTGGAATTAGTGCTTTGTCCCTTAAATCCAAAAATAGAGGTGCTACTCTCTTATTTCTTATACCCAATTCTAAGATTTTGTATTGGACATTGCATCATGGTTTGATACCTGAACTAAGAAGAGAATTATGGATTAAAACTCCATTTGGATTAATAGAATCAGCTTGCTTGAAACAGTATAGAAAAAGAAATGAGTGCAGAATCTTAATTTAATCTCTTGCTTGCATCTCCTCTTATACTAGCATGATCATTGTCTCATCAATTTGAGAAAATCAAGTATAGCTACTAAATGGAGGACAATTAAGGACCTCATCATCTCATCCTCATGTAACATTGTCCTTCTATAAAAATAAAAAATGTTGTCCTCTTCACCTTCCTTTCTTAGATAAATAAGTAGTAATAGGATTGATGAGTGGTCTCACTTGAACTTAAATAAGCTGGAGGGATCTTAATTGGATGGAATTCATGATACTTTTTTCTAAGACCTATCCTATCCAAAAAACCTTCTCCCTTATAGTTGAATTATATTGCTGTGTGTTAAAGAAGAGTCTAATCGTATCTACTATATATGGGCTGAATTAAAGACCACATACGGATATCTTTTTTCAAGAATTGATTGATATCCGTAATATCTATCCAGGCCCTTAGATTTTGGAAGTTGACTTCAACATTACCAAGATGCTAAAAGATAGAAGAGCTAACCTACAATTGTGAAGGATAATCTAGCTTTCATTGACTTCATCTCTACACAAGGTCTAATAGATGTAGGTTTAAAGGATAGAGACTTCACTTGGAGCAACGAACGTGAACATCCTTCTTTGGCACACCTAGATTGATTCCTTCTTCCACCTAAATAGAAAAATATTTTTCTAGCTAGCTTTCAAAATGCCCTCTTAAGCACTACCTTGAATCACATTCCAGTTGCTTTGGATAACAACTTAGATCCCCATGCCCAAATATTTTTAGATTTGACGGCTGGTGGCTCAAAGAAGAAGAAATTTATGATCTTTTGAGGAGCAATTGAAAGAGAGTTAGATGTGCATCTAACTAGGTGGCAGCATGGGTGGAGAACTTGAGAAAAATCAGATCTATTCTCAAAACTTAGTTACTTTCAAAGAAAATCACAAACAAAGAGCTGAAGGAAAAATTGTTGCATGATGTGAGCATTATTGATAAAAAGGAGGAAAAGTATGGATCTCACCACTGATTAATTCAACATAAGGAGAATTCTAAAGCAATCTTTAGATAAGCTTTACCACAAGGAGGAGAAATATTAGAGAAAAAGAGCCAAAATTATTTGGCTTAAGGAAAGCGATGGGAACATCTCTTGTTAGAAAATGTGTCACAAAGTCAATCGTCAGCTTGTTAACAGTTGTGCTAATTGATATAATTGTATATGAATTAATTAATAAAATATTTATTTAATAATTTTCATCATAAGTTTGTACATCTTCTATATCAAACTTCTGTGTTATGATGAAAAATATTTAGGACTATTTTAAATCGATAAAAGAGGATTTATCGTTTAGTTCTTAAATGAGTTAGCTACCAAATGATATGCTATTACTAAGACAATAGATATATCAAGTGTAGGTCATTGTGTGCCATATAGGTTGGTTGTCTTCTTAACCAAAGAGTGTAGAGACGCTGATATGGCATGCAGGTGAAATATAGGAGTATATTTCACTGAACATGACCAACTCTGGAGCACTTTGCTGTCAAGAGTTATTCCAAAGGGATATGGACATAAGTGTCCCTCCGACCTGAGATCACCATGGTGACTTGCAAGCAACTTACTGTGCTTTGGTGTCAAACTATCTAAATTTTTAATTCAAGATTGAAAGATTTTTGGACATAGTCAAGTATTTGTGAAGTCGGTGTGTGAATCAAGATAGAATTGATCACTCCAAAAAATTGAAGAGAATGCATTGTGTTTCAATTTAGTAAGATCTTGGTCAGAACAGTCCTTATGAGGAGTTACAAAATTTATTAGATTGAGACACATAATGGATGTATGGTTAAGAGTTGACAGTTTAAATTCTAAGTTATCCTAGCATCAAGGGTCAAAGGGATGAATTATATGGTAACTATATCCAAGTAGGTTCTTGAGTATTGCTTTGCATACATTTGATCTATCCGAACATTGGATACTATTGCTAGATGGTTACTTCGATTGGTACAGAAATCTATTTCGGTACTACCAACTTAGATTCGAATCTATGAGATCATACACATTAGAAGTTTCTCTCCGATCAGATGGCTAATTTGAAGAGTTCCATTGGACTGGGACTCTGATGAAGAGTCCCATTGGACTGATATTCTATAATTAATAAAAAATTAATTAATAATTAGATTATTAATTTATTCAATTTGATTGAGCATTAAAGTTTAGATCAAATCTGATTGAATTGGATTCAATCAGATCAGGTCTGATTAAGTTATGAGATGACCTAATCGGTAAGGAGAAATGATCCTGATTTGATTGGATCTATAGCTCAATTAATTTATTAATTTGATCAGATTTAATTAAAATTATAGGAGCCTAATTAGATTAGATTCATCATATTTTATTTAGATTTAATTAGATTGGGTTAGGTAGAAATCCAATTGGCTAAATCCTAGAGTCCCAGATGAATGGAACTCTCTCCTTTGCGCCTTTCTTTCTCTCCACACCTTATTCCATCATATAAATTGGTCTGTGTGCTGAAAAATTCATACCAAAATCCTTCTTTTATCACCCATTAGGGATAGGATTTGTTTGGTTTTAAATTAAATTCAAAAGGTTTGAATTTAAACCTAAAACCCCATCCCTATCCTTCCACACATTGGCTCCTTGTGAAGATGCCTATTATGTGTGACCAAAAGGAAGTGTTTCTGATTATTTTTCATACCCAAAATTCTCTAGTAAGTCTCTCTTTAAGTTAGATAAAGATAAAAAAAAATAGAGTTAAATTAAAATTCAAAATAGTTTGAATTGTAACAAACTCCAGTCCTTATCCTATTTAATCCCATTTGTACGACAACCATAAAAAGCTCATATTGTTGTGTGCCAACCACTCTCTAATTTTTACCATGAGATACCAGAGGAAAAGAGGGGCTGAATATCTTTTTTGGGGCATGAGGTTTGGGTGGGCTTTTATCTTCTTTGACGTGAACAAAGGAGGAGATCTATCTCCTCTCGGGTGAGAGACATAGAACTGTTCTAGGGTTTCTGGGTGAGAAAAAATCAAAGAGAGGAGTGTCTTCATCATTTTTTCTCCACCATCCAGCATCCTCCTCTAATCTATCTTCGACATCGAAAATATTTGAGGTGATTAATGAAGAAGATCAAATCAGATCTACCATCAGAAATCAACTGCGCAAGCTAGCACTCCCGTAGAGGGCTGATTGGTCTGAGAGCTTCGTGTGGACCATCCGTAGAGGTCGGATGCTTGTGCGGCTGTGAGTAACCAGAGATGACTTTCAGATCTATATTTTTAATCGTAGAGTTCGACTATCTACATTTAGATATTGGGTTCGAAACCCTAATAGTAGTAGATTAGATCTATTGTTAAATGCTGATTTTTGGTTCACATACTTGTTATTTTAGATTCAAATTTTTATGCATATAAATTCATATCATAGATCTATTTGTAAAAATTTTAAGATTAAATTTATACATATATTTATAGATTAAATAGTTTAATCTAATATTCTTTTACTATAAAATTTTTGAAATGCATGCATGAAACCCCTGCGCATCCCATCAGTGGTATCAGAGCAATGGTTCAATATGACATGATATTATATATATTTAGATCTATAATTTAATTTAGATTAAATTTGATATGTAATATTTAGATCTAAAATTAGTTATAGATCTTATCGTACAAACTGATATAAGATTGTCCTACTATAAGGTTTACCCCTTACAGTGCAAAGATTGTCCGAGTCTGTGTTGATCCTTATAAATTTGATTTTAAATTAAAATATATAATTTTTATTTATGATGATTATTATCTAATTTTAATATTATCAAAATATAATAATCAAATTTAAAATAATTTAGATTCGATCTAAGTTATTTAGATTAGATGATCTGGGTAGCGAAATAATCGGATCGAATTTGTCATTAGACCGTCCAGTCATAGAAGGTAATAGAAATTAGATATCTCTTTTTTTCATTCAATTGGATCCTCCTATGATATGTAGGGGTGCCATTGTGACTATATCCCATGAAGATGAATGCGAAAAGAAAATTTTACTTTTCTGCAAAATCTTAAGATTGTGTATATGATATATTATATGAAAAGTATTTGCATCTAATCTTTGCAAATAAAATTTAGAATCATGAACATATTTAGAATAGTTCTAAAATAATTTATGATTGATTTTATTACTGTTTATGTAAAATTATTTTGATCTAAAATTAATATAATTGTTGTAGTTTACTTGTTGAGTCGACTCAGGATCCTGATTAGTCAGCTCAATTTTTGTTGAGTTGACTCAATGAAACAGACTAAGAATTATGATTAATAATTCATCATCAATGAGTCAACTAAGTCTTGAAACTTAGAAGGTTCATTGTGATGAGTCGGCTCAATCCAGGAGTGAGCCAATTCAAGTTTTAGATATAAATAATTATGCATAAAAATTAATTATATAAGTATTTTATAAATTTAAAATTATTTTAAATACTGAACTCTTACCCACAGTCTCAAATTTAATTGAGAATTAAGTTGAATATATTAGATCTAGAATTATAAATTAAAGATTTAATATCATTTGCATAAAACATGGATGATGGGTTTATGTGTTAGTTTGATCAGGTCCTCCTAATTGGGTTAGATCCTAGGGTTAGAATCAAAGATTAAATGGACTAAAGAGAGAAATTAGATTAAATTAGGATTTCTCTAGAGCCAATATAATAGTTATAGTTGGTCGAGTCCATATCTTTGATTAGACCCAAATAGACTTTGATCTTAAGCTCAGCGGTTGAACCCAAAATCCATAAGTTGATCCAATTGAAACTGATTAACCAGTTGGTATCTAAGGTAAGTTTGGCAGTCTTGATCGATGATCATTAATTAGGAGCTACTCGCTTAGATTGGATCTATGATGAGTTAATGGCATATCCTCCCATCGATCTCACTTACCTGGCCAACATGGTGAATCAAGTTTTGATCAGATCGCTTAACAATTGGGGCTTAATCCATACTTACTAAAAAATTAGTTCGATTGATTTAGGTGCCCCTAGTTTGACTTGTCTTTATTCTCGATATGACTTGGTGAAGTCAGTGGGAGGATTGATGACTTGTTAGTTAAACCATCATGTTTCTAGTCCATCCTGATCTTACTTGATGAAGTTAGTGGGAGGATTAAAATTAACTGGTCTGTGTATTTAATTCTGTTAAATTATGTTAATCAAATCTTCTAAATTATTAAGTCCATAAAATAAGCTAGTTATGATGATAACTAGATCATAGCCTTCCATTTAAGTGAATGGTAATGGGTTCATCATTTCTGATTGACATTGCAGGCGCCATCCGTCTGGTATTTCTCTGAATGATGGAATTATTATTCATCATATGATGACTCTGTTGTACTATTTGATGAATAGTTGGATTGGTCGAGCCATATTCGGGCTGATTATTTATTAGTTAGAATCACTGAGTATGTTCATATTAATGGTTGGATCTAATCAGGATTTTCAGTGGAAGTCATCACCTACTACAAAGAAACTGAGGTAAAATTAATTACTAAAAATTATTTGAAGAAATAATTGATGGAGAACCTACCCATAGATGCATATGGATTGGTTGAGCCATACTCGACCTATATGCAGTTATGTGGATTCTAGTAGCCGCTAAGAAATTAAGATAATTCTTTGAATTGAAGTTAGAGGCTACCAATTCGTATAAAATAGTGGAAAATATTTAGACTAAAGTCTATGTCTTTAGGCTTGATTAATTCATATACTAATTAGGTCTGTATTTTTCTTTCTTTTCAGAAATGGCTAGCAATTTGTCGCTTCACTCACTATTTGACAGTGATGAGCTTATTGGATCCAACTTTGATAGCCAGTATCAGAAGTTGAACATTGATCTTGAACCCAATTTAGCTAAAAATTTAGAACTGAATCGAGTCAAGCAGACTATGACCCGAATAGGCTAAAGAGAAGCGAGCAATTAGTTGCTAGTCAAGGTGCTTATATGATAATGCTTTGTAATTTTTCTATATGTGATACTACTACCTGAGTATTGAATACCAGAAGTTCAGTTCACATATGATCATTGTAAGGACTTCAAGTTAGTAGAAAATTTGAGAACGATGAGAATTCCTAAATATAAAAATGGAAGTCAAATTCCAATCGGGCTTTAGAAGTTGTCGAGTTTGTTTTCAAGTCTAATAGTGTCATTTTAAGTGATTATCATTATTGTCCATCTTTCTTGATGAATATAATCTCTATTGGTCTTTTAGCCAAAGATGGTTATAGTTTATCAATAAAGAATGATTATTGTGATATCATTATGAATGATGTTACAATAATATGAGGATAATTAAGAAATGATATCTATATTTTGTCACAGCCTGTGAGTGTAATGTACACTTAAATAAATATCCAAAGTTAGATAATGTCATAATACCTACTTTGGCATTGCAGGCTCGGTCATATTAACAAAAGCAAGATAAATAGGTTAGCACAAGAGGGTATCCTCAATATCAATGATTGTGAATATTGCCGACCTATGAGTCTTGTCTTCTTGAAAAGATGACTAAATTACTTTTACTAAAAAAGGTGAACAAGCTAGTAAAGTTCTAGGTCTAAACATAGTGATTTTTGGACTTATGAACATTAGTGCAGAGAAGGATATAGCTATTTCATTATATTCATAGATGACCTATCTAAGTATGGGTATGTCTACTTGATGAAAACAAGTCCGAATCATTTGAAATGTTTAAATAATTTCGTAATGAAGTAGAGAAACAAACTGAAAAAATATTAAGACTCTTCAGTCTGATCGAGGGGGTGAATATCTTTTAGTAAATTTTGACATATCTTGGAGAGAATGAATTCTTCATAATGGACTCCTCCGAGACACCACACATAATGATATCTCAAAAAGGAGGAATCGAACCTTATTGGACATGATTCGATCCATAATGGAGTTTGTAAGTCTATCGATCTTCTTTTGAAGATATGCACTTGAGACACCTGTTTTGTACTCAATAATATTTCGAGCAAGTCAGTTAGTAAAATATCATATGAGATATGGTTAGGGCATAGACTGAACCTTACTATCTTAAGGTCTGGAGTTGTCCGCTTATGTCAAATGATTACAAACGACAAGCTGTACTAGGTCCATAAGTAAATTTTGTAGGGTACCCCAAAGAAATAAGGAGATATTATTTTTACCTTCCTATGAATAAAAGATATTTATCAGCAGTAAGGCATATTTTTGGAAAAGTAATTTTTTAGTGAAGGAATAAGTGCCTCTAAAGTTGAGCTTGATGAAGTTCATCAGGTAAAGGAACCGACACAGTGACTGAATCTGAATCGAATTTGATAAGATCAAATCTAAGCCTAATATACAAAATCCTTAAGGTGATCTGGTAAAGTACTACATCAACCAGACAGATACCTAGATTTCTTGGTTCGAAAGAGAATCTTGTTAACTCGATAGAACAACGAGGATCCAGTCACTATATGGATGCAATGTAGAGATCCAACTCTGAGAAATGGCTAGAAGCTATAAAATTCAAAATGGAATCCATGAAGATCAATAATGTGTGGACATTGGTTGATCCACCTAAGGGGTAAAACCATAGAGTGTAAGTGGTCTTCAAAAGAAAAAGGGACGCAAACGAAAAGTGGAGACCTATAAAGCTCGTCTGATTGCAAAAATTTTGTCAGCATTATGGTGTTGATTATGATGAGATATTCTCTCCTTAGCAATGCTCAATCCATTCGGATCATGCTTGTGATAGCGGCATACCTGGACTATGAAATTTGACAATGAATGTGAAGACAACTTTCCTAAATGGAGAGCTGAATGAAGAGATATATATGATACAACTAAGGGTTACATCCACAGATGAGTCCAAGATGTGCAAGCTTTAGAGATCATTATGGATTGAAGTAAGCATCTCGGAGTTAACATACATTTTGATTAGGTGATCAAAACATATGGTTTCGTTAAGAACGGAGAGGAACCCTACATATATAAGTGGGCTAATGATTCAGTAATTATATTTCTTGTTTTGTATGTAGATAATTTTTCTTAATTAGGAATGATGTCTCTGTAATACAGAAAATAAAAGTATGGCTGTCGTCATAGTTCTCATGAAGGATTGGGAGAAGCAATCTACATTCTAGGGATGAGATCTATAGGAATAGATCTAAGAGGCTGCTCAGACTCTCCTAATCAACGTACATAGATACCATGCTGAAACGGTTCAGCATGAAGAATTTCAAAAAAATTATCTTCGATAGATCAAAAAATTTTTCTTGAAAAAAGATTTCCGACAACCCCTCAAGAGAGAGAGCGTATGAGTAGAATCCATGTGACTCGACAGTGGTTCTATAATATATGCATGACATATATGAGATCGAATGTGGCATACTCACTAGGAGTAGTGTGCAGATACCAATTAGATCAGATGAGAACTATTGAAAGGTTGCAAAAATTATCCTTAAGTATTTAAGAAATACTAAGGATAGTGGTTCGTTCATAGAGAATCTGACTTGAAACTCATAGGATATACTGATTCTAATTTTCAGTCAGATCGTGATGATAGTAAAAATATATCGGGATACATCTTTATCCTAAATGATGGAGCGTCTGTCGGAAAAGTTCTAAGCAGCACACTATGACCGACTCATATGCGAAGTGGAGTATATCATGGCATCTGATGCTGCAAAGGAAGCTATGTGGCTAAAGAAGTTATCACCGAGCTAGGAGTGGCACCCTCCATTGATGGTCAATTTTGCTTTACTGTGACAATACTAGAGCCATAGCTCAAGCAAGAGCTGAAGGACATCAGCAGACAAAGCATATTCTACGTCACTATCACTTGTTCGAGAGATCATGGATCAAGATGATGTCAATTTTAGAAGATCAACAGAAAGAAGAATCTGACCACCCATTCACTAAAACCCTTATGGTAAAGAGTTCGAAGATCACAAAATGAAGATGGGTATACGATACTGTACCGATTGGCTTTAGACAAGTGAGAGTTTTGAAAAATATTTCCAAAGCCAATCGTTAGCTATTGATGATTGTGCTAATTAATGTAATTATATAATGAATTAATTAATAAAATATTTATTTAGTAATTTTCATCATAAGCTTGTACATCTTCTATATCGAACTTCTGTGTTATGATAAAAAGTTCTTAGGACTATTTTAAATCAATAAAAGAGATTTATCATTTAGTCCTTAAATGAGTTTGTGATCAAATGATATGCTATTACTAGGATGATAGACATATCAAGTGTAAGTCTTATGTGCCATATAGATTGATTGTCCTCTTAACCAAGGAGCATGGAGATGCTGATATGGCATGCAGGTGAAATGTAGGAGTACATTTCACTGAACGTGATTAATTTGGAGCACTCTGCTATCAAGAGTTATTCAAAGGGATATGGTATAAGTATCCCTCCGATCTGAGATCATCACGATGACTTACAAGTAACTCACTATGCTTTGGTGCCAAACTACCTGAATTTCTAATTCAAGATCAAAAAATTTTTGGGCACAGTCAAGTACTTGTGAAGTCGGTGTATGAGTCAAGATAGAATTGACACTCCAAAAGATTGAAGAGAATACTTTGTATTTCAATTTAGTAAGACCTTGGCCAGGACAGTCTTTGTGAAGATCACAGAACTTATTTGGTTGAGACACATAATGAATGTACTTAAGAGTTATAGTTTAAACTCTAAGTCATCCTAGCATCAAGAGTCAAAGGAATGAATTATACAGTAACTATATCTAAGTAGGTCTTGAGTGTTGCTTTGTATATATTCGGCTTATCCGGATGTGGGTGCCATTGCTAGATGGTTACTCCATTGGTACCGAAATCTATTACTATGCTACCGCTTAAGTTTAACTTATAGGGTCACACACATTAAAATTTTTCTTCGATTAGATGGCTAATCTGAAGAGTCTTACTGGACTAGGACTCGGTGAAGAGTCTCACTGGACTGGGACTCTGCTAAAAGTCCCATTGGATGGAGACTCTGCTGAAGAGTCTCACTGGACTGAAATTTATAATTAATGGAGGATTAATTAGTGATTAGATCATTAATTAACTCAATTTGATTGAGCATTAAAGTCTCGATCAAATCTGATAGAATTGGATTCAATCAGGTCAGATCTGATTAGGTTATGAGATGACCTAATCGGTAAGAAGAAATGATCCTGATTTGATCAGGTCTATGACTTAATTAATTCATAGATTTAATCAATTTAATTGAGGTTATGGAAGCCTAATTAATTAGATTCATCATATTTTATTTGAATTTAATTAGATTAGATTTGATAGAAACTAATTGGCTAAACCCTAGAGTCCCAGATGAATGGAATTCTCTCCCTTGTGCCTTTCCTTCTCTCCATGCCTTATTCCATCACACAAATTGGGTTGTGAATTGAAAAATCCATTTCAATTTTTTTTATCACTCATTAAGGATAGGATTTGGTTGGTTTTAAATTAAATTTAAAAGGTTTGAATTTAAATCTAAAACCCCATCCCTATCCATCCATACGTTGGCTCTTTGTGAAGGTGCCTATTATATGTGACCAAAAGGAAGTGTTCCTAATTATTTTCCATTCTCAAAATTTTTTGATAGGTTCCTCTTTAAGTTAGATAAAGGTGAGAAAAAGTTAAGATTAAATTAAAATTTAAAATGATTTGAATTGCAACAAACTCCAGCCCTTATCCTATCTAATCTCATTTGTGTGACAACCATAAAAAGCTCACATTTTTGTGCGCCAACTACTCTCTAATTTTTACTATGAGATGCCAGGGGAAAGAGGGTCCAAATACCTTTTTTGGGTGTGAGGTTTGGATGGGCTTCTATCTTCTTTGGCGTGAACAAGGGAGGAATCTATCTCTCTCGAGTGAGAGACCTAGAACTGTTCTAGGTTTCTAGATAAGAAAAAATCAAAGAAAAGAGTGTCTTCATCTATTTTTCCTCCACCATCCAGCATCCTCCTCTGATCCTTCTTGACATCAAAAAGATCTGAGGATCGAAGAAAGATCAAATAGATCTGCTATCAGAAGCTGATTGGTGAGCTAGCACTCCCGCGAAGGCTGATTGATCCGAGGGCTTCGTGTGGACCATCCGTAGAGGTCGGATACTTGTGCGGCTATGAGGACTAGAAAAAATTTTTAGATTTACATTCACATTATGAATTTGACTACCCATGCTCAGGTATTGTGTTCGAAACTCTAGTACTAGTAGATTAGATCTATTGCTAAATGTTGATTTTTAATCACATATTATTTTAGATTCAGATTTTTATGCATATAAATTCATGTCATAGATCATTTGTAGAAGTTTTAAGATCAGATCTTATGCATGTATTTATAGATTAAATAGTTTAATCTAATATTTTTCACTGTAAAATTTTTGAAATGCATACATGAAATCTCTGTGGATCCCATCATCTCCTTCTTTCATAAAGTCATCTCTGGAAGGAAAAGAAGAAATCATATAGCCTATCTCTTGGATGAAGGTATAGAGTTTCACGATCAAGAAGACATCATCCTTCACCTATATTCATTTTTCAAGAATATCATCGATCTCACCTCATCACCCAAGTTCTCCATAGATTGAAACCTACTTGATCATAACCCAACTATCAATTTAAATGACTTGGTACAAGAATTCACTAGAGAAGAAATCAAAAGTGCAGTCTTTTCCTTTGATGGCCTTAAAGCCCTGGGGCTTGAAGGTTTTACATTTGCATTTTTTAAAAGCTTCGGTGATCTTCTTTGTGATGATATCATGGTGTTGTTTATGATTTTCACAAAATTACCCTTAACTTATCTAGGTTGAATTTTGCCTATATTATACTCATCCCCAAGAAAGAGGCACTCTAGTTGCTATGGCTTATGACCTATTAGTTTGCTCAATAGCTTGTACAATATAATTACAAAGGTGCTGTCTACATTCTTACTAAATTTCTTCCTTTGCTTATTGATGAATCACAATTAGCTTTTATTAAAGGAAGATCGATTATTAAGAAGTTCCTCAGTCTCATGAAATGATCGCCAACTACAAAAGATCTGGTCAGAGAGGAACCTTATGCAACCAAGATTTTGAAAAAACTTTTGACAAGATAAATTAGCACTTCTTATTTGCTATACTATAGGCTTGAGGTTTTCCTCTAAAATAGATTGACTGGATACACCACTTGTTTTCTTCTACTTCTGTAGCCCTTTTGGTAAATAGAAATCTTGAAAAGTGGATCAGGTGCCAGCAAGGATTAAGACAAGAAGATCCACTCTCACATACTCTTTTTATCTTGGCAATAAATGTACTCTCTAGATTACTTAAACAAGTGGATCATTGGGGTTAATAGAAGGAATTGGTTGCAACAAGGTATTTTCTGGTATCATAAATCTTCTTTTTGTGTATGATACATTACTATTCTTTGCTAGTAAAATTGAGAGCATTATAGCAGCTAAAGCTATCTTGCTTGGATTTGAAGGTGCTTCTAGATTAAGAATTAATTTTAACAAGAGCTACATAATCTACTCAAATACTGATGAAAGGGAAGTGTATAGATTCACCTTTTTGATGAATTGTAAAAAAGGCTCACTTTCATTTACTTAGGTCTCTCTCTTTGTAACAATAAAGTTTCGAAATAGTGATAGATGCCTTTGCTACAGAAAATAAATATAAGGCTGGCTACATGGAAGGAAAGATTACTATCTTGGGGTGGTAGAGTCACTCTTATTAATTCAGTTTTAACTATATTACCTTCTTATTATATGTCAGTATTTAAACCTTCAAAATCGATGGTAAACAAAATCGATCAGATCACTGAGCTTTTCTATGAAAAGGAAGGGAAACTATCAATGGATTTCACTGTCTTGTTAATTGGGATAGTGTGTGTAGGTCCCAAGAGCAAGGAGGTTTGGGTATTTTTCTCTCCTCCTGAAGTGGGCTTGAAAATTCATAATAAGATTAGATAACTTCTAGTGGAAACAAATCAAAAGTGCATATTATGTAAAAAAATGATTTGGTATAAAAATCAAGAAATGTGCCAAAAAGCTCTTCCCCATCTGAAAAGATATCAGTAAGTAGATGGATGTATTCTAGAATTATATATCTTTCAAGCTAGACAATGGCGATCATGTTCATTTTTGGGAGGACTCCTGGGTGAGCCCTACACCTCTATCCTATCTCTTCGATGACCTTTACTCCAGAGCTTTGAAGTCAAATTATATAGCAGTTCTCAATGGTCATTGAGATATCTTACTTGGAGAAGCAGAGTCACTTGTAAACTCTCCAAGCCATCCTTTTCCATGTTAGGTTTATAAGAATTCCTGATGTGCCAACTTGGAAGCTTATTCAGAATGACACCTTTTTAGTTGACTCCTATTATAGGTTTATCAATAATGGTGGTCCAATCTACCCTTACTACAAAGTTATTTAGAAGGCTTCCATTCTAGAAAAAATTAAAGTATTTCGCTAGCTTGCTTTGAGAAACAAACTTCACACTAAAGAATTTTTTGCTAGAAAAGTTTAGCAAGTAAGCTCAAGTTGCACCCTCTACAGATTAAGGATAGAATCTATCTCCCACTTGCTCTCCAAATGCCCCTTTGCTCTTAGCCTATGGAACTCCAACAAAGTCCAATTGAACTTGAGAGGGTGGCCTTCAAAAATGCATGATCATTGGACCAATCGGAGGTATAAAAAATTTTAGCCATCACTATAGAGTGCAAGAGATCAACTATGCACAACTATATGATGGGAGATTTAGAGGGAAAGAAATGTAAGAATCTTCATCAAAAAGAAATCTTTCATTTACTCAACTCTTCAAAAATCATTGCATACATTTCACTCTTGAGAACCACTACGTACTAAGAAGTTGATTGAAAACCATGGCAAGCTGTGGAATAGCTTAGCACCGCAAGTGCATCACCCCTCTAGCTGACAATTTTTTGAACTCTATATGCCTCATCCTATAAACTCTTGTACACTTGTTGTTTATCCAATAAATAGATACGATGAAGAATCTTTCATCCTCCTTTTCCTTTCAAATGAAACAATGAGTATGTACTGCCTTGCATCGATCAAATGACTTTGGATCCATTGCTACAATGACCAAATGCCTCAAAAATTGTTCTATTTGTTCACCAACATGGAGGAAAGTATCAAGCATAGAATTTGGTGCAGCCCATGCTTTATTAAGTGTAATGATTATGACTGTACTATCATTCACTGCAGCCTTTTTTTTAACACTCCAACCAAATCTTGATGTTTTGCAGTTTGCTGGAACAATAAAGAACACAGTCAACATAAAATTTGATGTTTGAAAGAATGCTACGAATTTTCAGTCAGCATAGCAACTATCAGTTGTTGATGGTGGTACTAATTAACTATCAATTAGTAAAACTCATAGGGAAGCTCCGATTGAGAATTGAATTTGGTCTATAAGAATAATCACACAACTAGCTTTTCCTTTTAGTAGTAGTAGCTATTAGAACAATACTAATAAAATGTTGGATGTAGATTAAGAAAACTAACAATATTTTAAATCCTCTTATCATAGAATTATAGAAGAAATATTAAAGATCATAAAAATAAATAAAAAAAAAACTAACAAATATGAAAGGGTGTGCAACACTGTCTTAAGACATATTTCATCTCTTGAACAGAAAAATTCAGAAAAACTATCCAAAATACGATCGGGATCCTCTACCTGTGAGTACGACTAAGGAGAGGGTTGATGGAGATACATTCAGCACCTAGCAAAATGAATAGGAATTGAAAAACTTGGAAAGCAAAGAGATTGAAAATCAGAAAGCAGAAAGAGAGAAGATTTTAGGAGAAGCAATTGAGCCTATAGATTAGGTCCCAAGATGATCTTCTTATAGCCATCTGAATCTGACCATTTAGGCCTATTAAATCCTATAATTAGAGGCCTAATACTCACCTATTAAGGATTTAATTGGGTAATTAGTAGCCCCACGTTCACCCAATTAAATCCTTAATTTAGAGCCCAAAGTTCAGAAATTGTAATTAGTCCAACATTCAAAAATAGTAATAAAAACACTAATAGTAGTATAAATGTTTAAAGATAAAAATAAAAAAAAAAGATTTCAGGTCAGTAGGTTGCTTGGCCCGTACTTTCATCCATGCCAATACTTGATCCGATTTGGTTTGGTTCACGCATGCATATTAAAGAATTTTTTTTCAACCACTTTAATTCCTTAAGTGGCTTTAGACAAGCTGTTCACATAGATACGGTGTTAAAGATTCCACTTTTTCTAGTATAGGACTAAAGAATCTCAATATAAGTTATAAAATGAAAAAAATATTTGGAGAAAATTTTGAATTTCAGAAAAATTTTAAGTTTTTCATTAGGATTTCCTCTAACAAAATCTCATAAAACTCAAATTTTTCTAAAACAAGAAACTGAATTATGAAGTAAAATTATAGATTATGGGGTGCTTAATTTATGCGATGAGTAAGATGCCTTTATAAGACTTAATCACTTAGTATGAATAGTTTCCATTTGAAAGAATTGGAGTCCATCAGATCTTAAACTATATTTTTTTTATCTAGATTTCAACTATCACACACATAGTATAGAATTCTCCATTGCAAGTCCGTACATTAATAGCCCTATATATGTATCTTGATTTTTTATAAGAGTTTCTAGAGACAACCCATATCTCATGGCACGGCTATGTACGGATACTCTCACATAAGTGAATCCCTTCAGAGATGTGTGTAGAGTTACATCTCCTAGAAAATACTAACTTGAGTCTCATTCAGAGCTAAAGCTCTTCCTTAACCACTACATAAGAACATTAAATACCATAGGGATAGGATTAGAATAGTACAAAATATGCTCTTTGACCAATCAATTAGCTTGTCTTTACTATATAGAACCTCTTTCAAGAAATCACCTCTTACATAGATTAGGTTCCCACTATTGGAAGGGCCATTATGGGTAAAGTCCCATCCCTCTCAATGTCTCAAGGACCTTAGTTTTGTTTAACTTTTAGTAAGATAGTCAGCAAGATTTTGATCAAATCTTATAAAATTTAAAATTATAATATCATACTTTTGTTACATCTAATAGACTTTTGTCTTAACTTCATATGTCTATTAGCTTTAGAATTTATGAGTTTTTTTTTTACAAAAATCAATTATAGCTCTAGAACCATAATAAATAGATATAGGAGATATATGAGTTGGTATCAAAGAATAGATGGGCATCAATTTTTAGCCACTTGACTTCTAGAGAGGTGATATCAAGAGCTATCAACTCTATCTCCATAGTACTTCTCACTGCAAGAAAATAGTATAATAGCGACAGTTATTAGTGAGGGCAAACAAGTCATCACTAATAGTGATATTTATATGAAAATTAAACCCATCATTAAAAGAGTGATGAATTATTAGTGACGGCTTTTCTTATTATTAGCGATGGTAATGCCATTGCCATCAATTTAATTTTAAATAATTAGTATTAGCGATGGTTTTAGCGACACAAATTAGCCATCGCTAATACTCTATCCTAAAAATCACCCCATCTCTGACTACTTGGTTTCATTCTCTACCACCTCCCCCTTCTTTCCCCACCTTCGATACCCCTTCTTCCCCGTCGTGCCGTCGGAGCCCCTGTCCCCATGCCCCAGCCCTTGCACCATCGTCCCCTCCTCAGATCTGACATCCTCATGTGGATCAGCTATCCTCAAGCCTAACCCTCCCCCTTCTTCCCTACCTCTCCACTTGTTCCCCTAGTGCTACCAGAAACTTACCGGAGACCCAGTCCCCGTGCCCCGATCTCCCCTCTTCTTTCCCCCACCGTCGTCCCCACACGATTGATTGTTCCCATGCTGGATCAACCTTTCCCTCATCGGATTGCCATCCCCCCCTCCCCTCTTCTTCCCCTACCGTGCTGTCAGAATGCCACACCGTTGAATGCATGCCTCTGTCCCTGCACTGCCTCCTTTTCTTTCCTATGCCGTCTGGTGAGTATTAGTGACAATAATGACGATGATGATAGAGCCATCACCACATATCATTTCCTCCTCTTTAAATTTTAATATTTAAATTTAGATTTATCAAATTTATTTAAATTTATAATATTTGAATTTAATTTATACATGAAAAGTGCATTCTCGATCACTGACAAGATTCGAACGAGCGCCTCTACCATATAAAACCTCGCATCCGTGGTGCTCTTAGGAGGTAGAACCTCTTCGGGGAGCTCTCCACAAGAGTAGCCCAACTTATTGCCAGAAATGGAGCCCAAAAGGGGGGTGGGTGAATTTGGCCTTTTAAAATTTTTGTGATTAGTGCTCACAAGCAATATACTATAATTGTAGAGTGAGATGAATTGATTATCAAAGAAAAAAAATCAACCATAATTAACTAATAAATAAGTATAGAGCACAACGAAGAAAAAAAATATGCAAGCACCACAAATACAAGAGATTTATAGTGGTTTGGTGCTAACCTTGCACCTACATCCATCTCCAAGTTCAACTTGAGAATTCAATCCACTAAAAAGATTTTCAAATACAACACATTGGATAATATCGATCCTTGCTATCCAAGCAAGAATACTTATTTCTCAGTACAAGCCATTCCACAAACTCTCTGATTTTAGTTCGGATCAACCTATCGAATTTTGAAACCTCTCAAAACTCAATGTACAATAACAAAAGAAGAGTAAAAAATTTTAGCACAAACAGCTTCTTAAATGAGCATAATAAAAATAATAAAATATAATACTCAAGGAGTAGAAGCCTTTGCTGAACACTCTTAAATGATTGAAACATTTGAATGCTGCTGGAGAGTGGTTGGTGAGCTGATTGAATGCTTCTTTCTCCTCTTTCTAAGATTTTCTTTCTCTTTCACGGATTTGAGCTTGAATGCTTCTTTCTTGTTTGATTTCTCACCTTTAGAGAGTATTTATAGTCTTTATTTTATCTTGAGAGTATCTTAGTATCGGTTAAGAGCTGTTGGAGTGTGTTTAATGCACATTAAATACACCAAAAATAGATTGAAGACTAGTCGTTACGAGTGTTCACCCAAAATGGGTCGACCCATGGGATGCCTCACTGAGAATGGGTAGACCCATGAGTCACCTCATTTGGCCAACAAAAATTTAGGCTCTCTGTTTTGGTCTCAGGGTCTCAGGGATTGATCCATAGGTCGTCTACTGCGTGCCACAAGCCAAAACAGGTGCGTGCCAGTTACCAATAAAAGGGATGATCCAATTGGTCACCCATTTTGTTCCAACCAATTTTTCATATATTTAAGATCTGAAACTTACCATAACACTATCAAATACTCTTAAATAGATTTGAATGAATTTGACACTTCTAAAAATGCTTCAAAAATATCTCCAACTTGTAGAATCTTCAATTTTGGCATCCATGAAGGAGCTTTTTAAACTCAATATTTTTGGACTATCTGAAATAACAGTAAGGTATCTTCCTAGGATAAGAAACTCATTAGTAGTCTCTCAAATAATTTGTGATCATTAAAATCAATTCTTAGAACAATAATCTCTTTCTTTTTGATGATGACAAAATATTTGAGTGTTTACAAAGAGAGATCCATAAAGCTCAAAAGGTTGAGTTTTTAAAGCACTTGAAAGTTAAGAGAACATACCAAAATTGAACATAAGTTATAGAGAATCATGAGTTCCATATTATCAGCAAGTTATAATATTTAAACCATACGTTCTCATTTTTGCTGAAAATTGCTTGTAAAATATCAACGTTTTGCCACAAAGTATTTCTAACAGCAAAATTCTATCATTTCTTATATGAAAAGATGAAAGTAACCATTTTAACCATTTTGAAAAAATTCTCTCCTTTCTTATATAAAAAGTAGCCATATTGAAAAAATTATAAAAACTCCTTCTTTTTTTTTTTTTTTTTTTGGTATCAGAGCAAAAATAGACTACCTTCTCCCCCTTTTTGACATCATCAAAAAGGACTAGAGAATCTATAAATAGTAAAATTTTTAATGAGTGAGAGAAGTAGGTTATGAGCCACGGTCCTAAAGCAGGTATCAAAGTAATTTTAATTTAATAAAAATTCATTCATAAATATCCAAGAAGTCATAATCATAAGTTAACAATAAAGATAATAATAGATAAACTCATTTAAATATAACAAAATAAGAGGTTACAAAAGTCAAATACATGATCAAGTCATCCATACATCACCATACATATCTATAATTATGAGGTTCTCATACACTCAACAATTGAGTAGTATGAGACCTAAAGTAGCATGAGACCTAAAGTAGCTAGTACAAAATAACAAAGACATGATCAGAGAGACTAGATATCAGGCTCATGATCAGAAGAAACAAAATGAGGGAATGACTCCTAAATAAAATCATGACTGCATCTGCCTCAGCTTCGACTGGATGATCTGGTCCGAGTAGAAGAGGTTGGGGGATAGAACGTAATAGGCTAAAAAGGATAGGCTTAGTGGATATAGAGGGTCTGGACTGAAGCTGAGTCCAATGGCATCTAGCTAGATAATGCAGCTCTTACTGAAACTCTGAGCCCCTCAAGATCAGATGAAATATGATCCTTCGAGTTTCTAATATCAGCCCAGATCAGCTCAAGTGTCGATCTGAGTAGGCCATGAAGTCTCTCTACCTCCTGAGCAAGATCAGCTAACTGAGATGACAAACTGCTCGAGGTGCCCGCTCCAGCTGACAGTGAAGTCAAGACCAGTCTGATCTCCCTCTCTATATTGAAAAGTCTGCCACTGAATCTGAACATAAAGCCCTCCACACTCTCCAATCTGGAGCTCAGGTCAGTCAATAACTGTACCAAAGAGGAGATATGTGGCACAACTGAGAGATCTGATGAGGAAGCAGAGAATGAGCTCGACTGAGGAGGGTGATACTGCTGCTGCTGCATCTGCTAAAGGATCTACTGCTGAAACTACAGAAACTGTTGAAGGATCTGCTCCTGCAACTGTTGCTGCTGGATGGAAAGAATGCCTGCAACCCACTCAGCTAGCTGTCCCATCTCGTCCTCCCCCAATCTAAGTGATGATAGCACAACATGGCTCGTAGACGGGGGTGCACTAACTGAAGGATCTGTCTCAGGCTCCGATACAAAATGAATATCAGGGCTCGACATGGGCTCTGGTGGTGATGAGGGACCCTCCCCCTTAGCATGCTCCTCCTCCTCCTCCACTGCAGCACCACGACCTTTGATCCAATGACCATCCACTCTAGTGAAACCCATACATCGAAGGAGTGGTCATTGTAGGTGTCAGTGTTCAGCAATCTGCATATAGTCTCCCCCTCAAAACTCACATCAGACTGCCTAAAAATAACTGTCAGAGCCATTCTATAAGGTAAGGGAGCCTTGGATCTATTCAAGGCCTCCCTCATGGTATCAATCATCAGGAATGAAAGATTTAGTGGAGACTCAGAAACTACATGATGCATCAGACAGATATCCCGACCAGTCATCAGGTCATATCTTCTCTCTTTGAGGAAGAAGATCCTAGAAATCATGTGATGGAGTAGTCTCATCTCCACACTCAAGTCCTTAGCCTCAATTTTCATGAACCCCTCAACATCATCTCTCCTAGAATGTTCATGAGCCCATCCTCTTTCCTAGGAAGCTCATCAAGATAACTTCCTTCATAGGGCATTTGAAGTAGTCTACCCAATCTAGGAGCATTTAAGATAATTTCAACATTCTTTACAATTGATCTTAGAATTTCATCAGTAAATACTAGGTTTGAATAAAATTCCTTAACCAGGTCTATGTACACTGGCTCAAACAGGCTACAAAAGAATCTCCACCCTTGTTTAATTATCTTTTCACCAATTGAAAAACCATCTCTTCTCAAGAATTGAAAATCTACATTCCTCCCTAAGGCAACCTTTCTTGTAGAGAGAGGGATCTTACTTGGAGTCCTGGAGGAGAGGCTTGAGTAAAAATTTGAGCCATCCTCTTTCTTCTTTCTATAGCTTCAATGGCCTCACAGACTTCTTTCTTTGGGGTAGCCGCATCTTAGGAGCCATTGTTCCAAAGAGGGTTAGAGAGCCGGTCAAGAGAGTAGTGAAGGGTGAAAGATTGATGGGAATAAAGAGGAGTAAGGGATTTTGAGATGTTTGAGATGAGGGTTTTAAGGGTTTGGTAGAGAGCAAGAAAGAGAGGATTTTGGTCAAAGATAGGTCGAGAGGAAGTATCTATCCAAAATTTTAAGGTAGAAATGAGAGATTTTTGGATGGATAAAGGGTTGGATTTAGGAGAATGTGACCGGTGGAGAGCTTGGAATAGGGTTTTGGTTTGGGACAAGAAGAGGAGAAGAGGAATAGCGAATGAGTCAGCCCTTTGGGGTTTTAGTGAAAATATTTAATGGATCGACCCACTTAAACCCATTTACCCGATAAATTGGGACGTCCCATCTAGGATAGGTTCAGACGATGAGAAAAAAAATTCAAAAATGAGAAAAAAATCGAAGGAAAAAAATTTTGGAGAGGCTTGAGTCAACTTGAGATGGTCAAGTAGAGCTTAGACAAATTTTGGTATGATTTTTGATGAAAAATTTCAACGAAAAAAAATTCGAGATCATATCTGAATAACTCTAAAGATTTTTAATTGGCATGAAACAGACCTCAAATAAAAGTAGATGCCTTCTAAATTTAAGATGATGAAGTAAAAGATTTTTGAAAGAATTTTGAAAGAAGAACCATGATGAGAGGTCAAGCAAAAGGATCTAAGATGCCTAATTCCTCCTAATTGCATAAATTCTATCTTCATTTAAAGCTTTAGTGAATATGTCAGCTAATTGTTTCTCAGTATTTATATATTCAAACATTACATCATTATTTTGATCATATTTCTTATAAAATGATATCTAATTTTAATATATTTTGATCTAGAATGTTGGATTGGATTTTTAGTCAAATTAATGGCATTAGTATTATCATATCTTATGAAAATATCTTTAAGTTCAATCCCAAAATCTATGAGCTGTTGCTTAATTTACAAGATTTAAGCACAGCAACTTCCGACTGTAATGTACTCGACCGTAGATAATACCACCGAATTTTACTTCTTGCTAAACCAAGATATTAAGTTGACTCTTCAAAATTAATAAGTTTCACTAGTACTTTTTCTATCTAATCTACATCTAGCAAAATTAGCATCTGAGTAACCTATTAAATCAATAAAAGATTGCTTAGAAAACCAAAGTCCTAGGTTTTATGTTCCTTTTAGGTATTTAAATATTCTTTTAATAGCATTCAAGTGAGATTCTTTAGGGTTTGACTGAAATCTAACACACATACATACGCTGAACATTATATCAGATCTACTGGTAGTAAGATATAACAAAGAACCTATCATACCTCTATAAAGCTTTGAATCAACAAACTTACCATGATCATTCTTATCTAATTTACAGAAAGGGGTCATAGGAGTACTTACATTTTTGGAGCTCTCCATCTCAAATTTCTTTAATAGTTCTCTTGTGTACTTACTTTGGATGATAGAGATTTCTTCTTTCATTTGCTTAATCTGGAGTCCGAAGAAGAAAGTGAGTTCTCCTATCATGCTCATCTCGAACTCTCCCTGCATAAGCTTGGCAAATTCTTGACACAAAGCTTCATTAGTAGACCCAATTATAATATCATCAATATATATTTGTATAACTAGTATCTATTCATCTTTTCTTTTTATAAAAAAAGTTGTATCTATTTTTTTCTTGAAAAATTATTTTCTAATAAGAACTTACTTAATCTTTCATACCAAGCCCTAAGGGCTTGTTTCAAACTATACAAGACTTTGTTTAATTTGAAGACATGATCTGGATATTTATGATTTTCAAAGCCTGAAGATTGCTCTACATATACCTCTTCAGTAATAACCATTTAAAAAGGCACTTTTAACATCCATTTGAAATAATTTAAAATTCATGAAATATACATAAGCAAGCAGCATTCTTATAGCTTTTAATCTAGCAATAGGTATAAATGTTTCATAAAAATCAATTTTTTCCTGTTGGTTATATCCTTTAGCAACTAATCTTGCTTTATTTCTGATTACATTGCCATCTTCAACTAATTTATTCCTATATACCCATTTTATTCCGATTATTGGATGATTTTTAGGTCTAGCAACAAGAGTCCATACATTATTTTTTCAAACTGGTTTAACTCTTCTTGCATAGCATTTATCCAGTTATAGTCCTGTTCAGCTTTTCTATTGTTTTAGGTTCTAAGTGAGAGACAAAAGCTATATAATTACATACATCTCTAAGAGAGGATCAAGTTCTTACCCCTTGTGCCGGATCACCAATGATTAATTCTTTAGGATGATTATGGATATACCTCCATTTTTTTGGAAGATTACTTGTACCTTGGGGTTGATCTTGAATATTTTGATCATTGATGCTCTCATCCTCATATTTTTCTTCCAGCTAGTCTTTGTTTTGCTCATTTTAATCATTCATAGTGAGCTCTTTCATTCTTCTTCTATGATACCTGCATCATCAGCATCCTCTCTCTTTCTTGATGGAAGATCATTAGTTTCATTAAAAATTGTATGGATTGACTCTTCCACTACCAGAGTTCTTTTATTAAAACTCTAAAAGCTTTGCTAGAAGTGGAATAGTCAAGAAAGATAGCTTCATCAGATTTGCCATCAAATTTATCTAAGCTATCTTTGCCATTATTTAAAATAAAGCAACGATAACTAAAAACATAAAAATATCCTATGTTAGGTTTTCTATCTTTTCATTATTCATAAGGTATTTTCTTTAAAATTGATTTTATTAAAGTATGATTTAAGATGTAACATGCTATGTTGATTGCTTCTGCTTAAAAAAATTTTGATAGCTTGCTCTCATATAGCATGTTTCTACCTTTTCATAATTCATAAGGTGTTTTCTTTAAAATTGATCTTATTAAAGCATGGTTTAAGATGTAACATGCTGTGTTGATTGTTTCTGTCAAAAAATATTTTGAGAGCTTGCTCTCATATAGCATGGTACGGGCCATTTCTTTAAGAGTTTTATTTTTTTTTCTACATCTTATTTTCTTGGATGTTTTAGGTGCTAAAAAATTATGATCTATGCCTTTTCATCACAAAATTTTTTAAAATTCTTATTTTCAAATTTAGTACCATGGTTACTATGAATTGAAATAATTAGTAAACTTTTTCATTTGAAATTTTTGGTAAAACTTAGAGAATGTTGAAAATACTTCATCTTTAGATGCTAAAAATAAGACCCAAGTAAAATATGAAAAATTATCAATAATTATAAAGCCATATCTTTTACCTCCTAGACTATTTATCCTTATAGAACCAAACAAATCCATATGTAAAAGTTTAAAGGTTTAAAAGTTGAAACAATATTCTTAGATTTAAAAGTAACTCTTGTTTGTTTACTTAATTGGCATGCATCACAAATTTTATCTTTGTCAAAACTCATCTTTGGCAAGTCAAAAATCAATCTTTTTTAATAATTTTAGATTGTGTGCATACTAATATGTGTAAGCCTATGGTACCAAAGTCAATTAGTCTCATTGATTTTAGTATTCATGACCATAAGACATTGCATGTTTTGTAATGAAAGATTATCCAAATCTATCATATAAACATTACTATGCCTATGTCCAATGAACTAGTACTATCATCAAAAGGACTACTTATAATATACATGGATGATTCAAAAACTACTTTTTAATCTTTATCACATAATTGACTAATACTTAAAAGGTTATGCTTAAGACCATCTACAAGCAAAATATTTTTAATACAAGTAGAGGGAGTGATACCAATGTTATCTATGTCGATGATCTTTTCTTTGTCATTATCTCCAAAGGTGACCATCCCTCCATTCTTAGCTTCCAAAGTGATGAATTGAGACTCATACCTGTCATGTGTCTGAGCATCTGCTATCGAGATACCACTTTCGCTTCATTGCTTGAGATGCAAGACACACCCACACATATGGAATCAAGTTTTAACTTTAGATACCCAAGCTAACTTGGATCCTTTGGGTTAGTCACAATGGTTCCTTTTGGAACCATATTTTCTTAATATTTATACTAATATATTTGTTTGACAAGTATGCATAAGTTTGATGTCCTACCATGCCATATTTAAAATATGTAATATTTGGCAAATTATTCATAGATGCATTTACAAAAATATTTTTTAAAAATTTTTATTTTCTAAAAATATCATATCAAGTCTAGCTTTATCATACACTGTCCTTTGATTATCAATAATCATTTAAAGTTTATTTGAGTTTAGGATAAATTTATCAACTACTGATTTCAATTTGGTTACTTTTTCTTGAGATTCTGATTTTCTTTGATAGAGTTTGATATTTCATTTCTAATTCTTTATTTTTGTTGTAGATCTCTTCTTTTTCTTTCAACAAAGTTTGATTTTTTAATTTTATATCTTTATTTTTAAGTCTTAATTTTTTTAAATCATTCAAAAGTTCATGAAATATTTTTTGCAATTCATCATAAGAAAATTCATTTTCAGTTTGAGGTTACCTCATTTTTATGTGCCATAAGGCATAGATTGGCTTCTTCAGAATATTGCTTTATAGTCAGCTCATGAGTCATGAGAGATCCAAGCAGCTTCTCTAGAGGTAGAATGTTTAAGTCTTTAACTTCTTGAATCACGTGACCTTTACCTCCTATGATCTTGGTAGAGACTTAAGAACTTTTCTTACAAGGTCACGTTAGAATAACACTTTTTAAGATTTTTAGATCATTTATGATATTAGTGAAATGAGTAAATATTTGTATTATAGACTCATCAGGTTCATTTTAAACAAGTCATAGTTGTGTACAAGCATATTGATTTTTGACTCTTTTACTTAGTTTATGCCTTATGATAACTTCTAATCTATCTCAAATTTCTTTGGCTGAATTATAAATAAAAATATGGTTAAATTTATTTATCTAAGGTACAATATAAGACATTCATGACTTTAGTATTGAGCTTAGCTATTTTCTTGTCAAATTTATCCCATTCACCTTCCGACTTAGGGAGGGACACACCATCAATCAACTTAGTAGGTGTGTGGGTCATTTACTATGATACTTCATAATCATAGTCAAGTGCTTGATAAATATTCTCATCCAAGCTTTTCAATAGGTATAGTTGGACCCATTGAAAAGTAGAGATCGGTTTGTGATTGCCCCTAGGCTAAAGATGTGCCAAATTGGACTTCATAGATCTTTGGCTCTTGATGGTTAAATCAAGTAAAGACTAGAGCATCGGGCTCTGATACCACTTGTTACCCAGATATGGAGCCAAGAGGGGGTGAATTAGGTTTTTAAAATTTTTGTGATTAGTGCTTACAAGCAATGTGCTATACTTATAGAGTGAGATGAATTGATTATCAAAGAAAAAAAAATCAACCACAGTTAACTAATAAACAAGTATAGAGCCCCAAAAAAAAATATGCAAGCATCAAAATATAAAAGATTTATAGTGGTTCGGTGTAACTTGCACCTACATCCACTCCCAAGTCCCAACTTGAGAATTCAATCTACTAAAAATATTTTCAAATACAACACATCGGATAACATCGATCTTTGCTATCCAAGCAAGAATACTTATTTTTGAGTACAAACCAACCACAAACTCTTCGATTTCAAGTTCAGATTAATCTATCCAAATTTTGGAACCCCCCAAAACTCAAAACTCAATGTACAATAGCAAAAGAAGAGTGTACAAAATTTCAGCACAAACAGCTCCTTAAATGAGTATAATAAAAATAATAAAAGTATAATACTCAAAGAGTAGAAGCTTTTACTGAATATCCTCAAATGATTGGAACACTTGAATGCTGTTGGAGAGTGGTTGGTGAGCTGATTGAATGCTTCTTTCTTTTCTTTATAGGATTTTCTTTCTCTTTCACGAATTTGAGCTTGAATGCTTCTTTCTTGTTTGATTTTCCACCTCTAGAGAGCATTTATAGTCTTCATTTTATCTTGAGAGTATCTTAGTATCGGTTAAGAGTCATTGGAGTGTATTTAATATATATTAAATATATTAAAAATAGACTGAAAACTAGTCGTTACGAGTGTTCGCCCAGAATGGGTCGACCCATGGGATGCCTCACTGAGAATGGATAGACCCATGAGTCACCTCATTTGATCAGACAAAAATTCAGACTCTCTATTTTGATCTCAGGGTCTCAGGGGTCGACCATGGGTCATCCCACTTGTACCATAAGCCAAAACAGGTACGTACCAGCGATCCAATAAAAGGGATGACACAATTGGGTCATCCCATTTTTTTTCAACCTAATTTTTTATACATTTAAGATCCAAAACTTACCAAAATACTACCAAATGCTCTTAAATAGATTTGAATAAATTTGATACTTCCAAAAAAGCTTCAAAAATATCTCTAACTTGTAAAATCTTTAACTTTGGTACCCTTCAAGGAGCTTTTCAAACTCAATATTTTTGGACTACCTAAAACAACACCAAGATATCTTTCAAGGATAAGAAACTCATTAGTAGTCCCTCAAATAGTTTATGATCATCAAAATCAATTCTTGGGGCAACACCAGTGCCTTAAATGATAGGGGTTCGAGGTCGGGCCATTGTCGGACCGACTTTGGCCACTGTCGGACTGACTTTGGCCTGCTCATCTACTCTGACGGTGGCCAAAGTAGCTTGACAAGTTCTTCGATGACCAATGTGCTTCCGACGAAGAATATCTGTTCCTCAGAGGTAATCGACAAGACCCGAACAGTGGCGCTAATGAGCTTACTTCTGACCCATCACAAATGATATGGGCTGGTCCAATTCGGTTTGAGCTAGATTTGAGCCTTTTATTTTAAAAAATTTTAAGGTCTAGGCCCGATCCGAAGCCCAAAAAAAATTTTTGGGCCGAGCTCAGACAGGGGTGTGGCTCGGCCTAGCCCGATCCATTTACAGACTTATTTGTAATGTTGCTCGGCATTTTGGGACCTCTAGAGTGAGATTTGTCTGGATGCCATGCTGGTGTGCTAGCGTAGCCTAATCATCTGGTGTGCCCTAAATCCACATGTACGGGATGCACGTCTCAGCCCTCCCTTTGCAATGCTGCTCAATACTTTGAAATCTCCTAATTTAAAAATTTTAAAAATATTGCATTACATAGAATTATAGATCCATCTTTTGATTAATGTACGTATTCTATGGTATTAGTATATTTATATATTTTTATATGAATAAAAAAATTATGTACATTAGTCAATTGATTATCCAGTATAGATAGTTTGAAAAATATAATTAATTCTATAGGTCATTACAGTAATCAATCGATATAATGAGAGTTTGAGAGAAATTTCGAACAGTAATCAAATGGTATGTTTACAAAATTTTAACAATTTTAGGATCAATATTTATTATTCAAAATTAATTTTATATGATATTTAAAGATCTTGGAGTGTCTCGTGTGGTTATTGGGATCATCTAACGATTGATGTTAGAGCCAATAAATGAGCTCTGAGTTAGTTGTTGGGGGCTCGTGACACTACATGGGAGATATTGTGGTAAGTCAAAGGTGTTTAATTTTTAAATTTATGATATATTTATATTTTATTTATTAATATATGTCATCCTTTATTTATAGTCATACTACCGATTTAAGACTCCTTTAGATGAGAAGGCCGACTGTCGGACCTTTGAGGAGGTTGCCACACATTGGCTTTGGGATGGACTATGCCACCTCAAACAGTCTACCATTAAGTTCTTCAGTTTCAAGTCACCATCGGATTGGAAGTCTTTCACAGATCACTGGATGTGGGGGAACATATAGGAGACCTTTGTGACCAATGGAGCAGTGAGGAGTACTCCGATAGATGGCAGAGAGCCTGATAGAATCGGACCACCTAGTAGAATCTGATTAGGCATACCAGTGACTCCGTTGGTACACATGTTATGGCAAATAGATTGATGAAAATTCTAAACTGATATTAATCTCATATTTAGTTGATCATATGTTTATTTTTATTGACTATATTTTATTATTTATTATAGAAATGATAGTTAAGTTATATATCACGGTAGCTACAGTTGTGGAAGGCTACACACCAGTCTAGGAGGATTGATGATTACTTAGATTCTAGATCCAAATGAATCACGGTAACTTAAAAGATTATTTATTAAATTTTTATATATACTGATATGTATAATAGCACTAATAAATTTTTAAACTATATAGATGGATTACGCAGAGTACATCGTAGCATGACACGGTGAGAACCCATCCTCTTAGCCCCTCTTTGACCTCGAAGAATGGCTCAGGGCCACCAAAGGGGTGAGTAGGACTGGGTCATAGGATTCGGATATAGCTTCGACCCTCCAGTAGCTCGCTGGTCTTTGACGTCCTCCTTTCATGCCTCGACAACCCAAACGTGGGGTGATACACACGTCAAGGAGGTCGTGCAGAGGCTTTTTTTGCCAGCAATCTCAGAGCTTTCAAGATGTCATCCACGACATGGTTGTTGAGATTTTCTGAGATCCACATCTATGCGATTAGCTAAGCTCATTATCACAGTCATCACAGTAAAAAGTCAAGTAGTATTATAATTTTTTTTACTTATTTTAAATTTTTATATTTAAAAGCATCACATAGTTAGGCTTAAGTTGGAGGAAAGGGATCTCGGGGTTAAAAGTTAATCTATTTATCTGATAGATGGGATAGAGGTGTAGATATATCCATATCATCGAATAAAATATATAAGAATAATCCATTCAAGAATCGAAGGAGTATATTGAAATATACCTCTCTATGTCTACTTAGACTTGAGACGGGAGGAAGGGATATCTAGGAGGTCAAAATTCAATCTAACCATCTGATGGATGGATCAAGATGTCTATAGCTTCATATTATTGAATAAAATATATAAGAATAATTTATTTGAGAATTAAAGGAGTATATCAAAATATATCCTTCCATGCCTGTTTAGCTTCAAGCGGAAGGGAAGGAATACCCAAGGGATAAAAATTCAACTTAACCATCCGATAAAGTACTGACTAAGGTGTCTATAGCATCATATCATCGAATAAAATATATAAAAATAATCTATTTGAGAATCAGAGTAGTATATCAAAGTATATCCCTCCATAAAGATTGAGGCTTGAGGTGCATCAAGTACTTTAGTTTTATAATTTTAATTAATTTAGTTTTAAATTATTAATAATATTTTATTTTTTTTATTATAGGATGTTGGAGCATCCGGTTCTCACCCACCTGCTGCTGCAGAGGATATACAGAAGCAGGAGGAGGAGGATCTCTATTGATTTTTTTTAGTTTTGATGTAATGTATTTGATATTTGAACAATGTTATTTGTATAATTTAATTTTGATGTAATATATAATATTAGTTTTTTATTTATGATGGTGATAATTAATTATTAGTTGTTATAATATCCATAAATATATATTGCTTGTTAATTTAATTATAACAAGTTTTAGTAAATATAATTGCTTGTTAATTAAATTAAATATAATTGCTTTTAATTAAATTATAATAGGTCTTAATAAATATAATTATTGAAAATCTTTTTTAAAAAATTTATTATTAGCAATGGTTGTTACGACAGCAAAGCCATCACTAAAGGAGACTATTAGCGATGGCTTATTACACTATAAGAAAATTTTTTCTACCGACAACTATTAGTGACGGTAATTTTGCCATCGCTAATAAAATTTTTTACCAATGGTAAATGACAACCAACAAATTTACTATCATAAAAAAAATTTATTAGCGATGGTATTTTTGGCTTTTAACGATGGCTAGTTGTGTAGCTAATAAAAAGTAATTTTATTTTTTTAATTTGATTTTAAGATTATTAACGACAGAGTTATCTTATTAGTGATAAAATTTTGTCATTGCTAATAACTCTAAATTCCCCCCCCCACCCTTCAATTTCTACTGTTTTTATTTAATTGCATGCCCTCATTTTCCCCCACCCCCTTCTAGTTTTTCCCTATCTATGACCGACCCCCTCCCCCTGATTTTGCCCTCCTCGAGTCTTTGGATCCAATTTTTCTTTGCCGGTGGCCAACCGACCATTGGATCCTGCTTCCTCGAGCCCCAACTGCCTCCTTGAGCCTCCATCTATCAAATCTCGAGCCCCTTGGTTGCCTCTCGCCTTCTCGAGCCTCCGACCCACCTCTCTCTAGCCGCCTCCCACCTCTCCAAACCCTCGACCCGTCTCCCCCCGACCGCTTTGGTCTCCTCTTTCCTCCACCGCCAGATCGAGCTTCCCCGAGCCCCCAGCCGCCTTTTCGAGCCCCGATCCCCGACAGCCTCCTCGAGCCCCCATCTATCGGATCTCGAGCCCTCGATCACCTCCCACCTCTCCGAGCCCTGCCGCATCCCCGAGCCTTTGGCCCACCTCCCCCTGTCTGCCTCGATTCTTCTCTTTCTCCCACCATCAGATCCGACTTCCCCAAGCTGCTGGCCACCTCTCTAAGCCTCGAGCCCCCAACCTACCTCCCCAAGCCATCGAACCACCTCCCCAAGCTGTTGGACCATCGCCCCCCCTCCCCCCTTCAGATGCCCAATCATTGGAGCATTGCCCACTGACCCGTCGCAGACTCGCGCTGACCCCCACTAGACCAGCACCAAGTGATTTTTAGTGACGGGTCACCATCGCCACAATCCATTCTCATCTTTTTTAAATTTTTAATATTTAAAATTATATTTATCTGATTAATTTTAAATTAATAATATTTAATTTAAATATTATTAATTAAAATATTAATAATATTTAAATTAATAATATTATTTAAATTAATATTATTCTAAGAGGTGAGCTACTTTGAAAAGCTCTCCGATGAGAGTAGCCCTACTACCTTCGACAGCAGGATGTTGAGATCGGGCCACTGTCAGACCAGTTTTGGCTCATCTACTTGATGCGGTTGGAGTAGCTCGATGATTGGACTTAGGCCCTAGCCCGATCTGAAGTCCGAAAAAAATTTTCGAATCGGACTTAAGGAGGGGTGTGGCTGGCCCACTCCAACCCATTTTCAGCCCTATTTGCAATTCGCTCGATACTTTGAAACCTCCAGGATGGAATTCGTCGAGATGCCATATTGGTGTGCTCGCACGGTCTAGTCGTCTGGCATGCTCCAAGTCTGCATATGCGGGACACGCATCCCGACCGTCTCCATTTGCAATGATGTTCTTTATTTAAAAATCTAATATTTTTAAAATTTTAAAAATATTGCATTGCATATAACGATAGATCTATCTTTACGAACCTTATGGTTACCTTCTTATTTTTTCTAATGATGATTCAATTTAATTAATGGATATTGAAGGGAATGCTCCACAGATTGCTATGAATTTTTTTTTTGTTCCCATATGATGTCTAAACTTAATGTGTGCCGATGGATTTTGCTTACTATATTCTTATGGTTGCTTTCTTATTTTCTCTGATAATAATCCAAACTAAATGGATATTGAAGGGTCTAGAAAGATAAATGTCAAACATAACTCATCAAAATTTCTAAATCTGTGAGAGCCTCACAATATAACCGATGGCTTCATAAACCACCACAACCTCATCATGATCTAACTAACTGTGTACAAGTACATAACATCTTCAATTCTTGACCAACTCTTCATGCATCATCAAAACAAATAAAGAAAAATTAGGAGTCATGAAATATTAATAAAAAATTTGAACTTATATTTACATGTATATGGAACTTTTCATCTCAAGTCTATTAGGATTTGGACTCCATCAAGTATATGAAACTTTTGACTCCTATCTAAATGAGGTGTTGTGGGAAAAAAGAAAATCGATGTCATCCATCTCAAATGCATAAAAAAAGAGAAATAAGGTGTGGCCATCTAAATACGTGAAAAAGAAAAGGTACGAGTCATCATGAAAATATTGGGTGTCATCCATCTCCAAAATAGAAAAAAAATCATGTGAGGCATCCCATCATCCATCTCCATGAAAACTTTTTGCTACAACATCATCAAGGTTTCATCCATTACATCCATGAGAGGTTTTATCAATCTAGGATCTCTTTGATCTCCACTGGTATGAGCCCTAATCTCCTCTCTATTTCTTCTCTATAATTAAGTTTCAATGTTTAAACCCTAGTTGATTCCTGAATTTTCTTAAATTTAACCTATGATGCATCTATAACCTAAAAATTTTATATTTAATTATTGTATATACTTCTTTAACATTATCCTTGATCTGCGACAGATGGGCACCACAGCAGACCTATCGATCCCTAGACCCACCAATCGATGTCGATCCTCTATCAGAGAGAATAGATGTTATATCAGATTGTTAGTAGCATCTGCAATGTATCATAAAAAAATAATTTTCATCCAGCAGTACATGATAGTGTGTTGGTCTGCATTAAAAAAGAGAAAGAAGCACAAAAAAGTATTACCTTTATGCTAGCATGCTAAAAGATAGAAGACAAACTCCATCGGATGACTAATACTTATGTCAACCATAGTTCCTAATCAAACCATTATAACATTACTTTCTGCTCCAAGCATACAAAATACCACGTTACTTTTATGAATATGGTACAAAGTTAAGGTATCATGATATATAGTTGTTGGGTATAAAATAACCCAACCGAAGTTCATAAGAGGCCGACCCTCCCAGGGCTCTTCCGGCTTCCGACCTTGTGCGGCATCTTTCTGAACTCCTCCGGCTGTCCGAGCTTTCATAATACCATCCGGACTCCCCAGCAGTCGACCTTCCACAGTGTCCTCCAGATTCCTCCAACGGACGAACTCCTATCGTGCCATCCGGACTTCTCCAATAATGAGCTCCTCCATTCATCTACCGGACTGCTCCAAATGCTCTCTGGGCTTCACTATCAGTCGATTTTCTACAGTGATCGACTACTCTCTGAATCTCTTCCAGACTTCTTCCAGCCACGATCGACTTTATCCCGAACTTCTTTCGAACTTAGTCAATGACCAAGCTTCTCCAGCAGCAGGACTTCTATAGTAACCAGACTCTATCCAAGGTTTCTACGGCGGTCGATCGCCTTTCAAATTTTATCTGAGCTCCTACAAGAATCGGACTCCGTCCGAAATTCTACAGCGGATGGATTCCAAACGAACTTCTACTCCGAACTTCTATTGTAAGTAGATTTCTACTCCGAACTTCTATTGCGAGCAGGCTTCATCCGATCTTCTACAATAAGCGGTCTCCATCCAGACTTCCACGACAACCGATCTCCATCTGAGCTTCTATAGTAAGCAGTCTCCTTTCGGACTCCGTCTGAACTTCTACAACAGAATTGAATCCCAGACTCCTCCAGCGATCGACCTTCCACAGTATCCTCAAGACTCCTCCAGCAGACGAACTCCCACAACGCCATCCAGACTTCACTATCGATCGACCTCCTGTTGGATTTTTTGTGAAATCGGACCTCTCCAGCGGACAGTCTTCAGACGAGCTTCTACATCAGACAAATTTCAAATGGACTTCTCTAGCAATCAGACTCCTATCGGACTTCTCCAACCGAAAGTTTTTGCCCGAGCTTCAACAGCAGATGACTTCGGTCTACAGCATCAATGCCTAAGGCACCCAACGACAGCCCGTCAGCAACCTCGAAAATATCCGAGCTTCTCTCAGATTGCTGAGACAAAGAGCTATTCCTCTCTACCAGACATCCCAACCGAGCTTCAGCCATCCGACCCGAACTATCTGGTAAGTCACAACAATAGACATCACTCCACTCTCTGTAACAAACTCCGCATGACCCCACTACTCTCTGGCAAGTCGCAACAATGGACACCACTTTACTCTCCATAACAAACTCCACGTGACCCCGAACGGCCCACTGATACTACTACTCTCCGTAACAAACTCCGTGTGGCCCCGAACGGCCCACTACCAGGCAGTTACGGACGTCGCTGTCAATCAGTTACGTTTTTCCATCTATAAAAGAGACCCTCAGATACGTTCTTCTCTAAGCTCTAAACTCTATCTCGAAATTCTGCTAAAATCCCATTCGAGTACTCCATTTTTGTTGAGACAGAGTACTGACTTGAGCGTCGGAGGATCTTGCCAGAGCACCCCCAACTCTGGTTTAGACTTCTCTTGCAGGTCCCGATGGCGGCCGCGATCCTCTCGACTCCAGCTTCTCCGACATCGGTGGAATTCTGCACCAACAATAGTTAAATAAATATGATACATAATTATTTTATTCTGATACATAGTTAATCCAATATGATACATAATTATTTTTTTGATATACGGTTAATCTAATATCATATATAGTTATTTTTATTTTTAGAGATTATAGATTATGTATTTTCAAGACCGGAACTGTCACAGTCGAAGAGAAAGTTCTAGAGGAGAGAGCTCTCATGTAGCCAGCTCGTATAGTTCTACGGCACACATATCATATGGTAAACTCTAATATTTTAGATATTCTTTTTTATGTTATTTGATCCTTTATTATCTAATATAATATTCTTTATGATGTCATAATACTCTCAAGTTCGCACATCGTGGGGTCACCAGTAACCCCACAATCACACATAGTAGAGCTCGGCTCTCAGAGTCAGTGGCGTGGTAGAAGATCTGTCTAGCTCACGGTATCTCCGACTCAATCGGAGGATAGAAAGCTCACCCACATTCAGAGTCATTGATAAGTACTATATCTTCACTGAATTTATTTCAAATTTAGCCATTGTAGAGTCTCACATTTATTATTTAAAATCAATTTTGCAGTGCATTTATTGAGATTGGGGTGCATTGTGTGACTACCAAGATCATCTGACGATATACTGAGGTCGATGAATGAGTTCTCCAGTTGACTGTCAAGGGCTCATGATACAGCCTGAGAGATGTTCCTGATAAGTCAAAGGTGTTTAATTTTTAAATTTATAATAGTTTTATATTCTATTTATTAATACATGCTTGCTTCTACTTACAGAAGTATTATTGATTCGAGACTCCTCAAGATGAAGAGACTGGCCATCGGATCTTCGAGAAGGTGGCCACCATAGGCTCTGAGATGGGCTATACAGCCTTAGGCAGTCCTCTAGATAGCACTCCAATTTTGAGTCACCGTCAGACTGAAAATCTTACACAGATCAGTGGATACAGATGGACATATCGAAGGCCCTCTATGATCAGTGCAGTATTGAGGAGTACTCTGATAGGTGGCAGAGGGCACGGCAGAATCGATCTGCCCAGTAGCATTCGATCAAGCACATTGGTGGCTCTATTGATACATATGTTGTAATCGATAGATTGATAAAAATTCCATATTTAAATTAATTTCATATTGAATTGATCATATGTATATTTTAATTAATTTAATTTTATTATTTATTTATTATAGACATAGCAGTTGGGTCATGCATCAGAAGAGCTGCAGATATGGGAGGCCACACACCAATCTAAGAAGACTGATGATTATTTAGATCTTCGATTTCAACAGATCATGGTAACAAACTTAAAATATTATTTATTAAATTTTTATATACACTAATATATATGCACTGATAAATTTTTAAACTGTATAGGTGGATTACATGGAGTATCTCATATTGCAGCATGACGAGGACCTATCCTCTCAACCCCTCCTTGACCTCGTGAGATGACTCAAGGCCACCGGAGGGGTGAGTAGGAGTCGGGTTATAGGATTCGGCCATAGCTTCGATCTTTCAGTAGCTCGATACTCTTCGTCGATGTCCTCCTCTCAAACTCAATGGCCCAGATGTGGGCTGACGCACATATGGAGAGGTCGTAGAGAGGCTTTAGACCAGTGACTCGGAGCTTCCGAGATGCCATCCCGATATGATCATTGAGATTCTTCGAGACCCATGTCTGCATGATTAGCTAGGCTCGTTGTCATAGCCATCACAATAGGTACGTTAATTAATAATTTTTTTATTTATTTTAAATTTTTATATTTAAAAACTTCATATTTTAGACTTAAGTACAGAAAGAAGATCTAGGAGATAAAAATTCAATCTAACCATCCAAAAGATGGGTCGGAGATGTCCATAGCTTCGTATCATCGAATGAACGTGTAAAAATAATCTGTTGAGAATCAGAGTAGTATATCAAATATACATCTCCATATCGATATATATATTTTTATGTCAAATTTATTAATAATTTTTATTTTTTTTCATGACAGAATGTTGGAACATCTGACTTTTATCCGTCAGCTGCTGAAGAAGACGTACAAAGTAGAAGGAGGATGACAAGGAGGATCTTATATGATTTTTTTTTATATTTATGTAATTTTTAAACTTATAAAATAGCATAAATTTATAAAATTATAAATTTATATTTTTAATATAATATAATTAATTTTTTATTTATGTTTGTTAAATAATTATTATTTTATTTATAATAGTTTTAAAAAATAATTTTAAAATAGGTTTTAAAATATTTAATGATAATTTTTTTAAAAAAAGTAAAAACTATTAGTAATGGCATTAGTAACAGCATAATAGTTTTTTAAAATTTTAATTAAAAAATTAAAAAAAATTTAATGATAGTAGTAGCGATGACAACTTTATCGCTAATAATTTTTTAACACTTTAATTAAAAAAAATTAAAATTATTAGTCACGATATTTATCGCTAATACCATCGTTAATTACCATTATTAGCAATGGAAGAATTACCATCGCTTATAATGGTAATTAATGATAAGATTATTGAAAGATTGGATAGCGCACCGAAATGGTTCGGATCAGATGTAGCGAAATTCAAAATTTTTTTTATCTGATCTGATGTGTGAGACTTAGATCCAAATCAGACAAAATCATAATAAATAGTATATTAAATAATAGAAATCAGTATGTGTAAGAGATAAGAGGTGATTTCATCATCGTGCGCAGGTAGATGATCTCTGCACTTATGATCCGATGATCTCTGAGGTATGCTGTGGACGTAGAAGAAGGATAGATGTCAGAGATAGAAGAGGGAGGAGGTGTGAAAAGGAGGAAGGGAGGCATGGAAAATGATTTATGTGCTGTAACTCTTTGGTCCATCAAAAAGAATCTCTTTTTATAGGAATCTGATCAGATCAGATGCCTTAAAATAGAAGGACTCTCCTAGTTTGCCCCAATATGATTTCTCCTTGTTTTGTCACACAAAACCAACGAGAAATTCAGATTGGCATAAGATAGGATAAGGTGGTTGTCTCCTTATTCCAATCCACCTCTAATTCAAATTCAAACGATTTAAATTCGAAGTTGAATTCAAATTGAATTTGAATTCAAAGAAGATCAAATCTTATCCTCATCCACTAATCGATGAGGCTTATTCTTCTCTTTCTCCCTTATTTGATTTGGGAACACACACATGGATCCAATCTATGTGGGCATGCCCCATCACTTAGCCGCACCCCATCATTGGCCAAACAACATTGGGTGGCCCAACATTTGGGCCCCCATAAACCCAACCTAATTAGGTCAAATTCAAACTTGGGTGAACCAACATTTGGAACTTAATTGGAGCTTACACCAAATTGATTAAATCCTATCTAATAGGATCCAAAATTAAAGAGGAGAAAATGGGTTTAACCATGTGCTAGTATGGTTTCTTAAACCCAAAGCTAGGACTCAATAGCTCCTAACCCAATTAGCTACACTTAGCCTAATTGTGTAATCCAAGATCAAATCCTTGTTTGTGTGACTCCATGATCCAATTCTGTCTGATACTGATATATGTCGTGATCTCTATCATCAACATCATCGAACTCTTTTCAATGGATCGAAACTCTTTTCAATTCAGTCAATTAGAATTATTGATCATCAAAATAATTCTAATTAGTCCATAATCACCAGTGACACCTAGCAATCTATAGTGGCAACCCAGCAGAACTGAAGGATGAACCTCTATGTGTTATGTTATCAGTTTTATCATGGTGATAGAATAATAAACTATCAATTTATCTGTATATAGAATCAATGATTCGAGTCTGATGTGAAACCCAATAGAAATTTTTTCAATCTTTCACACTGCCATGATCATGGACTTTTGGACTCAATCTCATAACCTACATAGGATGCTCCTCCTCTATAAAGATCGATAGATCCCATCTTGATGCAATCCAATTCCTACAATGAAATACTGAAGGGAAAAAAACTGTTTCTCTTCGGATAGTCCAAGTTGCACTAAAATTTTTTTATTAATCTACATGAATAAGGATCAAATCCTTACTTGATTAGCAGTGAAACAAAGATAAATTTTAAAAATTTGAAACAAACCTTATGGAGGCCTGAAAGTGCAGACCCTCTACTTCGCATACACGCCAGACAACGCAAGAACGTGGGATAAACTCTGATCAAAGCACCTTTGCAACCCAATCAAATGAGGAGGAGAGGTGCTGGTGTGATGCCTTACACCAGCAAAGGGGATGCCCAAGATGGATCCATGCCAAGGAGAAGGGGGCGGCACCAAGGGGAGATGCCAAGGATAGGAAGGTAGGGCTCCCTCTTCTCTCGCCTCTCTCTCTCTCTCTTTCTCTCTTCTCTCAATCTGAGTTTTGCTATTTGGTTTCTATGCATCTATAGATGGAGACCCTCTCTATTTATAGATGAATCCCATGACCCAATAAGTATAGGACTCTTAATTCAAATATGGTTTGAATTAGTCCAATACTCATTAAAGAAGGACTCCTACATGAGATACAATTGCTATTACATATGATAACACATTGCACCCATTCCCACACCCGCATGGGATGCCCACAATGAGCAAGATTCTAGGTGTTAGTTGGCCCATAAGAGAGGGGATCTCAGTGCAAGTAGGATTTCTCATATCTCATCCAAAATGGATCCAATTCAAATCCAATTCAAAGCTGGTTCGAAACAATTTCGAAAGGCTATCTATTCCAAACTCTTTAGAACTTTTGTACCAAATCTAACTTAGATTTTAGATCAATTAAGTCTAATTAATTTAGATCTTATATAAAATTAATTAGTACTTAAATCTAATCTCTCATATGCTCCATGGATCATAGATCAGAAATTGTTCATCCCCAGGATTGAATCTGAACCTCATTTTTAGTGCTAGCTAGACATAGTCAACTCTTCAATCATGTTTGACCATAACTTAATTCTCAATCAAGTTAGCTTATATATTCAATCAATTAAATACTTTCAAATTAGATACATAAACATAGGCTAATACTTTTCTATGGTGTCTGACTTGCGTGTGTGTGACTCCATAGGTTCAAATATTAAGTCGGTAGCACAGAAATTAATTTTATACTAATTGAGAAACTATCTAGCAATGGTTTCGATATTCAGATAGATTGAATTATCACAAAAAAATATTTCAGAATCCATACACATGGTTACCACATAATTCATCTTTTTGACCCTGAATGCTCTAGGATGGTCTCAGGTTAACTGTCAACCGAGATTGCTTCATCCATATTGTATTTCAACCTTTCAAATTCATCTCATGAATTATCTTGATCAAATTTTATTAAATTAAAATACAGTAATATATTAACTCAATAATTCAGAGGGATCAATTTCATCTTGATCTATACACACAGACTTCACAAGTACTTAACCATACCCAATAGCCTTCCATCACTGCATTAGAAATTCAGATAGTTTGATAAAAGCACAGTGAGTTGCTTGAAGTCACTATGGTGATCTTATGTCTGAAGGATACTTATACCCATATGCTTTATGATAATTTTTGACAGTAAAATACTCAGTAGGTGAGTCACTTATTCCATGATGATGTACTCCTATATCCATCTGTATGCCATACCAGTATCACCACACTCCTTGATTAAGAGGACAACCAACCCATATGGCACACAACGACCTCCACTCGATAAACGTTATCATCCTGTAATGAGTATCATTTGATCGCAAATATGTTTAAAAACTATACGATAAATCTCTCTTTATCGTATACTAACATAGTTCTAAGGACTTAATCACAACACAAGAGTTCAAGGAAGATATAACTTTATGATGAAAAATATCAGAATAATTATTATTTATTAATCAATAATTTATATAAAAGATAAACTCAATCATTACATGATTATTTTAGGACATAATTTTAACAACTTCCACTTGGATTCAAGCTAATGGGGCAGTATCTTATACCATCTTCTATTTGAAGTCATCGAACTCTTTGATCCTGAGGCTTTAGTGAAGGGGTTGGTTAGGTTCTCTTTTCCATCGATCTTCTGAAGCTCAACATTACCTTAATTCATGATCTTCGTACCAGATGATAGCGGCGCAAAATATGTTGCAGCATCTGATGCAGCATTGTATTTCGCTTCGCATACAAAATCGACCGTAATATATTGTTTGAACTCTTCCAGCAAATAGCTCCTCCATTCAAGGTAAATACATAGTCTGACACGCTTCTGCTGTCATTGCAATCTGATTAGAAATTGAAATCAGTATATCCTACAAGTTTCAGATCAGTGTCCCCATAGATAAGTCATTGGTCTTTAGTATTTCTCTAATACTTAAGAATTGCTTTCGCAATCTTCTAATACTTTCATCTGAATTAGATTGGTATCTGCTCACTATCCCAGTGAATAGGTCACATCCGACCTCATACACGTCATAGCGTATATGATAGATCTCACTGTCGAAGTATATGGTATTCTACTCATACGTTCTCTCTCCTCAAGAGTTGTCGGACAATTTTTTTGAAAAAAATAATTTATGACCTATCGAAAGATAGTCTTTTTTGAAATTATCTATGTTGAACCGCTTCAACAAGGTATCAATGTCACTACAATAAAACAGGATATTAACGACGAAAAAAATTCATCGCTAATAACAGAATTTCATCACTAATAGTTATTAGCGATGAAATTATCATGTTAATATTTAGTCACAAATAATGACGTCATTGATAATTTTTTATGACGAAAAAATTTTTCATTATAAATAATAAATATTATCGATGAAAAATTTTTATCATTAAAAAAATCATTTTTTTGAAATCTATTTACGAACCAAAAATTTTAGTTATAAAAAAGATAATTTGTGATGAAATATTACGTTGCTAATAAAAAATAATTATTTATGATGAATTTTTTTATCACTATTAATTAATTAAAATTTTTATAAAAATTAAATTTAAAAAAGTATTAGCGATGTAAATTTTTCATCATAAATATGGTAATTTTTGACTTAAATTTTTATCATTAATAAATAATAAATTAATAATGATGAAAATATTTTTATCATTATTAATTTAATTAAAAATTTTTATAAAAATTAAATTTTAAAAAATTTAGTGACATAAATTTTTCATCAAAATATAATTATTTACGATGATATTATTTTATCACTATTAATTTAATTAAAAATTTTATAAAAATTAAATTTAAAAAATATTAGTGATGTAAATTTTATTCAAAATATTATAATTTTTATGTAAATTTTTATCATAATAAATTTATAATTATTTATGATGAAAATTATTTCATCATTATTAATTTAATATAAAAATTTGATATTTTAAATTTTTAAAAAAATTATTTATGATCATTTTTTATCACTAATTATTTCTTGGGACTAATATTTCATCAGAGATAATTCCATCTCTAATAATTTACACATATTTTTTAAAAATAATTTATGAATATATATATTTAATTTATATTTATAATATTTTTATAAATTAAAAATAAAAATAAAAATAAAAATTATATAAAAAATTATAAATAAATTTTATCATTTTATTATATTAAATAAAATTATAAGAGATCAAAAATAAAAATAAAAAGCTACACAAATAGGCCGTCAAGTGTCGCATTGGAGAAGGAGAACGGACTGAAAAGGGGAGCCTCGGATGAACTCAAATTGGCTTACTGCTGTCTCATCATTGCATCATCTACCTATCTGTACTATCCACTATCATTTGGATCTAGAGCCGCTGGTACTCATCGACGTGTACAATCAACCCATCGCTCGTTGCTCAGCCTATTTCTGTACCTCCACCAGTCGAGCATTGCAGCAGCATGGATGTCAGCCCTAGATGAGCATAAGGATGAGGGACAGTGATCCCATGCCCTGGATCCTAACATAATAGAGTCTCGTACAAGCACTTAATCACAGATTCGTCATCTGTGGGTGCAATCGATCCCTCAGAGGTAGGTGGGATCTGATGTCTATCAGACGGTCTTGAAAATTAAAATTATAGCTATTTTAATTTATACTGTAAAATAAATTATGAATGAAAAAATAATTAAAAAAATTTATAAAGAGCTCTTAGCTCCTCGTCGTCCACTCCTCTGACCGTTGCTAGTGGGTCCGCTAGTAGATATAGATCCTACTAGGAGCTCGCTATCTCAGCATCTCTCTATAATTTGAGAATAATTAATTAAAAAAATTTAAATAGTTAGAGAGTTAAAATATACTAATTAGAAATTACTTATCATCTGCTCCATATGATGAGCGAATGACCTCGAACCCTCACAATATAGTATGGTTTGTTTCGTCCGATTCGTGACATTCTGGCACATCTTCTCTATACAGTTAGCAGTCAAATTAGTAGATAACAAACTGAATTTAAAAATAAATGATTCAATCATTAAACTTAAAAAGAAAAGAAGTTTGAATGTGTAACCTGATATGCCGGATCCTCATAATGCCAGAATATGACAGTCCAATCATCCATAGTGATACTTGCATAGGGCCGCTGTCATGCTGCCGCCCTCTCCAATCCCCCATGACCAGGATCCCAACTCGGATCCTGATCAGATCCGATCTGGACTTCAATCCAAATCGAGATCTCAACCTGGATCCCGATCTCGACCCAATTCGAATCGTGATATAAATTTTATTTTTATTAATCAAATAATAAAATATTTGATTAATATTTTTTTTTTTTTTTCCCCTCATTTCTCTTCCCTTCCTCCCTCCAACCGTCACCAACCCTCTCCCCGCCATCACCCACCTCTCCTCGATCAACCCCCTCCACCGGCCGACCCCCTCCCCGACCTCATGGCACCCCGTGGCACGACCGTGTCGCCCCCGACCCCATCCCCGCCCCGTCTCGCCTTCGCCGCCCACCCCCACCCTGCAACCCCCTCCCCGGCCAACCCCCTCCATCGGTCGACCCCCTCCCCGGCCCCATGGTGTCGCCATGTCGCCTCCGACCCCATCCCCGCCCTGTGTCACCCCTGGCTGCCCACCCCCACCCTACAACCCCCTCCCTGGCGACCACCCCCTCCCCAGCTGACCCCCTCTCGGCCCCACTGGCCACCATGTCGCCCCGACCCCATCCCCGCCCCATGTCGCCCTCGACCGCCCACCCCCACCCTACAACCCCCTCCACCGACCGACCTTCTCCCGGCCCTATGGCGCCACCGGCCACCCATGCCCCCCCCCCGCAACCCCCTCCGCCCCTCAACGGCCCGATCAACCTAAAAAAAAAAAGGGGTTGGAACTTACCTCTGACGGACGGTGATGGCGCGGCAATGGCACGAACAACAACGGTGCAGACGAGCTTGCCGACGGGAAGAGAGGGGTAGAGCACAGAGAGGGAGAGGGGAGAAGGAGAGAGGAGAGGGGACAGTGGAGAGCTCAGGGAGAGAAGAGAGGAGAGAGGGGAGAGAAGAGAGGGGATGGGGGAAGAGGGTTTCATGCGAAAGGACGTCAAGTTGATGTGCATTGAATGCAGAATTATTATTGATGAAAATTTTCATCATTTATACATTTATTAGCGATAAAAAATAATTTTTATCGTCAATAATTTTCATCAAAAAAATTCTCTCTAAAAAAAATTTTACCCAAAAAAAATTATTGGTGATGAAAAAAATTTCATCATTAATAAGATTATTAGCAATAAAAATTTGATTTTCATCATCAATAATTTCCATCAAAAAAAAATTTCTTCACTAAAAAAATTTTTTCTCTAAAAAATTTCATCCAAAAAAATTATTGGTGATAAAAAAAATTATCGTTAATAAGTTTAATAGCAATAGAAATTTGATATTCATCGTCAATAATTTCTATCAAAAAAAATTTCTCACTAAAAATATTTTTTCTCTAAAAAAATTATCCAAAAAAAATTATTGGCAATGAAAAAAATTTCATCATTAATAAATTTATTAGCAATAAAAATTTTATTTTCATCATCAATAATTCCTGCCAAAAAAAATTCTCCACTAAAAAATTTTTTCTCTAAAAAAATTTACAAAAAAAATTAATTTGTAAAAAAATATTCAAAATAATTTCATAAAAAAATAATTTTTTAGTGATCAAAAAAATTATATAAATAGTTAATTTATGATTTATCCTTCAAAAAAGTTTTTTCTCTAAAAAAATTACATACATAAAAATATAATTTTGATGAAAAGTTTAATTTATGTTACTAATAATTGTTATAAGAATAGTTCTTCGACTTCTGCAATGGAATGGGTACTATAAGAGATTGATAGCTTTGAGGTCTTCAATCTTCAAGGAGCTTTTTCTTCTTAGAGTCCTCATTCTGAAAGTTAGAGTATGAGAATATCGCAAATTATGTGAGCATCAAAGATCTAGCAATTAATCAGAATCAAAGCAGACCTGTGAGTAGTGCAAGTTATATTATAAAGCACAAGCTCATATTTATATTTTGCATTGCTAGAAGATGAGTGCTCATATTATATATATTCTCACGATTGAAACTCCTACAGAGATATATTTGGACATCGATCAATGCGAGAAGCACGGTATCTTTCGAGATCGTGAAAGTCATGCTAGAATACGCTTTAACTATATATGGTATCTGCATGAAAGGAGGCTCCTTTCATGCAGCTTAAGGTAGATACTCCATCAGAAATATTCATTGATATCACTAGTAATAGTGACAGTGATGAACAGATAAATTTTATGTCGTCAATAAATATATAACTCATTTCATTTAAAAAGATCTATTCATTCTAATTCATAAATAATAATAATTTTTAATTTTTTAATTTTTTAACTATTATGATGAAAATTTTTTATCAAAAATAATTATTATTTATGATAAAAATTATATTTTCATCATAAAAATTACTTATTTATAATGAAAAATTTTTATCATAAATAATTACAACTTTTATTTTTTTAATTATTATCGATGAAAATATGTTCGTCATAAATAATCAAGTATTTATGATGAAAATAAAAATTTTATCATAAATAATAATTATTTATGATAAAAATATTTTCATCATAAATAATCTATAATTTTAAATTTTTTAAATTTTTTATTTTTTAAATACTAAATGAAAATAATTTATCATAAATAATCAAGTATTTGTGATGAAAATTATTTTTCATCATAAATACTTAATTATTTATGATGAAATATTTTTATCATAAATAATCTATAATTTTTGAATTTTTCAATTTTTTATTTTTTTGAAATATTGATGATGAAAATAATTTCATCATAAATAATTGAGTATTTATGATGAAAATTATTTTTTATTGTAAATACTCGATTATTTATGATGTAATATTTTCATTACAAATAATTTATAATTTTTAAATTTTGAAATTTTTTATTTTTTTCAAAATATTGGTGATAAATTTTTTTATCATAAATAATTAGTATTTATAATGAAAAATAATTTTATCATAAATACTCAATTATTTATGATAAAATATTTTTATCATAAATAATTAGAATTTTTAAATTTTTATTCTTTTAAAATATTGATGATGAAAATAGTTTCATCATAAATAATCGAGTATTTAAGATAAAAATTATTTTCATTGTAAATACTTGATTATTTATGATAAATATTTTCATCACAAATAATCCATAATTTTTGAATTTTTATTTTTTTTAAATATTGATGATGAAAATTTTTATTATAAATAATTAGTATTTATGATGAAAATAACTTTTTATCATAAATACATAATTATTTTTGATTAAAATTTTATCATAAATAATTTATAATTTTTAAATTTTTTAAATTTTTTATTTTTTTCAAATATTGATATAAAATATTTTCATTAAAAATAATTTATTATCGATGAAAAAATATTTTTCATCATAAATACTTAAATTATTTATGATGAAACTATTTTCATCATAAATATTTAAAAATTTAAAATTAAAATAAATAATACATTATTTATGATGAAAATATTCATCGCAAATAATGCATATTTATGGCAAAAATTTTTCCATCATTGATAGAAAAGTATTTGTGATGAAAAATAGTTTTCATCATAAATATTTTATTATTGATGATGAAATTAATTTTTCATTGTAAATACTATTTTTGTCGGCGAAAATAATTTTCATCATAAATAATTCCATCATAAAAATATTCTTTTCTTATTGTGTGTACGTGGATTGGGATAATCCAAGCAACTTTCTAGATCTGTCCCTATAGATCTTCATCCTTAGGATGTAGGATGCTTCTCCTAAGTCATTCATGAAGAAATGTGATGATAACCATAGCTTCATACTTTGCAAAGCTGGGATATTATTTTTAGTAACAGTATGTTATCCACATACAGCACAAGAAAGATGACTATAGAATCGGAAGCCCACTTATAGATACAAGGCTCTTCTCCATTCCTAACGAAGCCATACATTTTGATCACCTTATAAAAATACATGTTCTAACTCCTAGATGCCTGCTTAAGTCCATAAATAGACCTATTCAGCTTGCATACTTTCGACTCATCTGTGGATGTGAATCCTTCAGGTTGTATCATATGCACCTCTTCTTCCAGCTCTCCATTAAGAAAATTGATTTTTATATTCATTTGTCAGATCTCATAATCTAAGTGTGCAGCGATAGCAAGCATAATCCGAATGGACTTGAGCATTACCACAAGAGAGAATATCTCGTCATAGTCAATACCATAATGCTAACGGTAATTCTTGACAACTAAACAGGCTTTATAGTTCTCTATCTTTCTGTCCGCTCTTTTTTTTCTCTTAAAATCTATTTACACCCTATGGTTTTATCCCTTCAGGCGGATCAACTAGTGTCCATACACCATTGATCTCTATGGACTCCATCTCGGACTTCATGGCCTTAAATTATTTTTGAGAGTCAGGCCTTTGCATGGCCTCCATATAGGTGATCGGATCCTTATCATTCTCATCAAGTTCGATGGGATCACCATCTTAGACCAAAAAATTATAGTATCGATCTGGTTGATATGGTACACTATCGGATCTCCTTAATGGCGCCTCTACTGGCTCCAGATTTGATTCACTAATCAAATCCAATTTTGTGTGTGTCGGTCCTTCCACCTCATAAATTTCATCAAGTTCAATTTACAAGAATTAGCTCCTTCATCAAGGAACTCCTTTTTCAAAAGATTATCTTGCTGTTGACAAATACCTTTTGTTCTGCAGCGAGATAGAAGTAGTACCCTTTAATTTTTTTTGGAACAAGCATCTATCAAACTTTGGTTCAAACTTTTTTGTCTTTAAATGCTTGACATAACCTAGACACCCTCAGATCCTAAGGTGTGAGAGTACCGGCTTACGTCCAGTCTATATCTCAAATGAAGTTTTATTGAAGACTTGCTCAGCACCTTATTTAAAATATAGCAGATAGTTTCTAGAGCATATCCTCAAAAGGAGATTGACAGACTCGCAAAGCCCATCATGGATCGAACCTTGTCTAACAAGGTTCAATTTTTCTTTCAGACATCCCGTTATATTGTGGTGTTCCAGGAGGGATCCATTGTGAGAGAATCTCATTTTTTTCTAGATATATCAGGAAGTCACTGGTGAGGTATTCACCTCCTCTGACTGAAGAATTTTAATACTCTTTTCAGTCTGTTTTTCTACTTCAGCATGAAATCGTTTGAATATTTCAAATGACTCTGACTTATCCTTCATAAGATAGACATACCCATACCTTGATAGGTCATCTGTAAATATAACAAAATAGTAGTATCCTCCTCTAGCACTTATGTTTATAGGTCCGCATACATCAGTATGTATTAGACCTAGGACATCGTTGGCTCTTTCACTTTTTTTCTTAAAAGGTGACTTAGTCATCTTACCAAGTAGATAAGATTCACTGGTAGGTAATGATTCACAATCATCTATCTTAAGGACACATTTCTTGATCAACCTATCAATCCTATTCTTGTTCCCATGATCAAACCTACAATGTTAAAGATAGGATTCATTGATATTATCTAATTTAGGGTGTTTGCTGGATGTGTACATTACACTAACAGACCGTGATATTATGTATATACCATGTTTTAATTATCCATGCATAATTGCAGTATCATTCATAATGATATCACAAAAATCATCCTTTATTATAAATTTGTAACCATGTTTGGCCAAAAGGTCTACAGAGATGACATTCATCAGAAAAGAGGGACAATAATGACAATCATTTAACATGATACTACTAGACTCAAAGACAAGCTGTAAAGTTTTCAAGATCAGAACTAGAACAAGACCTCCATCTCTAACATTAAGGAACCGCTCGTCCTCTCTAAACTTTCTACCTATCTGTAGTCCCTGCAATGAATTGCATATATTAATCAGACTTTCGGTATCCAATATCCAGAAAGTAGTATCACAAATAAAGAAATTATAAGAAATTATCATATAAGTACCTTGTGAAGCAACCACTTACTTTTTTTCTTTTCTTTTTAGGCCTGTTTGGGTTAAGGATGGCTATATAAATAGGATAATTTCTCTTCCAATGACCCAGCTTCTTATAGAAGAAGCATTCTTCTAGCTCTTATCAATTTTGACGATTTGCTCTGCTTAGGATCAATGTATGAGATTTCTACACCTTCTTCTTCTTTTCTCTCATAAAGGATCGACGACCTACTGATGAACCTCCCACTAATTTATTGGCTCCTTTTGGAGCTGGTGATCCTTCTCAAAAGTCTGTAGTAATCCTAGCAAACTATGGTAGTTCACTGCAAGCTTCGTCATTCTGTAATGACTGAAAAAGATAGGTAAAATTTCGGTAGCAAATTGAGGATAGCATCCTTGCCTAACTGTTCATGCAACGAAAAGTCAAGTTTGCTAAGGTGTTCAATCTACTCAATCATGTACAGTACATGATCGATGATTGAAGCCCCTCTCGCATATGGGCATTGAACACTACGCAGGAGTTTTGTGTCTCTCTGCATCTTTAGGAGTGTCGAAAGACTCATTCAATATTTGAATGATCTCTTCTGGCTACGCATCCTTGAACTTATGGCTAAACTCATCATTCATAGCTGCCCTCATCACACAACGCACAGTCATACGGTCATTAAGCTATTTCATGTAAGTATCTCTCATGGCACGAGGAGCATTGGCTACAGGTTCTTCAAGTGCCTCATCCATAAGGACGTATAAAATCTTCTCGTGCTCCAAAATAATCTTCAACTTTTGATACCAGCTATCGAAGTTGGGTCCGGTGAGCTTGTCACTGTCCAACAACATACGGAGGGATAGTGTGTTGGCCATAACTGAAGAAAAATATAAGTCTATTAGTAAATAAATTATTTTTAGTCCTAAAGATATAGACTTTAGTCTAAAGTCCTCCCACTATTTTATCGAATTGATAGTCTCTACCTCCAACTCAAAAAATATATTAATTTCTTAGCAATATAGAATCCACACAGACTGCATTCGGGCTCGAGTGTGGCTCACTCAATCCTAGTGCATCCATGGGTAGGTTCATAACTAATTGTTTCTCCAAATAACTTTTAGTAATTAGATTTTGCCCCAGGCATCCTTTTTACAGTCGTGTGGCGCCTCCACTAAAATTCTGGTTAAGTCCAACCATTAACATGACAATACAAATACATCCAACAAACAGATGTCCAGGCCCGAGCATGGTTCGACCAACTTGAGCATTGATCTAAAGTATGTCGTGATGGTCATATGATGAATGACAATTTCAATACGTAATAGATAACAGGCATGTGGCCTCCAATGCCTATTTAGAATATTAGACTCATTATCATGTACCTTAATGGAGGCTATGATCAAGTTATCCATAACTTTATTATTTTATGGATCTAATAATTTAAAAAATTTGATTTCATTAATCTGATAATAAGAGAAGAAGTTGAGCTGCAAGCTGCAAATCCTTCCATTGACTTCACCAAGTCATATAGGGATTAGACACAAGCTGGTTTAAAGATACCTAAATCAGTCATACTGATTCACCTTAATGGCATGGGTCTACACGAATCAACTAGTGACCTAATCAAAAATATAATCTATCATGTTGGCCAGATAAGTGAGATCAGTGGGAGGGATATGCCCTTAACTCATCATAGATGCATCTAGGTGAATAGCTCCCAATTAAAAATCACTTAATCAAATCTGCCAAACATATCTTAGACATCAACTGGTTAATTAATTTTCATTTAGTCCACCAAAAATTTGGACTCAACCACGGAGCTATGATCATGTTTCATTTATTAGGATCAAACACATGGACTTGTTCAAACTTCAACTATTGAGGTTGATTTAGAGAAATACTGACCTAAGCTAATTCAACACTTGATTAGATTTAATCAATTTTTTTTCTTGATCCATATATATTTCTAACCCTAGGTCTAACCCATTGAAGGACCTGATTCAAGCTAACTCTTTGCCCATCGATTTATGCGGTTCTTAATAACTTTAATCTTAAATCTAGATCATTCAAACTTAATTTAAATTAAGTGTGTAAACATATGTTTTGATCTGTAGAACTATTCTATCAAGATTTCAGATGAAGCATATCATATATTTTAATTCATGAAAATAAATTTTATAATATGTTTAATAATTAAACATGCATAGGTATGATCTAAACTTCATCATACATCTCATGCATCATGATAACTTTTAGATCAATACCGATTACATCTTATGTAACATACTATTCAGATTTAAAATAATTTTATATCTAAATTTTATCTTATTGTAATGAATTATAAATCACTTTAGATCTAATCTAAATATATTTATGATCAAAATAATATATAAAATTATTTTTTTTTCTTCATAAAATCGGATCAAATGACATCCCTATACGTTATAAGAGAATCCATCGAATAGGCAAAAGAAGATTAATCTCTTTAATCTCTTATGATCGGATGGTCTGATAATCTCATCAATCATAGTATTAGACTACTAAGATCTAAAATCTAATTTTATATGTAATTACATCAACATGCAATTATTGACAAAATAATTTTTGTTATGAAATGTCCTTGATCTTATCAATCATGTTCTTCATCTAATCTAATTAGTTTTGATGCATTATATACATTATATCAGATCTAAAATATATCTTATACTAACTATAAAATATTAATTTTAAATTTGATATCATATAAAAATTAATTAGATGCAAACAGAATGTATAAAGATCAAATTTTTGTAAAATTGTTTTGGTGTAGTGCTGAATTTTGATAGGATTCAGATCTAAATATCTGTCAAAACGGATCTAATTCAGACCTGAAATAAGCTCTACTTCATAATAAAATAATAATATTAAAATTTTATTAAAATAAATTTAAAATAAATTTTAATTCATATTATTATTCCATCAAAAATTCAGCAAGCAGCAAAATTCTGTTATAACAATCTTATAACAACCTTAATCAACCATTGATTAGGCTCAACTAATCCAATCAAAATTAAATCAAAAATTTTATATAAATAAATTTAAATCTAATTTAATGTTTAACATAAAATTTTAATTATATACCATATATAATTAATCCAAAAAAATTCAGATATGCATGCATGTATTTCAGTCCGGCTTTGATACCAATTGAAGAGAAGAGAAATTATTTTTTTCGGATAGCTCAGGTTGCATCTAAAATTTTTTATTAATCTATATGAATAAAATAAATCTTTACCTAATTAGTAGTAGAATTGAAGATCAAATCTTCAAAAATCTGAAACAAACCTTCATGGAGGCCTGAAAGTGCAGACCCTCTACTTCGCAACACGCCAGACAACGCAGGAAAATGGGATGAACTCTGATCAAAACACCTTTGCAACCCAATCAAATGAGAGAAGAGAGATATTGGTGTGATGCCTCACACCAGTAAGGGGGATGCCCAAGATGGGTCCATGCCAAGGAGAAGGGGCCGGCACCAAGGGAGATGCTAAGGAGAGGAAGGTAGGGGCTCCCTCTTCTCACGTCTCTCTCTCTCTCTTTCTCTCTTCTCTTAATCTATTTTTGCTATTAGGTTTCTATGCATTCATAGGTAGAGACCCTCTCTATTTATAGATGAATTTCATAACCCAATAAGTATAGGACTTCTAATTCAAACATGCTTTGAATCAGTTCAATACTCATGAAAGAAGGACTCCTATATAAGATACAATTACCATCATATATGACAACCACATTGCACCCATTCCCACACCCACATGAGATGCCCATAATAAGCAATATTTCAGGTGCTAGTCGGCCCATAAGAGAGGAGATTCTCAATGCAAGTAGGATTCCTCATATCTCATCCAAAATGGATCCGATTCGAATCCAATTCGAAGCTAGTTTGAAATAATTTTGAATGACTGTCAATTCAAACTCTTTAGGACTTTAGTATCAAGTCTAACTTGAATTTTAGATTTAATTAAATATAATTAATTTAGATCTAATCTAAAATTAATTAGTACTTAAATTAAATCTCTCATATACTTCATGGATCATAGATCAGTAATTGTTCATCTCCGAGATCGAACCTGAATCTCATGTGTAGTGCTAGCTAGACATAGTCAACTCTTCAATCTTATTTGATCCATAACTTAATTTTCAATCAAATTAGCTTATATGTTCAATCAAGTCAAGTACTTTCAAATTGGACACATAAATATAGGTCGATACTTTCTTACGATGTCTAACTTGTGTGTGTGACTCCATAGGTTCAAACACTAAGCCGGTAGCATAGGAATCGATTTCTATACTAATCGAGATACCATCTAGCAATAGTTTTTGACTTTCAGATAGATGAATTATCGTAAAGAAATATTTCAGAATTCATGCACATGGTTATCGCATAATTCATCCTTTTGACCATGAATGCTCTAGGATGGTCTCAGGTTAACTGTCAATCGAGATTGCTTCATCCATATTGTATTTCAATCTTTCAAATCTATCTCATGAATTATTCTGATCAAGATTTTACTAAATTAAAATACAGTGATACATCAACTCCAATAATCTGGAGGGGTCAATCCCATCTTGATCCACATACAGACTTTGAAGTACTTGACTATACCCAGTAGCCTTCCGTCACTGCATTAGAAATCTAGATAGTCCAATACCAAAGTATAGTGAGTTGCTTACAAGTCATTATGGTGATCTCAGGTCTAAAAGATACTTATACCCATATGCTTCACGAGCAGTTCTTGACAGCACAATGCTTAGTAGGTGAGTCACTTATTCAGTGATGATATACTCCTACATCTCATCTGTATGTCATATCAATATTACCACACTCCTTGGTTAAGAGAACAACTAACCCATATGGCATATAACAATCTCTACTTGATAAACATCATCATCCTGTAATAACGTATCATTTGGTCATGAATATGTTTAAGAACTATACGATAAATCCTCTCTTTATCATACACTAATATAATTTTAAGGATTCTATCATAACACAAGAGTTCAAGAAAGATGTAACTTTATGATGAAAAATATCAGAATAACTATTATTCATTAATCAATAATTCAAATATAAAGATAAATTCAATCATCACATAATTAGTTTTAGGATACAATTTTCAATAATAACATACTGCAGTCAACATATACCTTAAGACTCTGTATGGCTAGGAGATCGAATTGTGGTATAATCAAACTACAGCACCCTCAAGGTGAACTATCGATGCACCTTAAGTCAGAGAGCTAAACACAACCATAGCTATGAACATATCACTGATGAGAAGGTAGATATCCTTGTGACTATTTATAAATAGTCACGCTCAGTACCCTTGTTCTTAAAAAGTCACGCTCAATATCTCCACATCATAGATTCAAGACTTATCTATCTGAAGAAAATGATCGTACATCAATCTTTTAGATCGATCATTATCTCCATGATGATCCTACGATTAAGAGTAATTTATGAGTTAACTAAGATTAGCACATGTCTCAAATTTTTAACTCTTGAGAATATGTGTTATCTTACCTATTAACCCAATAGACGATTCACAGACACTATTAAATATAATGTGAATGAAAATAATCTAATTTTATTAATATCAAAATTAAATTATAAATTATATCCTAAAAGTATTTTACAAGTATCAGCCAATCTGACTTCTAGGGCATAATTCTAACAGTTATTTTTGTTGGATTTTTAGCGATGGCATGCCATCGCTAATACTATTAGCGATGGTAAAATGACTATTAGCGATGGTAATTAGTCATCGCTAATAATTTAATTTTTTGTAGTGTTAAAAATAGATAAAATTATCATTAATATTTTTTAAAATTTTCTAATTTAAATTTAAAAAATATTATAAGTGATGAAAAGCCATCGCTAATTACCGTCGCTACTACTTTTATTAGCAATGGCATTTTTGCCATCACTAATACGCACCTTCAACATCGAGCTTTTTTCTGATTACTTTTTAGTGATGGTCTGTGTCACTAATACCATTAATGATGGCATGTCTATTATCAGCAATGGCATCTGGCCATCGCTAATAATCAATTTTCTTATAGTGTCTAGCTATTATAGTTTGCTTAATTGATTACCAAGAGACAATACTACCACCAAGAACAAAGATATATCCAGAAGTGGATTTAATATCCAAAGAATCAAATATCTCGTTGATATCACTATATCCCTCAATTATAGTAGGACAACCAACATACCTAAGCTTAAAATATATAGTATCTTTCAGATATCGAAATACTCCTTCTAAAGCAATCCAATGAGATATGCTAGAATTGCTGCTATACCTATTCAATCTTATTCACTAGATATAAGAGTGATCCGATGATCTAAGCATATTTTTCTTGATTCGTAGGATTACCATTAGCTTTTACTAATTGAACACTAGGATCATAAGATGTAGACATAGAAGAATAATCTAAATATCCAAGTTTATCCAATATCTTTTATGTACAGTAAGATTGAGTTAGATAAAAGGAACTAGATGATGTCACAATCTGCATGCCTAAAATCACATCAGCTTGACCAAGATCTTTCATGTCAAAGTTGTTTGATAAGAAAGTTTTGATATCATTAATTAAATCACTATCATGTGCTAGAATTAGGATATCATCTATATAGATACCAAGAAGAATACACTAATCATCAAATTTTTTGTAATATACGTAGTTATCAAATTTATTAATTTGAAAATCATAAGAAAGAATAACACTATCAAATTTTTCATGCCATTATTTACATGTTTGTTTTTGCCTATATAAGGACTTAACTAACTGCACATTGTATTTTTTTAACCAGATATAGAGAAACCTTCAAATTATTTCATATAGATTTCTTCTTCTAGATCATCATGAAGGAAAGTAGTTTTGATATCCACTTGATAAAAAGTAGTTTATGGATAGAAGCTAAAATTAAAAAAAAAACTTAGATAGTAGATATGTGGATAATAGGTGAATATGTGTCAAAGAAGTCAAATTCAGCTTTTTGTTCAAAATCTTGAGCTACAAGCTATGCCTTGTATCTTTTCACTATTCCATCTATCCTAAGATTTTTTTCAAGATCGACATTCTAAAGGTTTAGTTCTAAGAGGTAAATCAATAAGAATCTAAATATTATTTTTAATAATTGATTCGATTTTACTATTTATTGCTTCTTTCTAGAAAGGAGCTTCTGGAGAGTTCATGGCTTTCTAATAAGTTATCAATATTCCTTCAATTATAAAAGTAATAAATTTTTCATCGAAACTCTTTTCAATTCTTATGCTCTTGCTCCTCCTAAGTTTTGTTGGATGATTAGGCTCTATAGGATGTGGATCAGATTGAGAAATAGAAGGATGGTTTGATGAGTTAGAGATAGAAGTTATGGATGAATAATCAGATGTTTGACTAAAACTTCGAGTTTTTTGAAAGGAAAAGTATTTTATTACATCTCTAAATTCAATGATAATATCATTTGAAATTCTATTGATCTCAAAGTTGACTACTAGAAATTTATAAGTGTTGCTATCAAGGGAATACCCTATAAAGATAACACCTATAGTTTTAGATCCATTCTTTTTTCTTTTGGATTCAAGAATTTTGACCTTTGCTAGGTACCCTACACTCGAAAATAACTTAGCCTAGATACATATCCCTTTCAAAGTTCATAAGGTATCTTCTCTCTATCCTTAGGTAGAATTCTATTTAAGATATAGGCTGGTAAAAGAACCTGACCCCCAACAAGTTCTGAAGTACCCCAAACCTTATAATGATGGTATTGACCATATTCAGTAGGGTTTGATTCTTTTGCTCAGCCACATCATCCAATTGAGGTGAGCATGGAGTTGTAATTTTATGAATTATTCTGTGTTCTTCATAAAATAATGCTAATTCATTTGAAATATACTCACCTCCTCTATCAGATCTTATAATCTTAATCATCTTCTCTAGCCAGTTTTCTGCCTCAACCTTATATAACTTAAATTAATTAAAGATTTTATCTTTGATCTTCAAGAGATAAGTATAATAGTATTTGGAGAAGTCATCTATGAAAGTCACAAAGTATCAACTTCCTCCTCTAATAGGTCTCCTATTTGAGTCACATGCATCACTATAAGTAAGTTCTAACTTTTGGGTGTCCTTGATTGAGATAGCTTGGAAAGATTTTTTAGGTTGTTTAAATTATACACAGATTTTATATTTAGCATTATGATCAATTTTGAACTTAGAGATTAAATTTAGATTAGATATCTTCATGATTGACCTAAGATTTGTATGACCTAGTCTACCATACCATACATTATAGGACTCAATATTCATCACACAAGATTAAAAAGAAGACTTTTCATTAATTGAAAGAGGTAGTATATTAATCTTGAATAGGCTCTCAGATACAAAATCTTTTTTAATAAATATTTCTCCTTTGGAGATTATAACTTTATTTGACTCTAATACAGCTTTATAACCTAACTGCACTAAAAAAGATCCACTTATTAAGTTCCTTGGGATCTTGGGAACATGATGCATACCATGCAGAGTGAGTGTCTTTCCAAAAGTTAGCCTCAATTTGACAGTTCTAATCCCTAGCACATTGATAGTTGTATTGAAAATTATGTCCTAAAATCAATCGTCAATCTGTTGATGATTGTGTTAATATTTGTAAATTATATATAAATTTTTATTAATAAAAATTATTTAGCTTTTTCATCATATTTTGTCCATCTTATTTGAACTCCTGTATTGTGATGAAGTTCTTAGGATTATAATTAATCGACAAAGAAGAATTTATCATTTAGTTCTTAAAATGTATTCACGACTAAATGATATACTATTAATAGAACGATAGCAATATCAAGTATAGATCATTGTGTACCATATGGGTTGGTTGTCCTCTTAACCAAAGAGTGTGGAGACACTAGTATGACATACAGGTGGAATATAGGAGCATATTCACACTGAACGTGATCATTTGACGAGCACTCTACTGTCAAGAATAGCTCATGAAGGATATGTGTATAAGTATCCCTCCGATCTGAGATCACCATGATAACTTGTAAGCAACTCACTGTACTTTAGTGTCGGACCATCTAAATTTTTAATTTAGTGAGGAAAAATTTTTGGATGCAGTCAAGTACTTATCATATTAGTGCATGAGTCAAGATGGGATTGATTTCTCTAAATAAGTAGGAGTTAATGCATCAGTGTATTTCAATTTCGTAAAATCTTAGTTAGAGTAATCTATGTGATAGATTTGAAAGGTTGAAATATAATATGGTTGATTATATTTGGATTGACAGTTAAATCTTAGGTCATATTGAGCATTTGGATCAAAGGGATGAATTATATGATAACCATATGCTAGTAGGTTCTAGAATATTGTTTTACAATCTTTCGATCTATCCGGACATTGGATCCTATTGCTAGATGGTTACATCAATTAATATAGAAAGTTATTTCTATACTATCAATTTAGGTTCGAACCTATAGGGTCACACACATTAGAATATTAGGTCTGATCTGATAGCTGAAGAGTCTGATTAGATTGTGACTCTGGTGAAGAGTCCCACTAAAACTGAGACTCTAGAGGAGAGTCTCATTGGACTGAAATTCTACTATTAATGGAGGGTTTATTAGCATTGGATTGCTAATTGACTCAATTTAATTAAGCAAAGAGCTTTGGATTAAGTCTAATTGAATTGGATTCAGTTTAACTTAGATTGGGTTTGATTTGATCAAACCTAATTGTAAGAAAAATTTATTCCTGATTTAATCAGGACTTAGGCTCAACTAATTTCTAATTGGGTTAAGAATTTATTGAGATGATAGAGTTTCTAATTAAATTATGCTAATTCCTCTCATTGGGTTTAAATTAAATTTAATTTGATTTAGAATTAAATTGAAAATGAAGAGTCCCAGCTAGCAGGGACTCTACCTCTCTCCCTTGTGCCACCCTGGTCCCACCTTTTCTTCTCAATGCCAAAAAGATTTTGGCATGTGATTTTTGGGCATGAGGAGAGAGGGTGTAGATAGGATGGGTGGCATGCATTATGAGTCATGGTCCTTATCCCCCATCTAATTTGCATGCGATCCGAATTAGAGATAAAGAGATAAGAAGGAAAGAGATCCATTATATTTGGAAAGAAGGATGGCGTCAAGAGATTTTTCCCTTGATTTCTTTGAAGAGTTTGTTGGTGTGAGAAAGAGCATATTTTCTTTCTCATGCCATCACGTATTTCTGAAAATTTTGGGATGCCACAATTGGGTGTGGTGTGGAGTCTCTAGCGCCCCTCCTTTTGACCCAAACCCTGATGCCCATCTATAAAAAGAGGGGTCCAATAGTTGACGCCCTATAGGTGTTCCTGGCTGAAATTTATTTCTCCTCTAAAGCTCTCTCCTCTCTTCCCTTCCTTCATAGATTCTTCCTCTCCTTTGTAGCATACAAAAGATCAAAAGAAGAAGAAGTAGATCAGCCTTCGAAGATCCTTGCGAGCTAGCAATCTCGAAGAGCCTGATCAGCATCCGTTCTTCGTGTGGATGATCTATAGAGACCGAACTCCTTAGTGCGGCTACGAGCAACCTAAAGAAACTCCTTCTCACATGATGTGGAGATCAGCAACCCACAATCTGATAATGAGTTTTGAACTCGTTAGATTAGTTTTCATAGATCTAAAGGTTAGATCTACTACAGCATCGATTAGATCGATGTGGATTTTTAATTTTTATATCTTAAATTCATATTAAATCATATCATAGATCTTGGTTTGATAGTTTAGATTAGATCTTATGTATGTAAAATAGGTTAAAGTGTTTAATCTTAAAAGATCTACTGCAAAAATTTTAAAATTGCTTGCATAAAACTGCTTTACTTTTTCTTCAATTGGTATCAAAGCCATTGTTTGTTATGATATAATTTCTTATGTCTTTAGATATAATTATATATTATTTAGATTAGATCTAAATATATTTTATTTTTAGATCTGACTTTTGATCAGTTCTGTACATATTAGATTAGATGATCTGAGTAGCAAAGTACTCGGATTGAGTAATCACCAAGTCATCCAGTCATAGAAGCAAGTAGAATTACATGACCCTCTTCTTCCATTCAATGGGGTGCTCTTATAGTGTGTAGGGTTACCACTGTAAGATCCCATGAAGAAGAAAGTAAAAAGAAGTACTTTTCTGCAAAATCCTAGATCTTGAAATCTTAAGATTTATTGTATGTGATACAAGTTATGAAAAAAATAATTACATCTAATTTTAATAATTAAAATTATTTTAATTTAAAATCATAAAAATTTAGATGTGATCTAAAAGATTTTATGATTTAATGCAAAAAATTTACATGAGAAATAGTTTCAAAACTTAACTTAAACCTATGTTGATGCTGAAACTTAATTAAAAATTAAGTATAGAATCAATTAGATCTAAAATTATGATTTAAGATCTAATAACATTGTATAAAATATGGGGGTATGGGTTAGCTCAAATTAGATCCTCTTAATTAGGTGAAACCTAAGGTTAGAATCAAAGAGTTAATGGATCATGAAGAAAAATTGATTAAATCTAATCAAATATTGAATTAAATTAAATCAAAAATTTTTTAGAACCAATATAATAGTTGTAGATGGTCAAGTCCATGTCTTTGATTAGATCAAATGGATCTTGATTGTGGCTTAGTAATTGAATCCGAATCATTAGGCTGGTCAAATTGAAACTAATTAACCAATTAATGTCTAAGATAAGTTTGATATTTCGATCGATGATTTTTAATTAAAAATGACTTATCTGATCATTTTGATAGTGTCTAAGGCAAGCTTAGCATACCCTCTCACTGATCACGCTTATCTGACCAATTTGGTGAATTATATTTTGATTAGATCGCTAAATAATTTGAGTTGATCCATGCCATTAAGGTTGATCAGTGTGACTGATCTAGGTGCCAATTCAACCAGCATGATCCTAATCCAATTCAATGACTTGGTGAAGTCAGTAGGAGGATTATGGTTTACAGGTTGATCTCTTCTCTTCTTTTTTTTTAATTCATAAATTAAATTCTCTAAATTATTAGGTTCCGTAAATGAGGTAGTTATGGTGATAACTAAATCATAGCCTCCCATTAAGTTGGGTGATAATGGGTCCAATACTATGATGATCATTGGAGGCCCAAAGGCCTAATGCTCGTTTGCTATTGAAATTATCATTCATAATATGATGACTTAGTCGAGTCTTTCTAGCAAGTGGTTAGTTAGCCAGCCAAAGTTGGATTTGATTATTTGGTAGTTGGATTCCTAAGTATGATCATATTAATGGTTGGACCTAAGCAGAGCTTGCAGAGAAAATCAAAGTCAACTAAAAAATTACTTGGGGCTAAATCAATTACTAAAAATTATTTAATAAAATAATTGATTAATGAACCTATTCATGGATGCACATGGGTGAGCCAGCCAAAGTCGGGCTTGGGTGCAGTCTGTTTAGATTCTAGTACCCACTAAGAATTAAGATAATTCTTCGAATTGAAGGTAGAGGCTACCAATTTGTATAAAATAATGGGAGAACCTTTAGACTAAAGTCTATATCTTTAGACTTAATTAATTTATATACTAATTAGATTTTAATTTTTTTTATACAGTTATGGCATCAAACTTATCGCTCTAATCTCTGTTAGATAGTGAAAAGTTGATAGGACCTAATTTCGATAGCTGATATCAAAAATTAAAAATCATTCTGGAGCACGAGCAGATCTTGTACGCCATTATAGATTCGATACCTAAGGAGCCTACTCCTAATGCTTGTAGTGTGGTTCGAGATACTTACTTAAAATGACTCAACAATCGGACCACGATGCGTTGCATAATACGGACTGTCATAAACGTCAAGTTCTGCCGAAAGTTTGAAGAAGCTCAGCCAAAAAACATGCTCAAGGTGTTGAAAGAGTCTTTTGGCACTCCCAACGATGTTGAGTAGCACAAGATCAGTTGTGCTATTTTTAATGCTCAGATGAGAGAGGGAGCATCAATCACTGATCATGTACTATACATGATCGAACAGATTGAGCGTCTAAGCAAGCTCGACTTTTTCTTGCACGAACAGCTTGAGAAGGATGCGATCCTAAACTCCTTAACCAAATCCTATCTATTATTTCTCAATCATTTTTGAATGATGAAGCCTGTAGTTTACTATCATTGTCTGTTGGGGTTGCTACAGACTTTTGAAAAGGATCACCAGCTCCACATAGAGACGGTGAATGTAGTTGGAGGATCTTCTTTGGGTAGGCATCATCCCTTTAAGAAAGAAAATAAAAAGAAGAATAAAAAAATGCAAAGTGCTGGGAGTCAGACCCAGAAGCCCAAGTTCAAGGTGGACCAAAGTCAGACAGAGTGCTTCTACCATAAGAAGCAGGGTCACTGAAAGAGAAACTATCCTCAATACATAGCTTCTCTTGATCCGAACAGGCCGAAGAAGAAGAAGTAATTGGTTGCTGAATAAGGTAATTATATGATAACACCTTATAACTTCTCAATTTTTGATACAATGACCTGGGTATTGGATACCGGCAGTCCTATTAATATTTACAATTCGTTGCAGGAACTTCAGATCAGTAGAAGATTTGAAGACGGTGAGAGATTTCTGAATGTTGAAGATGAAAGATCAATTTTAGTTCTAGCTTTAAAAATTATCAAGCTTATATTCGATTCTCATTCTATTATTCTTAGTGATTGTTATTACTATCCTAATTTTTTAATGAATGTCATTTTTGTAGGCCTTTTGACCAAAGCAAATTGTGAAATTTCAATAAAGAAAAGCTTTTATAATATCATTTTAAATAGTGTTACTATAATGCATGGACAGTTGAATAATGGTATTTATATTGTATCATGGCCTCATGTAATATACATGCCTAATAAATATCCTAGAATAGTTGATGTCACGGATGCATATCTTTGGCATTGTAGGTTAGGTCATATTAACAAGAATAGGATAAATAGGTTAGCTCAAGAAAAAAATTTTGATGACAATGATTATGAATCATTGCCAACCTGTGAGTCTTGTTTATTTGAAAAAATGATCAAATCACCTTTTATTGAAAAAGGTGAATGAGCCAGTGATATTCTGGATCTTGTACATACTGATGTATGTGGACCCATAAGCACTAGTACCAGAGGAGGGTATCACTATTTCATTATGTTCACAAATGACCTATCTAGATATGAGTTCATCTATTTGATGAAACACATGTCTGAATCATTTGAAGTGTTCAAATGATTCTGTAATGAGATAGAAAAATAAATTAAAAAGAATATTAAAACTCTTCCATCATATTAAGGAGGTGAATACCTTTCTAATAAATTTTTGATATATCTTGAGGAGAATGGAATTCTCTCTCAATGGACACCTCCTGGAATGCCACAGCACAATAGTGTGTCAGAAAAAAAAAATGAATCCTGTTGGATATGGTTCGATCCATGATGGGCTTTTCTAGTCTGTCAATATCTTTTTGAGAATATGCTCTCGAGTTGGCTTGTTATACACTTAATAGGGTTTTTAGTAAATCTGTAAGTAAAATACCATATGAGATATGGACAGAACGTAAGTCACTGCTCTCTCACCTTAGGATTTGGAGATATCTGATTTGTATCAAATATTTGAAAACAAACAAACTCAGAGCCAGATCTGACAAATATATTTTAATAGGATATCCTAAAAAAATTAAGGGGTATTATTTCTACCTTGCTGATGAACAAAATGTATTTGTCAGCCTTAGGATAGTTTTTTTGAAAAAAATCTTTGAGGAAGAGATTAATGCCTCTAAGATTGAACTTGAAAAAATTCAACAAGTAGAACCGACACAATCTAATGAACCCACAGAATCAGAATTGATGATGTCAAATCTGAAACTTATTGTAGAGACACCGTTAAGAAGATCCAATAGAGTATCGCGTCAATCGGATAAATACTACGATTTCTTGGTTCGGGATGGAGATCTTGTTGAACTTGATGAGAACAATAAAGATTCGATCATCTATATAGATGCAATGTAGAGGTCTAACTCTAATAAATAGCTTGAAACTATAAAATTTGAAATGAAATCTATGAAGATCAATGATGTATGGACATTAGTTGACCCACTTGAAGGGGTTAAATCTTAGGATGTAAGTGGGTCAAAAGGAAAAGGGGCGTAGAGGGGAAGGTGGAGATCTATAAAGTCCATTTGGTTATCAAGGATTATCGACATTGTTGTGGTATTGACTATGACGAGATATTTTCTCCTGTGGCAATTCTCAAATCCATTCAGATTATGCTTGCGATAGCGGCACATGTGGATTATAAAATCTGATAAATGGATGTAAAAATAGCTTTTCTAAATGGAGAGCTAGAACAAGAGGTATATATGACACAGTCTGAAAGTTTCACATCCACAGATGAGTCCAAAGTGTGCAACCTTCAGAGATCCATCTATGGATTAAAACGGACATCTAGGAATTAGAACATACATTTTGATAAGGTTATCAAAATGTATAACTTTGTTAGGAATGAAATAAAACCTTGCATTTACAAATGGATAAACAACTCTGTGGTTGTATTTCTTGTTTTGTATATGGATGATATTCTTTTAATCGAGAATGACATCCCTGCATTATAAAGAATAAAAGTCTGATTATCGTCTCAGTTATCTATGAAGGACTTGAGAGAAGTATCCTACATCCTTGGGATGAAGATCTATAGAGATAGATCGAAAAGATTGCTTGAATTATCTCAATCCACGTACATAGACACCGTGCTAAAGTAGTTCAGCATAGAAAATTTTAAGAAAGACTATCTTCTGATAAGCCATCGAATTTCTCTCTCGAAGAAGGATTATCCAACAACTCTTCAAGAGAGAGAGCGTATGAGTAGAATTTCATATGCTTTGACAGTAGGTTTTATAATATATGCCATGACATATATAAGACCAGACGTAGCATACTCATTAAGGATAGTGAGTAGATACCAGTCTGATTTAGAAAAAAATCACTGGAAAGTTGTGAAGATCATCTTTAAGTATTTGAGAAATACTAAGGATCAGTGATTTGTTTATGATAAAACTGACTTGAAACTAATAGAGTTCACCGACTCCAGCTTTCAGTCAGATCAGACCATGATGATAGCAAAAGTGTATCGGGATATATTTTTATCCTGAATGGTGAAGCAATCTGCTAAAAAAGTTTTAAGCAACAAATCGTGGCTGACTTTACTTGCGAGGTAGAGTATATCGCGGCATCTGATATTATGAAGAAAGCTGTGTGGCTGTAAAAATTTATCGACGAGCTTGGAGTGGCACCCTTCGTTGATGGCCCTATCCTGTTATATTGTGACAGCACTGGAGCCATTGCTCAAGTCAAGAAGTTGAAGTCCTATCAGTGCACCAAGCATATTCTCCGCGACTACTATCTTATCCGGGAGATCATAGATTGAGGTGACGTTGACCTTTGAAAGATCGATGGAAAAAAAATCTGACCGTTACTAAGGCTCTCGAAATCATGGAGTTCAATGATCACAAGTCGAAGATGGGTATACGATATTGTATCGATTGGCTTTAGTCTAAGTGAGAGTTATTAAAAATTATATCCTAAAGTTAATTGTCAGCCTATTGACAATTATGCTAATATTTATAAATTATATATCAATTTTTATTAATTAAAATTATTTAACTTTTTTATCATATTTTATCCATCTTATTTGAACTCCTGTATTGTGATGAAGTCCTTAGGACTATAATTAATTGACAAAAGAAGATTTATCGTTTAGTCATTTAATCCTTAAAATATATTTGTGATCAAATAATATGCTATTAATAGGATGATAGCAATATTAAGTATAGATCGTTGTGTGCCATATAGGTTGATTGTCCTCTTAACTAAAGAGTGTGGAGACACTGGTATGGTGTGCAGGTGGAATGTAAGAATACATTCGCATCGAACGTGATTATTTACTGAGCACTATTATCAAGAGTAGCTCGTGAAGGGTATGGGTATAAGTATTCCTCCGATCTGAGATCACCACAGTGACTTGTATGCAACTCACTATACTTTAGTATCGGACCATCTGAATTTCTAATTCAATAACGGAAGATTTCTGGATGCAGTCAAGTACTTATCATGTCGATGCGTGAGTCAAGATGGGATTGACCCCTCTGAATAAGTAGGAGTTAATATATCAGTATATTTTAATTTAGTAAAATCTTGATAGAATAATCTATGTGATGGATTTGAAAGGTTGAAATACAATATAGTTGACTATATTTGGGTTGACAGTTAAACCCTAGGTCACTTTGAGCATTGGGGTCAAAGAGATGAATTATATGATAGCCATACGCCAGTAGGTTCTAGAATATTATTTTGCAATCTTTCAGCCTATCCAGACATCAGATTCCATTGCTAGATAGTTACATCGATTAGTATAAGAAGTTATTCTTATGCTATTAATTTAGATTCGAACCTATAGGGTCACACATATTAGAAGATTCGATCTGATCTGATGGCAGAAAAGTCCAATTGGATTGTGACTCTGGTGAAGAGACGCACTAGGACAAGGACTCTAGAGGAGAGTTCTACTAGACTGAAACTCTACTATTAATGGAGGGTTTATTAGCAATAAGATTGCTAATTGACTCAATTTGATTGAGCAAAGAGCTTTGGATCAAGTCTAATTGAATTGAATTCAGTTTGACTTAGATTAGGTTTGATTTGATCAAGCCTAATTGTAAGAAAAATTTGTTCCTGATTTAACAAGATTTGGACTCAGTTAATTCTTAATTGGGTTAGAAATTTATTAAAATGATTGGATTTCTAATTAGATTAGGTTCATTCCTTTTATTGGATTCAAACCAGATTTAATTTGATTTGGAATCAATTTGGAAATGAAGAGTCCTAGCCAGCAGGGACTTTATCTCTCTCCGTTGCGCCACCCTGGTCTCACCTTTTCTTCTCAATGCCAAAAAGATTTTGGCATGTGATTTTTGGGCTTGAGGAGAAAGGGCACAGATAGGGTAGGTGGCATGCTTGATGAATCATGGTCCTTATCTCCTACCTAATTTGAATGCGATCCGAATTAGAGATAAGGAGAAAAGAAAGAAAGAGATCCGTTATATTTAGAAAGAAGGGTGGCGCCAAGCGATTTTTTTTTGATTTTTTTGAAGAGTTTGTTGGAGTGAGAAAGATCAAATTTTCTTTCTCATGCCATCACCTATTTCTAAAAATTTTGGGATGCCACAATTGGGTGTGGCTTGGAGTATCTGGCGCCCCTCCTCTTGACCCAAACCCTGATGCCCATCTATAAAAGGGGGGGTCCAATAGTTGATGCCCCATAGGTGTTTTTGATTGAAATTTATTTCTTCTCCAAAGCTCTCTCCTCTCTTTCCTTCCTCCATAGATTCTTTTTCTCCTTTGGAGCATCCAAAAGATCAAAGGAAGAAGTAGATCAGCCTTCAAAGATCCTTACGAGCTAACAATCCTGGGGAGCCTGATCACATCCGTTCTTCGTTTGGACGATCTATAGAGGCCAAACTCCTTAGTGCAGCTGCGAGCAACCTGAAGGAACTTCTTTCCACGTGAAATGCTTATGGAGATCAGCAACCCACAATCTGGTAATGAGTTTTGAACTCGTTAGATTAGTTTTCATAGATCTAAAAGTTAGATCTAGTCTACAGCATCGATTAGATCGGTGCAGATTTTTAATTTTCAAATTTTAAATTCATATTAAATCATATCATAGATGTTGGTCTGGTAGTTTAGATTAAATCTTATGCATATAAAATAGGTTAAAGTGTTTAATCTTAAAGGATCTGCTGTGAAAATTTTAAATTGCATGCATAGAACTGCCCTACTTTTTCTTCAAGTTGTCCCGCTCCTGTAATCACACTCCCTCTATTTAAATCTTGATAGGAACAAAATCAAGTTCTATTAGTTTGAACTCGTACATTGGCACTAGAATCTAATTATCATTCTGATTTTGAGTAAGTGAGATTAACAGTAGGTATAAAAGAGATTGATCTAAAAATAGATTCTGAAGATCCAATCGAAGGTCTGTGAAACTGAAATCGAGATCTGTACCAACCGACTGGTAGTATGGTCAGTATGGATCCATACTGGGCTGGACAGACGTGAACCAACATAGAAAAGAAGAAGAGAATGGGGGAAAAGGAAAAGAGAGAAAGAGGGGAGTGGGAGAGAGAAGGGGAGAGGAAGGGAGAAGTTGGCCAGAGAAGATGCCAGTGATGGCCATAGGTGAGCCGCGAGCATGCTCGAAGGGCCTCCAAAGCCTCCACTTCCTCCATCAAATTTCGATCAATCGAGAGAGAGAGAGATCAGAGAGATAGAGTGAGGAAGGGGGAAGGAAAACAAAAAGGGGGAGGAGAAGCAGGCGGAGAGCCTTTAACCAGTCGTAATAGTCGTTAGATAATGCAATCATGACTTGTGGCACCATGGACGTGAAACAGAGACGATCGATCCTATTTTATAAGATTCTTTTAAAAACTCTGAGTATAATGAAGATGTCAGCAATGGGTTTGCCATACACCCATTGCCAGCTTCATTGTTTCTCTAATTTTTTTTAAAAAAATTGAAATAGTGAAGCCAACAATGGATTTTTGGGCTTAATTCATTATTTATTATCATTTTTTAAAAAATATAATGAACCAAACAGAAGCGATCGCTCTTATTTTACAGTCGTAGCTCCATTTAAGTATTTTTCACCATCTGGTGGCCATGTCAGCCATCCATGCTCTTCGGCGGCCTGTCCATCGACTGCACCTCCCTCTGGTATGGTGGTATCATCAATTCTTCTCTCTCTATCTCTCTCGATTAAATATCTTATCAGATGACATTGAACCATGAAGGCCTCCATGGCCCTTCGGAGGCATCGACAAACCACCACCAGCCCTCCAGTGGCATCGTCCCCTCTTTTTCTCCCCTCCTCTCTCTCTCTTTCTCTCTTTCTTTCTTCCTGATCTGGTGTTTCGATTTATCCAGCCAAACCATCCCAATTTACTGTCCATATGGCTCGCAACATCCCAAATCGACCGATTTGGGAAGTCTAGCCTTTATCATATTAATTTAAGGCTTGGGCTGGTTTGTTTATCCCTTCTTATAGGTGGTGACCTTTTTTTCTTCCTATAGTAGCAATTAGTAGCTAGATGACTATTCCGACCACAAAAATAGCAAAACCTCCCATCACTCTTCTAATTCTCTTTGGACTGATTGGGTTTAAATTTGTCTTTAGGACCTTTGCCCTTAAACTTAAAATTTCAACCCTTAGGTTTAAAGTTATAGTTTTGATTTTGTCTAGATCAATATCCTTTAAAGTTATGATTTTGACCTTGAGAATCCACCTTAGTTAAGTTTAAGCTTATTTTGCATTTGATTGTCTTTGGTTTTCCTAAGTCAGTATTGGTCTTCTATCCTAATAGACTAGATGGCTAAGTTAAGGTTAAATGTACCTTGGGTTCTCCTAAGTTCTTGGATAAATTTTGATCAAGAACATAATAACTTGTCAATCAGACAAGTGTTTTGGTAATTGTTATCTAGTGTGGAACCACCCCTATGGATTTATAGAATATAATTTTGAAATAGATAGATCTGGTCATTGATAGGCATATTATATATCTACCATCTTAAAGTTGTTAAGATCTGTCATGGTAAATTTTTGAGCATCTTCATTATCTCTAATATATACATCTTCTAAGACATACCAAAGATCCTTATCAGTCTTATATTTCCTATAGATCTCATATAATTCATTTGAAAGATAGCTAATTAGAATTCTAAACTTATAGTGAAACTCAATTTCCTCGATAAAGTTATCTAAAACAGGTTGAGTATTTGAGGATCCAAATTGATCAGTCTTATCGAATGACCATTTTGAAGGAATAGGATATGGAGGATCTGTTAGCCTATTTCGTAAGTGTACGAAATCGCTCGAGTAATATAATGATAAATAAGAGATCGTTCCCACGAGGATTAAATTTAATTACCAAAAATGAATGCTAATTTTACTAATATCTAAACGATCGAAACTGAATAACAGTGGAAAATAAAATTAACTCTAAAGAACTCAATGAAAGCTGAATCAAAATTCGATTGATAAAGCACTAGGGTATATCTGATTTCACTTGGACCAATTATCAATTTCAGCTATTTCGATTAATAATCCAAATTTAATTATTAATGCAAAGATAAATAATCCTAAATTATTTAATAATCTCTCCTGAGTCTTATTAAATATAATAATTAAATCTATAATCTATCTTTCAATAGTAAAATAGATTTTAATTAGTTCAATAAGCATAGTGATTATTTTCAAGATCTCACAGGTCAAATCTTCTGCTCCCACTCCAATTATTATTCCTATGATGTTTGTTATTAACTCTAATTTATAATCTTCCTTCCCAGTATCAATTATAAATCGAAATCAATCAAGTACCAAAGATAATAATACTTAAAAGTATTAAGTGCAAATAACAAATAATTACATTAACAAAGAAAATTAATACAAGATTCTGGAATTGAAATTAAATCCAAGCTACATCAGGTACCCTAGCTAGAAATTTAGCTTTTCATCATATCAAAATCAAACTCAAGTTTACTTGAATAAAACTCCAAAATTATCATAATAATGAGTTTTAGAAAATAAATTCAAAGTAAACTAGAGAAAGAATTAAAAACTCTAAAAGAATTGCAGAGCCGAATGAATCCTCTCTTCAAATCTTCCAGATACTCCAAACTCTTCTTGCTTGATTTCTAGCTTTCAAAGATGATTCTCCCCTCCCTCTTGCTGGTGTTTTAAGATCCTTAAATAGGGCTAGGGCTAGGATTAAGATGGTATTTTTCTCATGATTTTATTCTATATATCATTCTTTCTATTTGGTATAGAATCTCTCCTCCTTTGGATAGGCTTTAAGCAACCACCAGCCATCTACTCCTTATGCTGTCAAAATTTTTTGATTTTATTCTGATTTCCATAGTAAAAGAAGGAAAGGAGGCATGGTTAATTAGAGGAGAAGAATTTCTTTCTTCTTCAACCTTCCTGGGTCCACAAAATTTGCAAAACAAAGTAAGGTTTCGGCTGCCCAAATCAAGTTTTCCAAGAATTGGTTCCAATTCTTTCTAAGTTTGCTCCTCATGCAGAATTAGTTTGGACTCTGATTTTCTTTCATTTAATTCTTTCCAAGATAGCTCTTTGCCACCCAAAATTAGTTGCCATATCAGATATTTTTGCCAAGAAACACTAAGAAGAATCTGGGTGTATCGGGTGTTTTTTGTTGTGTCCAACATTGTTACCAACTTCAACCTACTGTAGCCACCTCATCTGGAATCCCAATTTAATTCTATAAATTATGTTCCTTTCTTGCTTCTCTCAAAATTCTGTAGGATCTAATCTTGCTCAGTTTGGAGTCCTGTAGCTTGCCTTTTAGGAGTCCTCACACCAAAATATCCAGAATTTAGATCGATTGACTAGATGGGAGAGATTAACTGCTTGATTTATTTCCTGCACCTCTAGTTTCTTTTCTGACTGATGATGCCAAAAAGGATAAGGTGTGGGGTCCATTGATATCTTGATTTGTGTTGCCCAGCTATGCAACCCAAGAGGGGGGGTGAATTGGATTTCTAAAAATTTTAAACCTAACTTATGTCTTATGAAAATATTTAACAGTAGCTAAATAAATAAAGAGAGTATAGTTGATTCAAGGCTAATGGTTAAATGCAAGAATGCAAGAGAATAAAGAAATTCTAAAGAAGAGCAATTAGGCACAATACAAACAAAAAGATTTATAGTGGTTCGGTGCCAACCTTGCACCTACATCCACTCCCCAAGCTCCTACTTGGGAATTTCAATCCACTAACTTGTATTCAACCTGAATACACACGTCAGAAACTCTGACTCTAGCTATCCTAAGCTAGTCCATTTATTTTTCGGGTACAAGCCAATCCAATACACTCCGATTCAAAGTTCGGATCAACCTTCCCTTGTTTTGGAACCCTTCCAAAATAAAAACAATAACTTAAACAGAGTATAACAATCAATAGCTCAGAGAATACAAAAGAAGCTTCTTTAATGAGCGAATGAGACTTTAAATATACTTTACTCAAAGAGAAGAAGGCTCTTTTTGATTTTCTCAAGGTGGTTGAAGACTTGAATGTGCACTTGAGGAGTTGGTGAGCTTGAATTAAAGGCTTCTTGAATGCTTTGAGTGAGCTCTTACTTAGGGCTAAAAAGTTTGCTGGAAATTTTCTTTTCAAAAATCTCTCTTCTTGATGATTCCCACATTTTTGTCCCTTTTATAGCTTTAAGAAATGGTGGAGAACAATCTGGGCTGAAATAGAGCCGTTAGACCATATTAAATGAGCATTAAAAGCATTTAAAATGGGTTAAAAACTAGCCGTTGCGAAATTTTTCCGTCACAGGGGTCGACTCATGGGTCGACTCATGCTCATGGGTCGACCTCTGTGGAAAAACAACAGAAATCCAACAGAAAAGCAAGGTTCTGTAAGTTTGGCCTAAAAACAGCAGAGGTCGACTCATGGGTCGACTCATGCCTGGGGGTCGACCCATGGGATTGACTCACAGGCTGTGCCAAGACTGTGCCGGTCAAAAAGTCTGCGTGCCAATCAGCTCAATGTGCCATGAGTCGACTCATGGGATCGACTCATGTTTTTCAAACATGAATATCTTTCAAAATATATGTCCAAAAACTATAAAATTTTCATCAATGGATCACAAATCTTTTGTTCTATCACTTGATGCTTTCAAATCAGGGTTTGGTAAAATTATAATTTTGTCCCTGAGAAGCAATAAGTCTTTTTCAACCGAAAATTATTAGTACCCCTTCAAATGCTTTGTAATCATCAAAATTAATCCAAGGAGCAACAATCTTCCCCTTTTTGATGATGACAAAATACTTGAGCAAAAGTATATATATGAAACATTGAGCATGAATTTCAAGGAATGAAATGCATTATAGGTAGTTTGAAGATAAATAGAAAATTTGCTATCAATTTAAAAATTACTTATAAGTGCATTTGCTTGAAAAGAAGATTGATTCTTTGGCACGTGATACATGTGCCCATTTGCTTGTGTTGCTCATTTGCCTAACAATTTGCCTATTGCTTAATAATTTGAAAGATTGCTCATTTGCTCATTTGAAAATTTGCTCATTTGAAAATATTTGCTTATTGGATTATGTGATTTTTGGTATCTGAACAGAATTTTTGGTATCAGAGCAAAGCAGAAATTGCCTAAGAATTTAAAATTTTGCTCTTTGCTCATTTGAAAATATCTCACTTGCTCATTTGCTTGTTTTTTAATTGCTTAACATCTTGAAAATTTGCTCATTTGCTTATTTAATTTTGGTACCAGAGCATGTCTAAGAATTAATTTGAAAATTTGCTCATTTACTTTTGCTTAACAATTTACTCAATTTGCTTTTGATTCTTTTATCAATTTGCTTTTGATTCTTTAATTTCTTCCCCTTTTTGACAGCATCAACAAAAATTTGCTTAAAATTATTTACTCCCCCTTTTTGAATATATTTTCTCTATTTCTTTCTTTTGATGAAATTAATTTTACTAATGTTACTGCTTTAGTTTTTTTTTTTATTGTTTGTTTCTTAATTGTGTATTATTTTACTCTCCCTGAATAAAGCAAACATAAAAGATATACCATTGGATATCATAGATATGAAATTACAATTCATAGTATCTTAAGCATGCACATAATTGAAAGCAACTAAATTTGAAGGTCATACATTAAAAGTCAAAGAGTAGATATATATATAATCAAAAAGTGACTGATACCATATAGTTGTTCCAATACAAATATCAAAATACAAAAGTCAACCAGTCAACATCATTACATGGCCCAAAAGATAGATCCTAGAAAGAGACAAAAGACAAGACTAACTACAAGGATCTAGTAGAGCTCATGACTGGATGGATCAGAGTCAGATGTATCAGAGATAGGGTGGGGAGATGAAGGATCACGACCAAGGGCTCGTCCTCTACCCCGTCTGCCTCTGTCACGAGTGGAGGTGCCGGCACGAGTGGGTGGGCGAGATGATCCAGAAGGCTGAGAACCAACAGACTGAACTGCAAGAGAGAGTTTGATGGTGTCTAGAAGGTTCAGAGCTTTCAAAACAGACTGTAGTAGTGCAGTGAACTGGGTGGATGCATGCTCACTAGAGCCTCTGATCTCTCTCCTCAGAAAATCAAATCCACTCTCCAATACTCCTCTAAGTCTGGCTGCCTCCATAGATAGGTCTGAGACCTCAGTGGTGCACTCCTGTGGCTGTGGATGTGCCAGAGCTAACACTTGCCCCTGCAAGTCAAGTACTCTCCTAGTCAGTCTCAATATATAACCCTCAAGCTGCTGAATGCGAACTGACTGATCTGAAATCATCTGAAAGATAGTGGAGATGTGAGGGATCAAAGTCTGATCAAATACATCATGTGATGTGGATCTCTATGCAAAAGCTGAAATGCCCCACTGTCGAGAAAGTAAGGAAGCTACACGCTGAGAGATCATCTCAATCTGATCATCAGCTAATCTGATCTCTGAGGCAAGTGCTCTGCTGTCGGCTGCTGGACTGGAGTGTGCCTCCTAGTAGACTCTGATGGGCCAGCCTCGGGATCTGAAATGAACTGAATGTCTGGAGAAGCTACCCTGATATCATGGAGGGGTGATGAAGGATCTTCTTCCTCAGCTCTGTCCTCAACTCTCTCTTCTACACCCTTAGTCCAACCACCATCAGTCCTAGTAAATCCCATGCGGTGCAGAGTATGTTGGTTGATGGTGTCAGAGTGAGAGAGCCTAGCTGCTGCCTCCCCCTCAAAACTAACTCCAAACCTCCTGAATACCAATGTGAGGGCCATACCAAAAGGCAGATGTGCCTTGGATCTATTTAGGGTTTTCGTCATAGCTTCTATCATTAATGCTGGGAGGTTTAGGGGGGTTTGGATAATCACATGAAACATGATGTAGATGTCTCGGCCTGAAAGGAGATCATGTCTACCACTTCTAGGGAAGAAAAGCTTTGTTACCAATTGATGTAGTATCCTCATCTCAATGGACAGGATCTTGGCTTCTAGTTTGTTTAGGCTTTCCGAGTAGGTTCCTCCTAAAATCACATTAATTCCTTCTTCCTTGACTGGGAGTTCCATGTTTGAGTATCTCTCACAGGGCAAATAAAGAATCTCTCCCAAAAGTACAGGATCTAAACAGATATCTATACCCTTAACAGTGGATGTTACTGTTCCATTGCCATAGCTCAAGTTCAGATAAAATTCTCTAACTAAATCCACATAGGTAATTTCTTTAAGTGAGCAGTAAAATTCTCAACTTTGATCTTTGATTTTTGAACCAATGGAGAACCCCTCTTTTTCAAAAAATCTGAAGTCTACATTTTTCTCAGGTTCTACCTTTCTAACAGATAAGGGAATTTTACTGGGGCTTAATGGAGACCGAGAAGAACCTGGAGCAGATGCCGAAACAGGAATGGAAGCAGATGAGGTCTGAGAAGCCTGTCTCTTCCTGTGCACGCCCTCTTCCAACTCGCAGACCGACTTTCTTCTTTGTGGGAGCTTCATTTTTGGAGCTATTTCCACCACCAGAGCAAGCAAGGGGTCTTGGGAGATCAAATGTGTGAAGAGATAGAAGAATTTTAGGAGAAAGATAAGGATTTTTGGAGGAGTGAAACCCCGATTTGGAAGAGAAGGGTGAAAGCTAGGGCACGCTCAATCCGTTCCAATCAAGGGAGGAAAAGGGGAAAAACTCGATTCCCAAGGGGCGATTTGAGGTGTAAGGGGTGATGGGAGAAGGATCTTAGGGGTAGGCCTTGGATTTGGAGAGGAAGAAGAAGAGGACCTAAGGTTTTGGAGGGAGGAAGAAGACGGTGGAATGGGTCGGCTCAAAGGAGTGGAATTTCAACAAAATAA
>NC_025999.2:75846545-75942865 GCF_000442705.2 Elaeis guineensis
AAATTTTGACCCCGGTACCCAAAATGTGTGGAACTCATGATTAGAGAATCCTAATTCTCAATCATAGAGTCCCAGATAGATAAGACTCATAATCAGCCATCAGATCAGAAAGGAACCTCTAATGTGTGTGACCCCGCAGGTTCGAACCTAAGCCGGTAGCACAGGAACCAATTTCTGTACTAATCGAAGTGACCATCTAGCAATGGTACCGACGACCGGATAGGTCGAATAATCGCAATCGCAACATTCAGAACCTACGTGAATATGGTTACCGTATAATTCATCCCTTTTGACCCCTGTGTTTAGGATGACTCAGAGTTAAACTGTCAACCCTGATGATATCATCCGAATCGTGCTCAACTCAATTAGTCCTGTGACTCCTCACTAGGACTACCCTGGCCAAGGTTTTGCTAAATTGAAACACGACTGTACACAGCTCCTAAACTGGAGTGGTCAATCCCATCTTGACACACGCACCGACAAGTCAAGTACTTGACTACACCCAGCAACCTTCCGTCACTGAATTAAAAATTCAGGTAGTCCAGTGCCTAAGTGCAGTGAGTTGCTTGCAAGTCACCGTGGCGGTCTCAGGTCGGAGGGACATTTATACCCATATCCCATCGGAGCAAATCTTGACAGCAGAAATAGCTCCGGAGTTGGTCACGTTCAGTGCAGATGTACCATTACATCTCACCTGTATGCCATACCAGTGTCTCCACACTCTTTGGTTATGAGGACAACCAACCCATATGGCACACAACGACCTATGCTCGATAAATATTGTCGTCCTTGGTAACAACGTATCATTTGGTCGCGAACATGTTTAAGGACTAAACGACAAATCCTCCTTTGTCGAGTCTAAATAGTCCTAAGGACTTCACCACAACACAGGAGTTCATTAGAAGATGAAACATTTGTGATGAAAAAATACCAAAATAACTTTTATTTATTTATAATTCATGTACTAATACAAAAGGAGCACAACCGTCAACAGGCTGACGATTGCTTTGGGACACTATTCCCAACAATCTCCCACTTGGCCTAAAGCCTATCGGTGCAGTATCTAATACCCATCTTCGACTTGTAGTCGTTGAACTCCTTCACCGCAATGGCTTTAGTGAATGGGTCGGCCAGGTTCTCCTTCCCGTCGATCTTCTGAAGGTGACGTCACCTCGATCCACGATCTCCCGGATGAGATGGTAGCGGCGCAGAATATGCTTCGTCCGCTGGTGTGCCTTTGGTTCCTTCGCCTGAGCAATGGCTCCAGAGCTGTCGCAGTAGAGCAGAACTGGACCAACAAGGGAGGGTGCTACTCCGAGCTCGGTGATAATTTCCTCAGCCACACCGCTTCTTTGGCAGCATCTGATGCAGCAATATACTCCGCCTCGCATACTGAATCAGCCACAGTGTGCTGCTTGGAACTCTTCCAGCAGACAGCCCCACCATTAAGGGTAAAAATAAATCCTGACACACTCTTGCTATCATCTCGATCAGACTGGAAACTAGAGTCTGTAAACCCTATAAGTCTCAAGTCCGATTCACCATATATAAGCCACTGGTCCTTAGTATTTCTCAAATACTTCAGGATGGTTTTAACAATCTTCAGTGATTCTCTCCTGGATCAGATTGGTATCTACTCACTACCCCTAGTGAGTATGCCACATCTGGTCTTGTACATGTCATGGCGTACATGATAGATCCCACTGCCGAAGCATATGGAATCCTACCCATACGCTCTCTCTCTTGAGGTGTTGTCGGACAATCCCTCTTCGAGAGAGAAATTCCATGGCCTATCGGTAGATAGCCTTTCTTGGAATTTTCCATGCTGAACCTTTTCAGCATAGTATCAATGTACGTGGACTGGGATAAGCCAAGCAACTTTTTGGATCTATCCCTATAGATCCTCATCCCTAGGATGTAGGAAGCTTCTCCCAGATCCTTCATGGAGAACTGTGACGATAGCCAAATCTTTATTCCCTGTAATGCAGGGACATCATTTCCGATTAAGAGAATGTCATCCACATACAATACAAGAAATACTACTGCTGGACCATTAGCCCACTTATAAATGCAGGGTTCTTCTCCGTTCTTAACGAAGCCATACGTTTTGATCGTCCTATCAAAACGTATGTTCCAACTCCGAGATGCCTGCTTAAGTCCATAAATGGACCTCTGTAGCTTGCACACCTTAGACTCATCTGTGGATGTGAACCCTTCAGGTTGTATCATATACACCTCTTCGTCCAGCTCTCCGTTTAGGAAAGCTGTCTTCACATCCATCTGCCAGATTTCATAGTCCAGATGGGCAGCTATCGCAAGCATAATCCGAATGGATTTGAGCATTGCCACAGGAGAAAACGTCTCGTCATAGTCTATACCATAACGTTGACGATATCCCTTGGCAACCAGATGGGCTTTATAGGTCTCCACCTTTCCGTCTGCGCCCCTCTTCCTTTTGAAGACCCACTTACACCCTATGGGTTTTACTCCTTCGGGTGGGTCAACCAATGTCCACACATCGTTGACCTTCATGGACTTCATTTCGGATTTCATGGCCTCTAGCCATTTCTCAGAGTCAGGTCTCTGCATTGCATCCATGTAGGTGATCGGATCCTCATCGTTTTCATCAAGTTCGATAGGATCACCATCCCGGACCAAGAAACCATAATATCTGTCCGGTTGATGTGGTACTCTACCAGACCGCCTTAAGGGTGCATAATCAATGGGCTCCGGATCTGATCTAATCAAATCCGGTTCAGGTTCAGTAACATGTGTCGGTTTTTTCACCTGTCGAACTTCGTCAAGTTGACTTTAGAGGCAACAGTTCCTTCACTAAGGAACTCCTTTTCTAAAAAGATTGCCTTAAGGCTGACAAACACCTTTTGCTCATCAGCAAGGTAGAAATAATACCCTTTGGTCTCTTTTGGGTACCCTATAAAATTACACTTGTCAGACCTAGGTCCAAGCTTGTCTGTAATTAAACGTTTAACATAAGCCGGACACCCCCAAACCCTAAGGTGCGAGAGTACTGGCTTACGTCCTATCCATATCTCATATGGCGTTTTGGCTACAGACTTACTCGGAACTCTATTTAGAAGGTAACAAGCCGATTCGAGCGCATATCCCCAGAGGGAGATCGGCAGACCAGCAAACCCCATCATGGATCGAACCATGTCTAACAGGGTCCGATTCCTCCTTTCAGACACACCATTATGCTGTGGTGTTCCAGGAGGAGTCCACTGAGAGAGAATCCCATTCTCCCCTAGATACGTCAGAAACTCATTGGAAAGGTATTCACCTCCTCGATCAGATCGAAGAGTTTTAATACACTTCCCAGTTTGTTTTTCTACCTCATTTCGGAATAGTTTGAACATTTCAAATGATTCCGACTTATGCTTCATTAAATAGACATACCCATACCTAGATAGGTCGTCTGTGAAGGTTATGAAGTAGAAAAATCCACCTCTTGCACTTGAGCTCATGGGTCCACATACATCAGAATGTACCAGACCTAAGAGTTCACTGGCTCGCTCACCTTTTCCAGTAAAAGGTGACTTGGTCATCTTTCCAAGAAGACAGGACTCACAGGTTGGAAGTGATTCACAATCACTAACTTCAAGAATTCCTTCTTGAGCCAACCTGTTTATCCTGTTCTTATTGATATGACCTAGCCTACAGTGCCAAAGGTAGACTTCTGACACATTATCTATTCTAGAGCGTTTACCAATTTTTGAACCACATTAACAGGCTGTGATAGTAAGTAAATTTCATTATTTAATTGTCCAACAAATATTGTAACACCATTCAAAATGATATTGCAAATATTTTCTTTTATTAAAAAATCATAACCGTACATGGCCAAAAGGCCTACAGAAATAATATTTAATAAAAAACTTGGACAATAGTGACATTCACTCAGAATTACATTACGAGAATTGATTACAAGACTCATGATTCCTAAAGCTAGAACTGGAACTTTGCTTCCATCTCCAACATTCAGGAACCTCTCGCCTTCATCAAATCTCCTACTGACCTGCAGACCCTGCATCGAATTACAAATATGATAAGGGCTTCCGGTATCCAATACCCAGGCAGTAGTATCACAAATCGAAAAGTTGCAAGGAGTTATCATATAATTACCTTGCTTCTTCTTTGGCCTGTTCGGGTCCAGGGAGGCAATGTATTGAGGACAGTTCCTCTTCCAATGCCCGTGCTTCTTGCAAAAGAAGCACTCCGCCTGGCTCTGGTCATGCTTGCGCTTCTTGGTCTGACCCCGTGCTACTGTCCCAGCATGAGATTGCACCTTCTTATTTTTCTTCTTCTTGTTCTTCTTCCCTTCCCAAAGGGTTGACGACGAGAAGAAGACCCTCCCACTACATTCACCGACTCCTTATGGAGTTGGTGATCCTTCTCAAAGTTCTGCAGCAACCCCAACAATCCGTGGTAGTTTACTGCAGGCTTTGTCATTCGAAAATGAGTAAGGAATGGGAGGAAGGACTTGGGCAAGGAATTAAGGATCGCATCCTTACCGAGCTGCTCGTGCAGAGAAAAGCCCAATTTGCTTAGGCGCTCAATCATCTCGATCATATACAGTACATGATCAGTGACTGAGGCCCCATCCCTCATCCGAGCATTGAAAATAGCACAACTAGTTTTGTGCCTTTCAACGTCGTCAGGCGTGCCAAAGGAGTCGTTCAACATTTGAAGCATCTCCTGTGGCTGGGCGTTCTCAAACCTTTGGCTGAACTCGTCATTCATTGCTGCCAGCATAATACATCGAACGGTGGTGCGGTCATTGAGCCACTTCAAGTAAGTATCTCGGATCGCCTTACTAGCGTTCGGAGCTGGCTCCTCAGGTGCTGGATCCGTTACTACATAAAGGATCCGCTCATGCTCAAGGACGATTTTCAATTTTCGATACCAGCTATCGAAATTGGGTCCCATGAGCTTGTCATTATCTAATAATGACCGGAGCGACAGGGTAGTGGCCATAGCTGCTTAAAGAAAATGAGACCTCTATTAGTACATAGATTAATACTAAAGACTTGGACTTTAGTCTAAAGTTTTTCCCAATATTTTTACGAACTGGTAGCCTCATCCTCCAATTCGAGAAATTACTTTAATTCCTTAATGGGTACTAGAATCCACACAGACTACACACGAGCCCAACTTTGGTTGGTCAACCCATGTGCATCTATGGGTAGGTTCTTAACCAGTTGTTTCTCTAAACAACTTCTAGTAATTTATTTTGCCCCAGAACCTAATCAGTAGGCTTTGGCCTCCACTGAAAAGATCTGGTTAGGTCCAACCATTAACATGACTTAATTTAGTGAATCAGACCAATAAATGATCAGGCCCGACTTTGGCCGGCCAACCTAACCACCATCAGAAAGACTCAATCAAATTATCATATTATGAATAATAATTCCATTAGCCAATGAGCACCAGGCCTTTGGGCCTCCAATGATCATTGAACTAATGGACTCATTATCATTCACTTAATGGGAGGCTATGACTTAGTTATCATTATAACTTAATCATTTTAGGGACCTAATAATTTTGAAATTTTATTAAAGAATAGTAGAGAAAAAATCATCCAGCCAATTTCAATCCTCCCACTGACTTCACCAAGTCAGATTAAAAAGGATTTAATTAAAGCTGGCATTAGGAGCACCTAAATCAGTCATACTGATTTACCTAATGACATGGGTGAGCTCTAATCACCAAGTGATCTAATCAAAATCTAACTTACCAGATTGGCCAGGTAAGTGAGATCAGTGGTGGGGATTTGCCATTAACTCGTCAATGATCGAATCAATGCGAGTAGCTCCCGCTTAAGAACCACTGGTCAAAACTGCCGAACTTATCTTAGACACCAACCGGTTCATTAGTTTTAATTTTGATCAACTTAGTAAATAGAGCTCCACCGCGTAGCCATGAATTAAGTCCATCTTGGTCTAGTTAAAGACATGGACCCATTCAACTACAACTATTGAAGTTGAGTCTAGAGTATCCTTGACCTAATCTAATTCAACTTTTGATTAGATTTGACCAATTACTCCAATTCATCCATTTTTTAAACTAACCTTAGGTCTAACCCAATTATGGACCTAATTCATCTAACCCATTGACCCAAAAGTTTATGCAATTGTCTTAGGTCTTAATTCACAATTCTAGACCTACTAGACAACACTTAATTCTTTTAATTAAGTACTTGGGCTGATGGGTCAGGGTTTGGCATTTCGAAAACAATTTTCAAATTTGAAAGATTTTATTTTCTGTTCACCAAATGTGTTAACTCATTTCACAAACGGGTCAGCACATTTCATAAACAGCAATTCTATTGCTCATTTCATAACAAAAAATAACTCAAAATAAATCATAAATTTTCTTTTAGATCTAATCTAACACATTCATGATAAATTTTTTAATTAAGTCCTTTCGCTGCTTCATCGGCATGGGATATAATTGCATCGGCACCCATACCGCCATAGGAGACCCCATCGAATGGGAAGAGAGGGCCTTTAAACCCTACTTTTTCCTATGACCGGACGGCCATGGCAACCAACCCAATTAGATTACTTGCTACTTGGATCATGTATATCTAAATATACAAATTTTAAAATTTAAATTTTGAATTTCAAATTTCAAATTTCAAATTTTAAATTTCAAATTTGAGATTTCAACCAAATTTCGAATTTCGAATTTTCAATCTTTGAATTTTAAATTTTGAATTTTGAATTTCAAATTTCAAATTTCGAATTTCAAATTTCAAATTTCAAATTTGAGATTTCAACCAAATTTTAAATTTCAAATTTTGAATTTTGAATTTCAAATTTCAAATTTCGAATTTCAAATTTCAAATTTTAAATTTGAGATTTCAACCAAATTTCAAATTTCAAATTTTAAATTTCAAATTTGAAACTTCTAACAAATTTCAAATTTCAAATTTTAAATCTTTTTGAATTTCGAATTTTGAATTTTAAATTTTAAATTTAAACTTATAGATTATACCTTAATCTACGCATGCATATGTATATCATATTCTAGAACCTGCTCTGATACCAATTGAAGCAAAAATTTAGTGCAGGGGCAAAATGATAATTTTAAAATTTTTTAAAATTACTATTTTACAGTGAAATTATTAATTAATCTCATTAATTAATACTAATTAGCCCTACACTAGGATCTAAATATGATACAACAGCATGCATTTAAATTTGAAATTCAAATTTGAATCAGTAAACGTTTTACAGTACTGTGTTCAGAACACATCACCTTTTGCGGGTAGTCGATCACCGCAATCTGATCACCGTCAGAGGGCTCTGATCATCACGTCACAGCCATCCAACTATCTGGCCTCTGCGGATCATCCACACGAAGCTCCCGTCTGATCAGCTCCTCACGAATGCTAGTTCGTGATTTCATCCTTTTGATGGCAGATGTTGATCGAACTCCTTCGATCGATGTGTACCGACTTCTCGGATGCTCCAGATCTTCTGCACAGTTACTTGAGAGGCTGATGGATCTCTCTCTAAAATTTGGTGGACTCACGATACTCGTGGCACACCAATCTCACTTCCCGAACCCTAGGTAGAAACCCTAGGGTACACACCAAAAACCCTGCGCCCAATTTTTTCTCTTTTCTTTCTTTTTCTCTCGGAAGGTTTTGGACCTTCACTTTATGCAGAAGCCTTTCTCACACCCCAAAGTATCTCTCCTAATTTTTCTACACACGTCCCACCTTTCTCCTCTTTTTAAAACAACGTCGAACGTGTCTTATCCGCGTGAGAGGATAAAGACAAGAGGTTACACATTTGAATTCAAATCAAATTTGAATTCAAACGAAAACCAACTTATCCCTATCCTTTTGGGCATGAGAAGAGAAGGGGCGTGGCTCTTTGTGCGTGGAAAAGTTTCACGAGAAACCTTTTCTCGTGTAAGTAATGTGGCGCACAAAATGGATAAGGATGAAAGGGCAAGTGATAAGTTATCCATTCAAATTCAAACATGCTTTGAATTTGAATGGCTAACTAATTAATTTATCCATCCATATGGTGCACAAATGAGGACGTGAAGAAGGGTTTTATGTGAGAAAAATTTCACGAGAAGTTTCTTCTCGTGAATTCAAATGGGTGCAAGGAAGTTGGGTGACGCAGGGAATTTAAAACAAGATGGTTTGATTCAAATTGAGCCAACCTAGTTTAAAATAGGTTGAGCACAATTAGACCAAATTAAATCCAATATAATTAAACTTAATTAGGCTTAATAAAATCCTAATCAAATCAGGAATTAACTAAACCTAACCCCTGATCAAATCAGGGACTAAACCACCTTAGCGATTAGGTCAACATTTAACCTAATCGGGTCAATCCAAACTGAATCCAATTCAATTGGACTTGATCCAAAAATAATTACTCAATCAAATTGAGTTAATTAGTGATTAAATTACTAATTAAACCTCTCAAAAATGTTGAGTCCAAATTCGATGGGCAATCAGGCATCAGAGACCATCGATATGAAACCCTGATCAAAGAGTTCAAATTTCAAATTCAAAATTTGAAATTCAAAATTTTGACCCCGGTACCCAAAATGTGTGGAACTCATGATTAGAGAATCCTAATTTTCAATCATAGAGTCCCAGATAGATAAGACTCATAATCAGCCATCAGATCAGAAAGGAACCTCTAATGTGTGTGACCCCGCAGGTTCGAACCTAAGCCGGTAGCACAGGAACTCATTTCTGTACTAATCGAAGTGACCATCTAGCAATGGTACCCGACGACCGGATAGGTCGAATAATCGCAATCGCAACATTCAGAACCTACGTGAATATGGTTACCGTATAATTCATCCCTTTTGACCCCTGTGTTTAGGATGACTCAGAGTTAAACTGTCAACCCTGATCATATCATCCGAATCGTGCTCAACTCAATTAGTCCTGTGACTCCTCACTAGGACTACCCTGGCCAAGATTTTGCTAAATTGAAACACGACTGTACACAGCTCCTAAACTGGAGTGGTCAATCCCATCTTGACACACGCACCGACAAGTCAAGTACTTGACTACACCCGCAACCTTCCGTCACTGAATTAGAAATTCAGGTAGTCCAGTGCCTAAGTGCAGTGAGTTGCTTGCAAGTCACCGTGGCGGTCTCAGGTCGGAGGGACATTTATACCCATATCCCATCGGAGCAAATCTTGACAGCAGAAATAGCTCCGGAGTTGGTCACGTTCAGTGCAGATGTACCATTACATCTCACCTGTATGCCATACCAGTGTCTCCACACTCTTTGGTTATGAGGACAACCAACCCATATGGCACACAACGACCTATGCTCGATAAATATTATCGTCCTTGATAACAACGTATCATTTGATCGCGAACATGTTTAAGGACTAAACGACAAATCCTCCTTTGTCGAGTCTAAATAGTCCTAAGGACTTCACCACAACACAGGAGTTCATTAGAAGATGAAATATTTGTGATGAAAAAATATCAAAATAATTTTTATTTATTTATAATTCATGTACTAATACAAAAGGAGCACAACCGTCAACAGGCTGACGATTGGCTGTGGGACACTATTCCCAACAGATACATCAACTCCAATAATCTGGAGGGGTCAATCCCATCTTGATCCACATACAGACTTCGTAAGTACTTGACTATACCCAGTAGCCTTCTGTCACTGCATTAGAAATCTAGATAGTCCAATACCAAAGAATAGTGAGTTGCTTACAAGTCATTATGGTGATCTCAGGTCTGAAAGATACTTATACCCATATGCTTCACGAGCAGTTCTTGACAGTAAAATATTCAGCAGGTGAGTCACTTGTTTAGTGATGATATACTCCTACATCTCATCTATATATCATATCAATATCACCACACTCTTTGGTTAAGAGGACAACCAACCCATATGGTACATAACGATCTCTACTTGATAAACGTCATCATCCTGTAATAACGTATCATTTGGTCATGAATATGTTTAAGAACTATACGATAAATCCTCTCTTTATCATACACTAATATAGTTTTAAAGACTTCATCACAACACAAGAGTTCAAGAAAAATATAATTTTATGATAAAAAATATCAAAATAACTATTATTCATTAATCAATAATTCAAATATAAAGATAAATTCAATCGTCATATGATTAGTTTTAGGATATAATTTTCAATAATAACATACTGCAGTCAACATATACCTCAAGACTCTGTATGGCTAGGAGATCGAGTTATGGTATAGTCAAACTACAGCACCTTCAAGGTGAACTGCCGATGCATCTCAAGTCAGAGAGCTAAACACAACCATAGCTATGAACATGTCACTGATGAGAAGGTAGATATCCTTGTAACTATTTATAAATGGTCACACTCAGTACCTTTATTCTTAAAAAGTCACGCTTAATATCTCCACATCATAGATTCGAGACTCATCTATCTGAAGAAAATGATCGTACATCAATCTTTCAGATCGATCATCATCCCCATGATGATCCTACGATTAAGAGTAATTTATGAGTTAACTAAGATTAGCACATGTCACAAATTTTCAACTCTTGAGAATATGTGTTATCTTACCTATTAACCCAATAGACGATTCACAGACACTATTAAATATAATGTGAATGAAAATAATCTAATTTTATTAATATTAAAATTAAATTATAAATTATATCCTAAAAGTATTTTACAAGTATCAGCTAATCTGACTTCTAGAGCATACATCTAACAGTTATTTTTGTTGGATTTTTAGCGACGGCATGCCATCGCTAATACTATTAGCGATGGTAAAATGACTATTAGCGATGGCTAATATTAGCGATGGTAAAATGACTATTAGCGATGATAATTAGCCATCGCTAATAATCTAATTTTTTGTAGTGTTAAAGATAGCGAATATTATTATTAATATTTTTTTAATTTTTTTAATTTAAATTTAAAAAATATTATAAGTGATGAAAAGCCATCGCTAATTACCGTCACTACTACTTTTATTAGCAATGGCATTTTTGCCATCACTAATATGCACCTTCAGCATCGAGCTTTTTTCTGATTACTTTTTAGTGATGGTCTATGTCGCTAATACCATTAACGATGGCATGTCTATTATCAGCAATGGCATTTGGCCGTCGCTAATAATTCATTTTCTTATAGTGTCTAGCTATTATAGTTTGCTTGATTGATTACCAAGAGACAATACTACCACCAAGAACAAAGATATATTCAGAAGTGGATTTAATATCCAAAGAATCAGATATCTCGTTGACATCACTATATCCCTCAATTATAGTAGGACAACCAACATACCTAAGCTTAAAATATATGGTATCTTTCAGATATCGAAATACTCTTTCTAAAGCAATCCAATGAGATATGCTAGAATTGCTGCTATACCTATTCAATCTTATTCACTAGATATAAGAGTGATCCGATGATCTAAGCATATTTTTCTTGATTCGTAGGATTACCATTCACTTTTACTAATTGAACTCTAGGATCATAAGATGTAGACATATAAGAATAATCTAAATATCCAAGTTTATCCAATATCTTTTATGTACAGTAAGATTGAGTTAGATAAAAGGAACTAGATGATGTCACAATCTTCATGCCTAAAATCACATCAGCTTGACCAAGATCTTTCATGTCAAAGTTGTTTGATAAGAATGTTTTGATATCATTAATTAAATCACTATCATGTGCTAGAATTAGGATATCATCTATATAGATACCAAGAAGAATACACCAATCATCAAATTTTTTGTAATATAGGTAGTTATCAAATTTATTAATTTAAAAATCATAAGAAAGAATAACACTATCAAATTTTTCATGCCATTATTTACATGTTTGTTTTTGCCTATATAAGGACTTAACTAACTGCACACTGTATTTTTTTAACCAGATATAGAGAAACCTTCAAATTATTTCATATAGATTTCTTCTTCTAGATCATCATGAAGGAAAGTAGTTTTGATATCCACTTGATAAAAAGTAGTTTATGGATAGAAGCTAAAATAAAAAAAACTTAGATAGTAGATATGTGGATAATAGGTGAATATGTGTCAAAGAAGTCAAATTCAGCTTTCTATTCAAAATCTTGAGCTACAAGCTATGCCTTGTATCTTTTCACTGTTCCATCTATCCTAAGATTTTTTTCAAGATCGACATTCTAAAGGTTTAGTTCTAAGAGGTAAATCAATAAGAATCTAAATATTATTTTTAATAATTGATTCGATTTTACTATTTATTGCTTCTTTCTAGAAAGGAGCTTCTGGAGAGTTCATGGCTTTCTAATAAGTTATCGATATTCCTTCAATTATAAAAGTAATAAATTTTTGATCGAAACTATTTTCAATTCTTATGCTCTTGCTCCTCCTAAGTTTTGTTGGATGATTAGGCACTATAGGATGTGGATCAGATTAAGAAATAGAAGGATGGTTTGATGAGTTAGAGATAGAAGTTATGGATGAATAATCAAATGTTTAACTAAAAATTCGAGTTTTTTGAAAGGAAAAGTATTTTATTACATCTCTAAATTCAATGATAATATCATTTGAAATTCTATTGATCTCAAAGTTGACTATTAGAAATTTATAAGTGTTGCTATCAAGGGAATACCCTATAAAGATAACACCTATAGTTTTAGATCCAATCTTTTTTCTTTTGGATTCAAAAATTTTGACCTTTGCTAGGTACCCTACACTCGAAAATAACTTAGCCTAGATACATATCCCTTTCAAAGTTCATAAGGTATCTTCTCTCTATCCTTAGGTAGAATTCTATTTAAGAAATAGGCTGGTAAAAGAACCTGCCCCCCAACAAGTTCTGAAATATCCCAAAACTTATAATGATGGTATTGACCATATTCAGTAGGGTTTGATTCTTTTGCTCAGCCACATCATCCAATTGAGGTGAGTATGGAGTTGTAACTTTATGAATTATTCTGTGTTCTTCATAAAATAGTGCTAATTCATTTGAAATATACTCATCTCCTCTACCAGATCTTATAATCTTAGTCATCTTCTCTAGCCAATTTTCAGCCTCAGCCTTATATAACTTAAATTTATTAAAGATTTTATCTTTGATCTTCAAGAGACAGGTATAATAGTATTTGGAGAAGTCATCTATCAAAGTCACAAAGCATCAACTTCCTCCTCTAATAGGCCTCCTATTTGAGTCACATGCATCACTATAAGTAAGTTCTAACTTTTGGGTGTCCGTAATTGAGATAGCTTGGAAAGATTTTTTAGGTTGTTTAAATTATACACAGATTTTATATTTAGCATTATGATCGATTTTGAACTTAGAGATTAAATTTAGATTAGATATCTTCATGATTGACTTAAGATTTGTATGACCTAGTCTGCCATACCATATATTATAGGACTCAATATTCATCACACAAGATTAGAAAGAAGACTTTTCATTAATTTAAAGAGGTAATATATTAATCTTGAATAGGCTCTCAGATACAAAATCTTTTCTAATAAATATTTTTCCTTTGGAGATTATAACTTTATTTGACTCTAATACAACTTTATAACCTAACTGCACTAAAAAAGATCCACTTATTAAGTTCCTTGGGATCTTGGGAACATGATGCACACCATGCAGAGTGAGTGTCTTTCCAAAAGTTAGCCTCAATTTGATAGTTCTAATCCCTAGCACATTGATAGTTGTGTTGAAAATTATATCCTAAAGTCAATCATCAACCTATTGACGATTGTGTTAATATTTATAAATTATAGATAAATTTTTATTAATAAAAGTTATTTAGCTTTTTCATCATATTTTGTCCATCTTATTTGAACTCCTGTGTTGTGATGAAGTCCTTAGGACTATAATTAATCGACAAAGAAGAATTTATCATTTAGTTCTTAAAACATATTCATGACCAAATGATATACTATTAATAGAATGATAGCAATATCAAGTATAGATCATTGTGTACCATATGGGTTGGTTGTCCTCTTAACCAAAGAGTGTGGAGACACTGGTATGGCATGCAAGTGGAATATAGGAGTATATTCACACCGAACGTAATCATTTGACGAGCACTCTATTGTCAAGAGTAGCTCATGAAGGATATGAGTATAAGTATCCCTCCAACCTGAGATCATCATGATGACTTGTAAGCAACTCACTGTACTTTAGTGTCGGACCATCTGAATTTTTAATTTAGTGATGAAAAATTTTTGGATGCAGTCAAGTACTTATCATGTTAGTATGTGAGTCAAGATGGGATTGATTTCTCTAAATAAGTAGGAGTTAATGCATCAGTGTATTTCAATTTCGTAAAATTTTGATCAGAGTAATCTATGTGATGGATTTGAAAGATTGAAATATAATGTGATTAATTATATTTGGATTGACAGTTAAATCCTAGGTCATATTGAGCATTTGGATCAAATGGATGAATTATATGGTAACCATACGCTAGTAGGTTCTAGAATGTTACTTTACAATCATTCGATCTATCCGGACATCGGGTCCTATTGCTAGATGGTTACATCGATTAGTATAGAAAGTTATTTCTATACTATTGATTTAGGTTCGAACCTATAGGGTCACATATATTAGAATATTCAGTCTGATCTGATAGCTGAAGAGTCTGATTGAATTGTGACTCTGGTGAAGAATTTCACTAGAACTGGGACTTTAGAGGAGAGTCTCACTGGACTGAAATTTTGCTGTTAATGGAGGGTTTATTAGCATTTAATTTCTAATTGACTCAATTTGATTAAGCAAAGAGCTTTGGATCAAGTCTAATTGAATTGGATTCAGTTTGACTTAGATTGAGTTTGATTTGATCAAGCCTAATTGTAAGAAAAATTTGTTCCTGATTTAATCAAGACTTAGGCTCAACTAATTTCTAATTGGGTTAAGAATTTATTGAGATGATTGAGTTTCTAATTAAATTAGCCTCATTCCTCTCATTGGGTTTAAATCAAATTTAATTTGATTTAGAATTAAATTGAAAATGAAGAGTCCCAGCTAGCAGGGACTCTACCTCTCTCTCTTGCACCACCCTGGTCCCACCTTTTCTTCTCAATGCCAAAAAGATTTTGGCATGTGATTTTTGGGCATGAAGAGAGAGGGCGTAGATAGGATGGGCGGCATGCATGATGAGTCATGGTCCTTATCTCTCACCTAATTTTCATGCCATCCGAATTAGAGATAAAGAGATAAGAAGGAAAGAGATCCATTATATTTGGAAAGAAGGATGGCATCAAGAGATTTTTCCCTTGATTTCTTTGAAGAGTTTGTTGGTGTGAGAAAGAGCAAATTTTCTTTCTCACGCCATCACGTATTTCTAAAAATTTTGGGATGCCATAATTGGGTGTGGCGTGGAGTCTCTGGCGCCCCTCCTTTTGACCCAAACCTTGATGCCCATCTATAAAAAGAGAGGTCCAATAGTTGACGCCCTATAGGTGTTCCTGGATGAAATTTATTTCTCCTCTAAAGCTCTCTCCTCTCTTCCCTTCCTTCATAGATTCTTCCTCTCCTTTGTAGCATACAAAAGATCAAAAGAAGAAGAAGTAGATCAGCCTTCGAAGATCCTTGCGAGCTAGCAATCCCGAGGAGCCTGATCAGCATCCGTTCTTCGTGTGGATGATCTATAGAGACCGAACTCCTTAGTGTGGCTGTGAGCAACTTGAAGAAACTTTTTCTCACATGATGTGAAGATCAGCAACCCACAATCTGATAATGAGTTTTGAACTCGTTAGATTAGTTTTCATAGATCTAAGGGTTAGATCTAGTACAGCATCGATTAGATCGATGCAGATTTTTAATTTTTATATCTTAAATTCATATTAAATCATATCATAGATCTTGGCCTGATAGTTTAGATTAGATCTTATATATGTAAAATAGGTTAAAGTATTTAATCTTAAAAGATCTACTGCAAAAATTTTAAAATTGCATGCATAAAACTGCTCTACTTTTTCTTCAATTGGTATCAAAGCCATTGTTTGTTATGATATGATTTCTTATGTCTTTAGAACTGATTATATATTATTTAGATTAGATCTAAATATATTTTATTTTCAGATCTGACTTTTGATCAGTTCTGTATATGTTAGATTAGATGATCTGAGTAGCAAAATATTCGGATTGAGTAATCACCAAGTCATCCAGTCATAGAAGCAAGTAGAATTACATGATCCTCTTCTCTCATTCAATGGGATGCTCTTATGGTGTGTAGGGGTACCACTGTGAGGTCCCATGAAGAAGAAAGTAAAAAGAAGTATTTTTCTGTAAAATTCTAGATCTTGAAATCTTAAGATTTGTTGTATGTGATACAAGTTATGAAAAAAATAATTACATCTAATTTTAATAATTAAAATTATTTTAATTTAAAATCATAAAAATTTAGATGTGATCTAAAAGATTTTATGATTTAATGCAAAAAATTTACATGAGAAATAGTTTCAAAACTTAACTTAAACCTATGTTGATGCCGAAACTTAATTAAAAATTAAGTATAGAATCAATTAGATCTAAAATTATGATTTAAGATCTAATAACATTATATAAAATATGGGGGTATGGGTTAGCTCAAATTAGATCCTCTTAATTAGGTTAGACCTAAGGCTAGAATCAAAGAGTTAATAGACCATGTAGAAAAATTGATTAAATCTAATCAAATATTGAATTAGATTAAATCAAAATTTCTCTAGAACTAATATAATAGTTGTAGATGGTCAAGTCCATATCTTTAATTAGATCAAATGGATCTTGATTGTGGCTTAGTAATTGAATCTGAATCATTAGGCTGGTTAAATCAAAACTAATTAACCAATTAGTGTCTAAGGTAAGTTTGGCATTTCGATCGATGATTTTTAATTGAAAATAGCTTATCTGATCATTTTGATGGTGTCTAAGGTAAGCTTAGCATATCCTCCCATCGATCATACTTATCTGGCCAATTTGATGAATTATATTTTGATTAGATCGCTAAATGATTCGAGTTGATTCATGCCATTAAGGTTGATCAATGTGACTGATCTAGGTGCCAATTCAACCAGCATGATCCTAATCCAATTCAATGACTTAGTGAAGTCAGTAGGAGGATTATGGTTTACTGGTTGATCTCTTCTCTTCTTCCTTTTTAATTCATAAATTAAATTCTCTAAATTATTAGGTCTCTTAAATGAGGTAGTTATGATGATAACTAAATCATAGCCTCCCATTAAGTTGGATGATAATGGATCTAATACTATGATGATCATTAGAGGCCCAAAGACCTAATGCTCGTTTGCTATTGGAATTATCATTCATAATATGATGACTTAGTCGAGTCTCTCTAGCAAGTGGTTAGTTAGTCGGCCAAAGTTGGATTTGATCATTTGGTAGTTAGATTCTTAAGTATGATCATATTAATGGTTAGACCTAACCAGAGCTTGCAGAAAAAATCAAAGTCAACTGAAAAGTTACTTGGGGCTAAATCAATTACTAAAAATTATTTGATGAAATAATTGGTTAATGAACCTATCCATAGATGCACATGAGTGAGCCAGCCAAAGTCGGGCTCGGGTGCAGTCTGTTTAGATTCTAGTACCAGCTAAGAAATTAAGATAATTCTTTGAATTGAAGGTAGAGGCTACCAATTCATATAAAATAATGGAAGAATCTTTAGACTAAAGTCCATATCTTTAGACTTAATTAATTTATATACTAATTAGATTTTAATTTTTTTTTAATACAGTTATGGCCTCAAACATATCGCTCCGATCTCTATTAGACAGTGAAAAGTTGACAGGATCCAATTTCGATAGCTGATATCAAAAATTAAAAATCATCCTGGAGCACGAGCAGATCTTGTACGTCATTATAGATCTGGTACCTAAGGAGCCTACTCCTAATGCTTGTGGTGTGGTTCGAGACACTTACTTAAAATGACTCAACAATCGGACCATGATGCATTGCATAATGCGGACTATCATAAATGTCGAGTTCAGCCGAAAGTTTGAAGAAGTTCAGCCAGAAAACATGCTCAAGGTATTGAAAGAGTTTTTTGGCACTCCCGACGATGTTGAGCAGCACAAGACCAGTTGTGCTATTTTCAATGCTCAGATGAGAGAGGGAGCATCGATCACTGATCATGTACTGTACATGATCGAACAGATTGAGCGTCTAAGCAAGCTCGATTTTTTCTTGCACGAACAGCTTGCTTAGGATGCGATCCTAAACTCTCTAACCAAATCCTATCTACCATTTCTCAATCATTTTTGAATGACAAAGCCTGTAGTTTACTATCATGGTCGTTGGGGTTGCTACAGACTTTTGAAAAGGATCACTAGCTCCACATAGAGACAGTGAATATAGTGGGAGGATCTTCTTTGGGTAGGCATCATCCCTTTAAGAAAGAAAATAAAAAGAAGAATAAAAAAGTACAAAGTGCTGGGAGTCAGACTTAGAAGCCCAAGTTCAAGGTGGACCAAAGTCAGTCAGAGTGCTTCTACCATAAGAACCAGGGTTATTGGAAGAAAAACTGTCCTCAATACATAGCTTCTTTTGATTCGAACAGGCCGAAGAAGAAGAAGTAATTGGTTGCTGGATAAGGTAATTATATGATAACACCTTGTAACTTCTCAATTTTTGATACAATGACCTGGGTATTGGATATCAATAGTCCTATTAATATTTACAATTTATTGCAGAAACTTCAGATCAGTAGAAGATTTGAAGACGGTGAGAGATTTCTGGATGTTGAAGATGAAAAATCAATTCTAGTTCTAGCTTTAATAATTATCAAGCATGTATTCGATTCTCATTCTATTATTCTTAGTGATTGTTATTACTATCCTAATTTTTTATTGAATATCAATTCTGTAGGCCTTTTGGCCAAAGCAAATTATGAAATTTTAATAAAGAAAAGCTTTTATAATATCATTTTAAATGGTGTTACTATAATGCATGGACAGTTGAATAATGGTATTTATATTGTATCATGGCCTAATGTAATATACATGTCTAATAAATATCCTAGAATAGTTGATGTCACGGATGCATATCTTTGGCATTGTAGGTTAGGTCATATTAACAAGAACAGAATAAACAGGTTAGCTCAAGAAAAATTTTTTGATGACCATGATTATGAATCATTGCCAACCTGTGAGTCTTATTTATTTAAAAAAATGATCAAATCATCTTTTATTGAAAAAGGTGAATGAGCCAGTGATGTTCTGAATCTTGTACATACTGATGTATGTGGATCCATAAGTATTAGTACCAAAGGAGGGTATCACTATTTCATTATGTTCATAAACGACCTATCTAGATATAGGTTCGTCTATTTGATGAAACACAAGTCTATCATTTGAAGTGTTCAAATGATTCTGTAATGAAATAGAGAAATAAACTGAAAAAAATATTAAAACTCTTCCATCAGATTAAGGAGGTGAATACCTTTCTGATAAATTTCTGACATATCTTGAGAAGAATGGGATTATCTCTCAATGGACACCTCTTGGAATGCTACAACACAATAATGTGTTGGAAAGAAAAAATCGAACCCTGTTGGATATGGTTCGATTCATGATGGGCTTTTCTAGTCTGCCAATATCTTTTTGAAAATATGTACTCGAGTTGGCTTGTTATGCACTTAATAGAGTTCCTAGTAAATCTGTAAGTAAAATACCATATGAGATATAGACAGAACGTAAGTCACTGCTCTTTCACCTTAGGATTTGGAGATATCTGATTTGTATCAAACATTTGAAAATAAACAAACTCAGAGCCAGATCTGACAAATATATTTTAATAGGATATCTCAAAAAAATTATGGGGTATTATTTCTACCTTGCTGATGAACAAAAAGTGTTTATCAGCCTTAGGACAGTCTTTTTGAAAAAAAATCCTTAGGGAAGAGATTAATGCCTCTAAGATTGAACTTAAGAAAATTCAACAGGTAGAACCGACACAATCTAATGAACCCATAGAACCAAAATTGATGATGTCAAATCTAAAACCTATTGTAGAGACACCATTAAGAAGATCCAATAGAGTATCGCATCAATCGGATAAATACTACGATTTTTTGATTCGGGAAGGAGATCTTGTTGAACTCGATGAGAACAATGAAGATTCGATCATCTATATGGATGCAATGTAGAGGTCTAACTCTGATAAATGGGTTGAAACTATGAAATTTGAAATGAAATCTATGAAGGTCAATGATGTATGGACATTAGTTGACCCACCTGAAGGGGTTAAATCTTAGGGTGTAAGTGGGTCAAAAGAAAAAGGGGCGCAGAGGGGAAGGTGGAGACCTATAAAGTTTATTTGGTTGTCAAGGATTATCGACATTATTATGGTATTGACTATGACGAGATATTTTTTTCTGTAGCAATACTCAAATCCATTCAGATTATGCTTGCGATAGCGGTACACGTGGACTATAAAATCTGATAAATGGATTTGAAAACAGCTTTTCTAAATGAAGAGCTGGAACAAGAGGTATATATGATACAGTCTGAAAGTTTTACATCCACAGATGAGTCTAAAGTGTGCAAGCTTCAGAGATCCATCTATAGATTAAAACGAACATCTAGGAATTAGAACATACGTTTTGATAAGATTATCAGAATGTATAATTTCGTTAGGAATGAAAAAGAATCCTGCATTTATAAATGGATAAACAACTCTGTGATTGTATTTCTTATTTTGTATATGGATGATATTCTTTTAATCGAGAATGACATCCCTGCATTACAAAGAATAAAAGTCTGGTTATCGTCTCAGTTCTCTTTGAAGAATCTGGAAGAAGTATCCTACATCCTTGGGATGAAGATCTATAGAGATAGATTGAAAAGATTGCTTGAATTATCTCAATCCACGTACATAGACACCATGCTGAAGTAGTTCAGCATAGAGAATTTCAAGAAAGGCTATCTTTCGATAAGCCATCAAATTTCTCTCTCGAAGAAGAATTATCCAACAACTCTTCAAGAGAGAAAGCATATGACTAGAATTCCATATATTTTGACAGTAGATCTTATAATATATGCCATGACATATACAAGACCAGATGTAGCATACTCATTAGGGATAGTGAGTAGATACCAGTCTGATCTAGAAGCAAATCACTGAAAAGTCATGAAGATCATCTTTAAGTATTTGAGAAATACTAAGGATCGGTGATTTGTTTATAGTAAAACTGACTTGAAACTAATAGAGTTCACTGACTCCAGCTTTCAGTCAGATCAGACCATGACGATAGCAAAAGTGTATCGAGATATATTTTTATCCTGAATGGTGAAACAATCTACTGAAAAAATTTTAAGTAGCAAACCGTGGCTGACTTTACTTGCAAGGTAGAGTATATCGCGGCATCCGATACTGTGAAGAAAGCTGTGTGGCTATAAAAATTCATCGACGAGCTTGGAGTGGCACTCTCCGTTGATGGCCCTATCTTGTTATACTGTGACAATACTGGAGCTATTGCTCAAGTCAAGAAGCTAAAGTCCTATCAGTGCACCAAGCATATTCTCTGCCACTACTATCTTATCCAGGAGATCATGGATCGAGATGACATCGACCTTCGGAAGATCGATGGAAAAAAAAATCTGACTGACCCATTTACTAAAGCTTTCAAAATCATGGAGTTTAATGATCACAAGTCGAAGATGGGTATACGATACTGTATCGATTGGCTTTAGTCTAAGTGGGAGTTATTAAAAATTATATCCTAAAGTCAATCATCAGCCTATTGATGATTGTGCTAATATTTATAAATTGTATATCAATTTTTATTTATTAAAGTTATTTAACTTTTTTATCATATTTTGTCCATCTTATTTGAACTCCTGTATTGTGATGAAGTTCTTAGGACTATAATTAATTGACAAAAGAAGATTTGTCGTTGAGTCATTTAGTCCTTAAAACATATTTGCTATCAAATAATATGCTATTAATAGAATGATAGCAATATTAAGTATAGATCGTTGTGTGTCATATAAATTAGTTGTTCTCTTAACTAAGAAGTGTGGAGATACTGATATGGCATGCAGGTGGAATGTAAGAGTACATTCGCACCAAACATGATCATTTATCGAGCACTCTACTGTCAAGAGTAGCTCGTGAAGGGTATGGGTATAAGTGTCCCTCCGACCTGAGATCACCACAGTAACTTGTATGCAACTCACTATACTTTAGTATCGGACCATCTGAATTTTTAATTCAGTGACGGAAGATTTTTGGGTGCAGTCAAGTACTTATCATGTCGATGCGTGAGTCAAAATAGGATTGATCCTTCTGAATAAGTAAGAGTTAATACATCAGTGTATTTCAATTTAGTAAAATCTTGACAGAATAATTCATGTGATAGATTTGAAAGGTTGAAATACAATGTAGTTGACTATATTTGGGTTGACAGTTAAACCCTAGGTCACTTTGAGCATTGGGGTCAAAGGGATGAATTATATGGTAGCCATACGCCAGTAGGTTCTAGAATATTATTTTACAATCTTTCAGCCTATCCAGACATCAGATCCCATTGCTAGATGGTTACATCGATTAGTATAAGAAGTTATTCCTATGCTATCAATTTAGGTTCGAACCTATAGGATCACATACATTAGAAGATTCGGTCTGATCTGATGGTAGAAGAGTCTAATTAGATTGACTCTGGTGAAAAGACTCACTAGGACTAGGACTCTAGAGGAGAGTCCCACTAGACTGGAACTCTGCTATTAATAGAGGGTTTATTAGAAATAGGATTGCTAATTGACTCAATTTGATTGAGCAAAGAGCTTTGGATCAAGTCTAATTGAATTGGATTCAGTTTGACTTAGATTGGGTTTGATTTGATCAAGCCTAATTGTAAGAGAAACTTGTTCCTAATTTAATCAGGATTTGGGCTCAGTTAATTCTTAATTGAGTTAGAAATTTATTAAAATGATTGGATTTCTAATTAGATTAGGTTCATTCCTCTTATTGGATTCAAACTAGATTTAATTTGATTTGGAATCAAATTGAAAATGAAGAGTCCCAGCCAACAGGGACTCTATCTCTCTCCGTTGCGCCACCCTGGTCCCACCTTTTCTTCTTAATGCCAAAAAGATTTTGGCATGTGATTTTTGGGCTTGAGGAGAAAGGGTGCAGATAGGGTAGGCAGCATGCATGATGAATCATGGTCCTTATCTCCTATCTAATTTGAATGCGATCCGAATTAGAGATAAGGAGATAAGAAAGAAAGAGATCCGTTATATTTAGAAAGAAGGGTGGTGCCAAGAGATTTTTTTTTTATTTTTTTGAAGAGTTTGTTGGAGTGAGAAAGATCAGATTTTCTTTCTCATACCATCACCTATTTCTAAAAATTTTGGGATGCCACAATTGGGTGTGGCTTGGAGTCTCTGGCGCCCCTCCTCTTGACCCAAACTTTGATGCCCATCTATAAAAGGGGAGGTCCAATAGTTGATGCCCCATAGGTGTTTCTGATTGAAATTTATTTCTCCTCCAAAGCTCTCTTCTCTCTTTCCTTCCTCCATAGTTTTTTTTTCTCCTTTGGAGCATCCAAAAGATCAAAGAAAGAAGAAGTAGATCAGCCTTTGAAGATCCTTACGAGCTAACAATCCTGGGGAGCCTGATCGCATCCGTTCTTCGTTTGGATGATCTATAGAGGCCGAACTCCTTAGTGTGGCTGCGAGCAACCTGAAGGAACTCCTTTCCACGTGAAATACTTATGGAGATCAACAACCCACAATCTGGTAATGAGTTTTAAACTCGTTAGATTAGTTTTCATAGATCTAAAAGTTAGATCTAGTCTACAGCATCGATTAGATCGGTGTAGATTTTTAATTTTTAGATCTTAAATTCATATTAAATCATGTCATAGATCTTGGTCTGGTAGTTTAGATTAAATCTTATGCATGTAAAATAGGTTAAAGTGTTTAATCTTAAAAGATCTGCTGTGAAAATTTTAAATTGCATGCATAGAACTGCCCTACTTTTTCTTCAAGTTGTCCCGCTCCTGTAATCACACTCCCTCTATTTAGATCTTGATAGGAACAAAATCAAGTTCTATTAGTATGAACTTGTACATTGGCACTAGAATCTAATTATCATTCTGATTTTGAGTAAGTGAGATTAACAGTAGGTATAAAAGAGACTGATCTAAAAATAGATTCTGAAGATCCAATCGAAGGTCTGTGAAATTGAAATCGAGATCTGTACCAGCCGACTGGTAGTATGAGTCAGTATGGATCCATACTGGGCTGGACAGACGTGAACCAACATAGAAAAGAAGAAGAGAATGGGGGAAAAGGAAAAGAGAGAAAGAGGGGAGGGGGAGAGAGAAGGGGAGAAGAAGGGAGAAGTTGGCCAGAGAAGATGCCAGTGATGGCCATAAGTGAGCCGCGAGCATGCTCGAAGGGCCGCCAAAGCCTCCACTTCCTCCATCAAATTTCGATCAATCGAGAGAGAGAGATCAGAAAGATAGAGTGAGGAAGGGGGAAGGAAAACAAAAAGGGGGAGGAGAAGCAGACGGAGGGCCTTTAACCAGTCGTCATAGCCGTCAGATAATGCAATCATGACTTGTGGCACCATGGGCGTGAAACAGAGATGATCGATCCTATTTTATAAGATTCTTTTAAAAAACTCTGAGTATAATGAAGATGTCAGCAATGGGTTTGCCATACACCCATTGCCAGCTTCATTGTTTCTCTAATTTTTTTAAAAAAAATTGAAATAGTGAAGCCAACAATAGATTTTTGGGCTTAATTCATTATTTATTATTATTTTTTAAAAAATATGATGAACCAAACGGAAGTGATCGCTCTTATTTTACGATCGTAACTCTATTTAAGTATTTTTCACCATTTGGTGGCCGTGACAGCCATCCGTGCTCTTCGACGGCCTCTCCATCGACTGCACCTCCCTCTGGTATGGTGGTATCATCAATTCTTCTCTCTCTATCTCTCTCGATTAAATATCTTATCAGATGACATTGAGCCATGGAGGCCTCCATGGCCCTTCAGAGGCATCGACGAACCACCACCAGCCCTCCAGTAGCATCGTCTCCTCTTTTTCTCCCCTCCTCTCTCTTTTTCTTTCTTCCTGATCTAGTGTTTCGATTTATCCAGCCAAACCATCCCAATTTACTGTCCATGTGGCTCGCAACATCCCAAATCGATCGATTTGGGAAGTCTAGCCTTTATCATATTAATTTAAGGCTTGGACTGGTTTGTTTATCCCTTCTTGTAGGTGGCAACCTTTTTTTCTTCCTATAGTAGCAATTAGTAGCTAGATGACTATTCCGACCACAAAAATAACAAAACCTCCCATCACTCTTCTAATTCTCTTTGGACTGATTGGGTTTAAATTTGTCTTTAGGACCTTTGCCCTTAAACTTAAAATTTCAACCCTTAGGTTTAAAGTTATAGTTTTGATTTTGTCTAGATCGATATCCTTTAAAGTTATGATTTTGACCTTGAGAATCCACCTTAGTTAAGTTTAAGCTTATTTTGCATTTGATTGTCTTTGATTTTCCTAAGTCAGTATTGGTCTTCTATCCTAATAGACTAGATGGCTAACTTAAGGTTAAATGTACCTTGGGTTCTTCTAAGTTCTTGGATAAATTTTGATCAAGAACATAATAACTTGTCAAACAGACAAGTGGTTTGGTAATTGTTATCTAGTGTGGAACCACCCCTATGGATTTATTGAATATAATTTTGAAATAGATAGATCTGGTCATTGATAGGCATATTATATATCTACCATCTTAAAGTTGTTAAGATCTGTCATGGTAAATTTTTGAGCATCTTCATTATCTCTAATATATGCATCTTCTAAGACATACCAAAGATCCTTATCAGTCTTATATTTCTTGTAGATCTCATATAATTCATTTGAAAGATAGCTAATTAGAATTCTAAACTTATAGTGAAACTCAATTTCCTCGATAAATTTATCTAAAATAGGTTGAGTATTTGAGGATCCAAATTGATCAATCTTATCGAATGACCATTTTGAAGGAATAGGATATAGAGGATCTTTTCCTATAGTAGATATAAAATCTAAAATTATGAGCCAAACTTCTAAATATTCTTGTCATCTAGCAAATCCCGAGCTATGAAATTTTTTAAACTTAAGACTAGAGGCATCATCGCTACTCGTTCTAAAGGACTTTGGAGAGAGAATTAGAAATAGAGTAATAAGAGAATAAAGTTGCAAAAGAAATCCAAAATTTCTTCTTAGTATTTTCATAGTTTCAAGTAACTTCTTCTATTTGTCAAATCTAATGTTATATTCAGTAAATAAATTCTAGAATAGAATAGTTTTAATAAAACTATTTTAACAGCAGAATAGATTACTGTTTGATTTGAAAAATGCTAAACTAATTCAATTTCAGTAAATTATATATAAATTATATATAATTTCAATTCCATTTAATCTCAAGTTAGCACCTTGTTAGCTTCTTAATCAAAATCTGGAGGGACTACACCTTAGATTGTTGGAGTAATACTTATAAAATTCTAGATGTAGATTAAGAAAGCAAGCAATATTTTAAATCTTCTTATTGTAGAATTATAGGAGAAGTACTAAAGATCACAAAAATAAATAAAAATTAACAAATTCAGAAGTATGTGCAATACTATCCTAAAGCATATTCCTATCTATCATGCAAAAAAATCTAGAAAAACTATCCTAAGATGTGATCAGAGTCCTCTGCCTCCGAGCATGATCATGGAGAAGGTTGATGGAGATCCTTTTGATATCCAGCAAAATGAATAGGAATTAAAAACCTTGGAAAGTAAAAAGATTGGAAATCAAAAAGTAGAAAGAGAGAAGATTTCAAAAGAAGGAATTCAGCCTATGGAGTAGGTCCCAAGATGGCCTTTTTATAGCCATCTGAATCTAACCATTTAGGTCTGTTAAATCCTATAATTAGAGGCCCAACATTCATCCAATTAAATCCTTAATTAGGAGCCCAACATTCAGAGACAGTAATTAGCCCAACATTCAAACATGGTAATAAAAACATTAATAGCAATATAAACATTTGAAAGATAAAAAATAAAAAATAAGATTTTAGGTTAGTAGGGTGCTTAGCCCACACTCGCACCCATGTCCAGACTGGTTTGGTTCAATCCATACATGCATATTAAAGGATTTCCCTTCAACCACCTTAATACCCTAAATGGCTTTAAACAAGCCTTTCACATATATAGGGCATTAAAAATTGAACTTTTTCTGCTATGAGACCAAAGAATCTCAATATGGATTATAAAAAGAAAAATCATTTGGAGGAAATTTTGAATTTAAGAAAAAATTTGAGTTTTCCATTTAGGATTCCCTCCAATGGCAGCTAGGAAAGATTTTGGCAATCCATACAAGCCTGGTAGCTTGTGAATTGCATTGTATATGTACTTCACCAAGGAAGACCTATGAACAGAGAGTATAGTTAGGAGATCTTGATGCTCTAGTTGGTTATACACTGTATGTACAATGTGTTTTCAGGTGCTTTGATGCTTATCTTCTTTATTCAGCATTACTTGAACTGAAATTCTTAGGATTTTAATGTTTTTCTTGTGGTCAAGGTCTTTTATATTGCATTTAGTGTATTTTGTGCAATTTTGATGTGATAGTAATGCTTATTTGTTACTATTGGCATAAGCTAATAAAAAATTAATGGCTAGTTTGATATTGTTTTTGTCTTTTCTTTTTGAACCGAAGAAGAAAAATAAACTTGATTGAGCAATATGCATGGCAAAACCCTTAAGGGGCTCGACTTAAAATGAAGATCTTGAATAGATATGCAATTTTAAAAAACGATCATATCAATCAGGTATTATATGATCACATTATAGTCTTGGGCACATGATTTTGGTTCTTAACATGACAAATTTTACTCCTGTATCCTATCAACCTCTTACTCATAGTGGCTAAAATGATCCACACCGAGTTTAAAAATCCTCCTACATCATTTTGCTAGTGGATTCTATATGATTATTTTGGGTTCCGAGCACCCTTGTGGATTTCAGTCATCAATAATAATGAACTTGGTAGATTCCAATGGATTAGTGTCTCCTTCAATGACATTTGATACATGCCAAATGATGGCACGATAAGCTATTTTTTGTACTTAATTAGCCTTCACTTGGTTATCTTTCTGTTTTTTTTTTCTAAAGTTGATTTACTTTATTTATTTCAGAATTAGCTTAGTTTCTACCTAGCTAGCTTAATCCTTCACCATATCTCTCGAAAACTTGCATTTGGCTTCCTTCTGCATCGCACTTATCCACAGAGAGGCGGTTGGAGATGCTGCAAATTAGTCCTTTATTCAGGTAGAAAAGGCATCCTTCAACGAGAGAGAGATGCCATATTAAATTGACTTACAATTTGCAAACGTGAGAAAGCTCATTAACTTTGTGGAAGGAAGGCAGACCATTGCAAAGGTTACAAACCAACAAATTGTTAAACGCAATTTAGAATTTAGGATTGCAATCAAGGTTGCCAAAATAGTGAGAGAGCAAATAGATTCTATTAGAGTGAACGGATGTGCGATGAAGTTTCATATCAGCCAGATTATGCAAGTCTAGCTGCTGTCAGGTCTTCTGTGCAGTAATCGACTGCCACATCCAATGCTAGTCTGTTAAGCATGTTGTTTCTCGAATTGCACAAATAAAATAAATGTAACACCTTGATTTAGTTTCTAATGGAAAACAGTATTATAGTAATTAAAATTGTACTTTCATCAATCTAATATTAATTTGAATAAGAAATCTACAAGGCCTCGACAGAAACACCAAGATATCAATTTTCCACAGCCTATAAAGACATATATATCCCAACAGATGGCAAGAAATTTTTTTTTTTCCTTTGGATAATTTTCCCTTTACTTTTTTCCCACCTTCTCTCATGAGAACCAGAATGAATGAGTGGAAGCAACCAAATAATGGAGTGAAATCAGGAACAATTAGTATCAAATCTAGGTCTCTTGTATTGATACAAGGTACTTTACCAAGTTGGCCAGTTGGGAGCTTTGGTAAATGGTTATCTTGATCAGCGATCAAATGGTATAAAAAGGGTTCTACCAAAAAAAAAAAAAAGGTATAAAAAGGGCGAGCTTGCAATTATTACAACATCTTTCTCCTCCAAGCTTCTACTTTGCTGAATTGAGTTTTTAAAGTGAACAAGGCATCCTGAAAGAAAAATTATGCAAGCTGTAATCCAATGAAAGATCCTAGGATTTTTCTGTAGATCTTTTAAGGTTCTTTATATTACATTTGTCTGGAATTCTCCAAGAGAATCCTCCCCGTTCTCTCTCCTCTGCGGTCCAAGATGTGTAGTTTTTCCAATCCGCAAGAACAATTCTGAGGTCATGGAGCTTGTTATCGATACCGATGCAGCAGTTCGCATGCATGGTGCAAACCTTGTTGAAGTCCTTGCTAGGTTGACAAAAACCACTAAAATAAGCTGTGTCCAGAAATCGAATCCGATTATTGAGCCGGGCGACATTGTAATGTTTGATTTTGTTTAATACTGTTTGTTCATTATCAGCAGGATACAGACTCTTAGCAAAGCACCAGTACTTGTAAAATTCAATTGTTTGGTCACATGATCTCACGTAGACGAATCCATTATTGGGCCAGTTGTTTATATCAGTAGGATCGCCATTGAAACCGTCAGTGGAAAACGTAATATCTGCATTGCTAGAGAAGTGTGAGAAAGGGTTTCTTAACCACATAACGTCCATATCCTGCAAGCCAGAGTTACTTGTGTTAAACTTAGAACTAAGCATGCAGGTAGCAGAAGGGATTTGCTTCAAAATTTTTGTTAATATTCTTCGAAAATTAGCTTTACACCATATGCACACTCTATGAAAAAAAGCATCTAGAATGCATAGTATTGTCCAATAAGAGTGAAACCTAGTCAACAGCAGCATTGAATGCTGCATGCTAATGTCATCAATAATTGCATAATATCATATCGAATTTGAACATTATATTTAGTACTATTTAAGGGAAGATCAACAACAATTTCCACTGATTTCGATCTGCAGTTATTATTGTTTATATTTCAATCCAAGAGTAGCCTGCCTTAGAGTGACGATGACTAGCTAGCTACCATGTAGGAAATTAAGTTGAGGATGATAAGAAATTAGGAATTTAGTTCAAAGGAGTGGCAGAATTGAGCTAAATGATTCATACCGTGAAAAGAAAATTGTATCCCAGCTCCAGGATAACGTGGAAGAATTCAAGCCGCTTCCACATCATTTTGAGGTAGTCTTGGCTCATGAACCTCTTCTCAGCAGTAAAATCCACCCCTTCTGTGGTCAGAAAATAACAATGAGGGTGCACGGACTTGCATCGTTCAAATGCCTTTGGATCCATGGCTAAGATGACCAAATGATTCAAAAGTTGCTCTGTTTGTTCACCAATGCGGAAACTCTCAAAAAAAAGATCAAGGACAGAATTTGGTTTGGCCCATGCTTCATTAAGTGTGGTGAGTATGACTGTCCTATCATTCATTGTAGCATTTCTCAACACCCTACGCAAATCTTCATGTTCTGTAGTCTGCTGGAGCAGAAAAGAATTCAATCAACATGAATTTTGAAGAGCTGAAATTTTAAGTTTGATGGAAAAATGTAAACTTTCAGTCATCATGGTAACCATGAATCGCCAATGTGGTACCAAGTACCATAAATAAAACTCTAACAAGCAGGAATGTCCACTTGACAAGTTAATCAGTTCCAAAAAGTAATTAATCACAAGAACTGAATTAGCTCTAAAAGTAATCTTGGACTTTTCTTTTTAGCAATAGTAGTTTAGACTTGTGCAATCGGTATAAACCAAGTTACTTGTGAAACAAACTGCAATATAGCTAGGAGATCTTGATGCTCTAGTTGGCATACAGTGTATGTATTGAGCAAAGTTTTCTAAGGTGCTTTGGTGCTTCTCTTCTTCACTCAGCAATGGATATGTTACAATTAAATTATTATAATTTTACACATTCTTGTTATAGTCAGAGGCTTCTATGTTGCAACTAATGCAATTTTCAGGATTTTGGTTTTATATTAGTTCTTATTTGTTGCCACACAGACATGAGCTACTAGAAAATTGAGTTTTTTGGTGTAAGTTTTCAGTTTTGCCTAATACATATCAGATAATGTATGAATGTTTATGTGAGTTAATCAAACTAGCTTTCTGAATTATTGGAAAGGTCTCACTTGACTTGAGTTTTTAATTGTTTGAACAATTCAAAGAAGCGTCCACCACCAATTAAATTATTTTAATGATCTTCTGGATGAGTTCTTTTAGCATGCAGTTGTGCATGGACATATGAATCGTCCTTTGGATGCACTAAAAATGATGCAGAATCTTGTATGTTTTTGTGAGTTACAATTTATTGCTTATATTTATGAAATTTCATAGAACTGTCATATCATGAAACCAAAAAATTCTATTCTGATAGATTATTTCAAGTTCATTTCCCACCCACAACCTTACCATCTTAATTTCTTTTTCTTTTCCCCATTTATGAGATTTTTCCTTTCAACAGTCAAACACCTCTAAAAGATCTTAACTATCAAATTTCAAAAGCTTTAATTAAAAAAAAAACTAAATATGTGAGCTTCAATTTTTTTTTTTTTTGATGGAAAAGGAGGCAGGGACTGCCATCTGTATTTTATTGGTAAATTAGAATATTTACATATTGTAAGTCCAAAAAAAGATGCTGAGTAGAATTCAGCAATTGAGAAATACAAGAGAATTGATACTCTGTTTACATTATCTAAGAAACTTATCTTTATACCTATAAAACCTGTTAACTCTAGAAACTTGTAGATCCTCTTTGAGCCATAAATAGTCCCATGAGCGATTCGCTTTGTTTCCATTTCGACGTCCTAAGTGATCTTCCATTATGTAGATATCTCGATGTTCGGTGATCAGTTGCCCTTCATTATTCATCTTTGTCCTTCACCTCATCACAGCTTGCCATAGCTCCATCCCGCTACTCACCATCAATCAGCAATCACTGCAGTGTCACCGAAAGTCAATTATTCAGATTTTGTAATGATCATCTACCAACAATGAGAGCCAACCCGAGAATTGAACCAAGAAGCAGTCCTATCCACTCCCAAAGCACCTGAGAAATCGGTAAATCCTTATACTTGTAAAGCCCGTTAGTTCTATAAACCTATATTCCTTTGTGAGTGAGATACAATCCGATGCAGACATTGCTTTGCCCCATCAATTGTTTATTGTTTTTCATTATTTGGTGTTTTGTTATGACTTCATCCTTATGCTTCACATTATCTAGTCTCGCATTTCCTTCACTCTCCATTGACCCTCAGTTGTCGAACCCCGCAGTGCCAATAAACTGTATTGAGGTTTTATAGCAGCAAAATACTAATCCTTATCATAGATTCTTAAGTATGTAAGGAATTTGGATGTTGTTGCTGACATTGGCATAAGTTAGCTAATCTTTCAAAACTGTCCAGCTAATTTCCATTGTTTTGAGAGGGGAGTTTGTTATGAATCTGAAGATCCTATTGTTCCTTTCCTTCCAAATGCTCTAGATGCAAGTGACAGCAATGCAATCCCATCCAAGTTTAAGAGCCTATTACGGTAGTCTTCCTCTCCATTCTCTCCAGAATTCACAAATGGTGGGTGGAAGGGGGGGCCAATGTTGTCAAGTGTAGCTTTAAAAGGAGGTGTTTTCAAATTTGTGTGGAGTATCTATAGGCAAGAAAAAGATGATCTGTGGATTCTTCTTTCATATAACAGAGAACACATTGAGGTGGAGCTGGAAAGTTTTGTTTCTTGAGATTGACTGCTGTGAGGACCTTATTAATGAAGACTAGCCAATTGAATGCTTTAGTTCTTGTTGGGAGAGGCAAGCCCCAAATTACCTGGGAAAAGCTTGAAAGGATATCGCCATGGCTAAAAAAGGAGTAGCATTCGCTGACTTTGAAATTTTTGCTTTGGCTCCATATCTAGAGAACTATGTCAGCACCCCCCTTGATGATAGTTGAGTTAATAAGGCATCGAAATTGCTGAAATTCATTCATTGCTTGGGTACTGAGTGGCCAATGAAAGAGTTTATGAAGATCTTGGATGTTAAGAATATCATGAACACATATCGCTGGGTTGTGTGTATGAAGGTTGAGCATTGGGAAGATGTCTATTAGTAGTTGATCTTCGTATCAATGATCAGTCTAGAAAGCTGTTTCTTTTCCATCCCCAATCTGAAATTCAATCCTTGCTTTAAATAATTGACGAACCTGATGGATACTTTTCTAAGCAGTCGATGCCAACTAAATGCCATGAGCTTCCCTTAGAGATATTGCCTCATTTTTGTAGTGGATGTCTGATATAAGTTTCCTCCATTCTCTATTTTGTTTTTTGTGGTATCTCCACCATCTTTTAAGTAGCATATACTTGTTGAACAATCAGAGATTCAGAATCCCGAATCCTCCAATCTTCTTTGGCCTGCATACTTGTTCCCATCTAGCTAGATGGTGTCCACTTACACACTATTTTCCTCCTCTCCATAGGAATTCTCTCTTTCGCTTGTCAATACGATCTATCACATTGGAAGGGAGAAGGAAGGTTGACATCCAAAAAATAGGAAGAGAGCTCAAGATTACATTGACCAGAGTAAGACGTCCTCCAATAGATAGAAACTTATCATTCCAAGCTGATAGTTTTTTATCTACTTTCTCTACTAAAAAATTTTAGTCAATCACTCTCCCTTTTCCATTGTTTAGTGCAAATCTTAGGTATATAGTTGGTAGAGAGGAAAGGGGACAATCTAAAACAACCGCCAGCTGCTTGCTCTTTTCTTCTGATAAGTTGATACCATACATTGCACTTTTATTAAAATAAATCTTCAACCTTGAAAGCAACTCGAAAGATTAGAGAATAAACTTTAGGTGCTGAATGTGACTCAGGTTGTCATCACTGTGGATCATTGTATCATCGGCATATTGCAAGTATAAGATCTCTAATGTGGTTTTTGAGTAGGCAATTCCATAGAGGAGCTTGTTTTTGGTAGCCAGTAGAAGAATTTAGTATAGAGAGTCTGTAATGAGAATGAAAAGGAGTGGTGACATGGGATCGCCTTGTTTTAACCCATATTTTGCATTAATCCATCTGGTAGGGGTGCCATTTATGAGTAGAGCCATCTTATTAGAAGATAGAATGTATTCTATCTATTTGCACTAATGTTCACCGAATCCTCTTGCCTTAAGGAGGGTAAGAATGAATTTCTAGCTGACATTGTTGAAAACCTTTTCAAAATTTAATTTAAGAGCTAAACCTCTAAATTTTGATTTGATGATAGCAGCTATAATCTCCACTATGCTCAGATAGAAATTATTTATATGTCTATTTTTAATGAAAGCAGATTGGACATCTATGATCAGGGAGCTGAGAACTTTAGATAGTCCGGTACTTAATGCATTTGTGATGATCTTCAACACCCCATTCATTGGACTAATTGGACGATAATCTCTGACCCCTCTGCAATCTTGCTCTTTAGGTATCAATGAAACAAAAGTGAAGTTTAGCCTTGAGATATCTGCATTATGATTGAAAAAGGCATCAAAAAGTCTAAGAAGACCAGGCTTAAGTAGATCCCATAATTGCTAGAAGAATTCTACTGAAAAATCATCCGGACTTGGTGCCTTACCTTTAAGAAGATTGAAGACTGCTTCCCTAATCTCTTCTTCAGTGAAAGGCTGCTCAAGTGTTGCTGCATTACGTAAGTTTTTAGAGAATATTGCCGACCAGTCCAGCATCAGGGAGCTCTCATTCATCTTCCCAAAAAGTTGAGAATACACAGAGGTAAAGGTATCTGTGATGATCTCTTTAGGATCTATTGGGACCTTCCCTTGATGTTCAATCCTAGAGATAAAGTTTTTTCTTCTCCTATTAGAGACATAAGCATGAAAATACTTGATATTTTTGTCTCCATATTTAGCCAGTTGATTCTCAATCTTTGTCACTATAGGATTTTCTTCTTTCTTGATATCAGCTTCAGTTGTTGTTTGAGAGACTGTCTTGCTTGAATCTGATCAAACGTGAGGATCGGAGTCTCCTCTAAGGAGTCAAGTTTTAGAATTTGAGGATCGTAGTTTCCTCCAGGGAGTCAAGTTTTAGAATTTTTTGTTTGATACTATTTTTTCTATGAATAATATTGCACTTGGCTGATCTGTTCCATGATCTGAGTTTTGATCTAAGGTATCTTAGCTTATAAAACAAATTTGCTGATGCATTTTTATCATTTGGCACCACTGTCTAGTAAGCCCTTACCATTTTGTCAAAATCTGGATAGAGAAGCCATAAGTTTTCAAAACGAAATATCTTATTACCTTGTGGGCATTGATTAAACTCCAAGAGTAGTGGAAAGTAATCCGAGGTTGTTTTTGATAGCGGCACAAGCACTGCAAAGGGATTTAGCTCCAACCAAGCAGCAAAAATCAGGCAACGGTCCAACATTGCCAATGAGGGAGTATTTCTATGATTGGACCATGCAAATGTCAAATATTTTTGCTTGATCTCAATGAGCTAGTGATTATCTATGAACATATTGAATTCGTCCGAGATAAAGCTGTTACCGCCTATACCCTTTCATTCTCTAGTGAATCGGATAGCAATAAAATCTCCAATAATGACCCAGAGGCCTTGCCAAAGTTGTCGAATCAAGGTAAGCTCTGAGAAGAAGTTGGATCGCAGGCTGTGGTCATTAGGTCCACATACATTGATAATCAACCAATTCATACTACCAGGAGTAGAATGAATAGGACCGTGGAGGGTGCTGAGAGAGTATATGCCCATATAGAAGAAGATTCCTTTAGTTTGATTCGAGTTTTAGCAATTAAGAAGGCCCCCTCTCGAGCCATTTGCATTGAGGGCATGCCAGGAGTCAAAGTTCATGCCACAGGCTGTGGTGACATGATTAAGAAGGGTCTCTTTTACCTTTGTTTCTTAGAAGCAGGAAATCGTGCATTGGGATTGCACAACAATGTCACGGACCAATTTTCTTTTGTTTGATTTACCTAATCCTCTCACATTCCAGAATAATAGCGACATGGTAGGAGACAATGAAAAATAGAAATATGCATTGAAGCGTAGACAGCATACAACCATGGAACATGTAGAAGCAACCTGGTTAATCCTGGTTCAAGAGATAGCTTCCTAATACAAAAGGCCAGCAGGTAGGTATTATGCTATCCAAACCAAATCGAAAGCAAATCCATCTGATAGGCTGATAGCTAGTATGGGAGATAAAGATGGAGAGAAGTGATGAGGTCTGCTTGGATATTATCATTCCAAAAAGTTGCTGACTCATGGATTTCAGAACACTGTGATCAAACCTGTTTAAGGGCAAACTGGTGTTGCCTGATTGCATCTTGCTTTCTCCATATCCCTCAGTTTGGCGATATCTGAATTGCTGTAGTTGCTGAAGATGATGTCGCAGCATCTACCTAATGTTTTGACTTCCACAATAGTGAGGGAGTTAATGTAAAGCAGATCTTGTGATGAAAGCTCTATCTCAATTAGACTCAAGGATTTGATCTTCTTCGTGCACAGTCTAGTGCTACGCTTCGCAGGTGTGGAAGGTAGAGTTTCAGCAGGATGTGAGTTTACAGTAGTCGGATGTCTCACTTGGCCACGAGGGGTTTTAGATCCTTTACTCATTGTTTTGCCATCTATTGCATACAAAGCTAACAGGATAGATGAGAAGGCCTTAGCTACCAGGATAATTTTTTTGTCAGAGACAACAAATGGCTTGCTGTGACTATGGAAAGAGGTAAGGGATGATGAAGTCAGCCATTGGATGAAGTCAGGTCGAATGATAGCAAAAGAGAGGAGGCAATGGTCTCCGAGAGTTTGAAATTTAAATCTGAAAGGGTCATCCAGTTTGGCAAGCAGATCTTTTGCAGTAAGACAAAAACGAGATGGATGATGGGCATCTTGTCAGCGTAACGGAGCACAAGGAAGTTACCGATGGCACTGATGAGGACCTAGTTAGATCAGACCAGGTTCCAAATGGTGGCGACGGTCAGGTCGAGCTGGTCACGGTGGTGATCTCTTCCAGCAATGACCGTAGTTTGCAGCTCTGAGATTTGACCGACCAACAGTGAGTGATGGGGCGTAGATTGTTCTCTAGCTTCGAATGTTTTATGATCCATCAGAGAAGTGGTATCATCCTATTGCTGCTACTGTCATCCCTCTTTTGAGTGAGGAGGTGTATGCATTTCATTGTTTTTTCAAAATTTCCATCCATCATCTTCTCCATTGTCTATGCTGTCCAGTGAGCCCATGATTGTGCCATCAAAAGTTGGCTCCTATTTCAAAACAAAATTTATCACCATAGAAATTTTGAAAATATGTTGGCCAATATTCACCTCAACTGTTTCTGGGATGAGCCCCATATTTTCACAAAAAAAAATAACGTCAAAGCTTGTTAGGTCTTCCCATTGAAGGCTCGATTTATTGGCTCGATACCGAATCTTGAAATAATTATTGCAACAGTGTCTGCAGTCCAGAGCTGGAGAGGAAGGTTAATCAGTGACACATAAACCTTAAGTTTTAGTCTATGTTGAGAGACACCCCTATAGGGATTCCAATGATTAACAGTCAGAGAAAATCCATCTCCATGGATGTGTCCTTGGGCCATAAGGTAGTGAACTATGTCAAAATCAGGGCAGGAGATAAAGAAGGTGCTTTGTGAAAGCTTCCTAATGGTCCATGAAGCAGACTCGTTGGTCCTTCGGGCAAGGGTGGAGGAGACACCGTCAACCTTGACTAGTCTGCCAAAAACTTCAACAAAAGCTCGACGGTGAAGATATTCAGAGATGTCTTCACACTCGCAGGAGGGCGGCAAGAATACTTTTGCATCTTGGTGGTAGTGGTTGTTTGCCGAAGTGAGGAAGTTGATAGGTTTGAGGAAGCAGGGACTTTGCAAGATCTGGTAAAGTGTCCAAAGCAATGGCATCTAAGACACTTTATCGAGTTCCGACAGCTCTGCTTAAGATGGTCATGGCTTCCACACCGGAAACAGACCCTTTTTTTAAAGGAGTGGATGGATAGGCGGGGACCATTTAACTGGCGAAGTTTTGAAATCAGGATTGGCTGTTGTGTTGCCACCTGATGAGCTGGTCGTCCTTGCCGCTTGAGAGTTTTAGGTCGGAGATTTTTGCTGTCCACATTTCGCTGGGTGCAATGACTTCCAACAGTGCCTTTAAGAACTGCTGCATAGCTTCGATGTTGCGTATCTTTGCCATCAAGTGCATATCTCCCACCTTCTATCGTAGATTAGCCGTGAAGTGAAGGTTGGGGGCTATCAAGATATTTAGAGGTAGCTGAAGAGAAGTTAAGAGAGTTATTGTCTGAACGGCAAAGGTAATCTCATGGTAGGTTAGGGTAATGGTGATTTGCTGTGTGTAGGATAGAGGTCTTTCTTAACTGCAAGTCAGGTGAAAGTTTTGGACGCTATAGACGGCCTCTGTCCAATGGAACAGTATTTGCTCCGGACAGTGGCAATTGATGGCACAAGACTCGAGAGGATGAGAAGGGTTCAAAAGGATTGTTGAAGAGACACAGAGAGATGGCTTTTTGATTCAATGTCTTTTCCATGGGTGGAGATTCTGGCATTCATCATTTGCTTTCATAGATGGAGCATGAATCCATCTCCCATTGGTGGGTGGGAAGGGCTTGAAGAAGCATTGACACATTATGGCAGTGGGCGAAGAAGGCTTTCTTAGATGAAGGTCTTCATCCCGAGTTGAGGATTTAAGGCACTGCAGATGAGATCCGATCCTTTGATTTTTTCTTTGCTCTCTTCTGGCTTGTTGAGATGAGCCAATCTTCCAGCAATTTGTGGTTGGTAATCTTAAGCTTGGGGATGGAAGGATTGGAAGGCTCATTGGGTGGTTAAGGTTTCTCCCTCTAAGTTTGTCAGAGCATTTTTCTCTAAAAACTCTCGCCATTAAGCTTGGGGAGCATACACCTTTTTCTTAAGACAACATTAAATTATTCAACCATTTCATTTCTTTCATCAAATTCTTTAACTTACCTTTTTCTAACCAAAATAATTCTGGTTCACTTAGACCAGGTTGACAAAGAGGAAATTTAAGCCAATTACTATCTGATTACTGTGGATAAAAAAGTAATATCAAGATCAGAAAATATGCAATTCTCATATTTAACAAATTAAATAGAAAATCCAAATTAGAATTAATGGTTTAATTGCATAATTGACAAATTATTTTGGTATTCTAACAGAATTTTTGAACATCAAGACAGGGTTCTAAAATATTAGAAAGGTCAAACAAAATAAAGCAAATCTTGGAAGTAATGGAGCAAAGAGAATAGCCAGCGCAAAGGCCAGAGGACAGAGCTAGGATTTTGATATAAGCAGGGCAAGTTTTATAGCTTCTCATATTCATTTAATTTCAAACTAAGTAATTATAAAATTAATTTTACTGCTAAAATTATTTAAAAACTATTTAAGACAAAAATTAAAAGAAGTCAAAAATCGAAAACCAGCCAAGATAAAAGCCTCACAAAATCAATATTCAATTCAAAAAAGGACTATTCATGATCTCCATGGTTTGAATTCAACAGAATTTCTTATTGGAGAAAACCGGGACTGGAGTTCCTTTTCCTAAGAAGATAAAACATATTACTAATATCAGTGCCGTGAAGTACTAATATATTTGATATTCCACAATCAAAACCAATTAAGAATTAAGCAATAAGAACAACAAGAAATAGAGAGAAGTATGAAAAATCCAATAACATCAGTGTCAAGAGAAGAAAATATTAAAATAAATGAAATGAAATTGAGGCTTATTGCACGCTACTTTTTAGGAATAGGAGCAATATCATGGTCAGAATCTTGGGTCCCTTTTTGTCAACTCTTGCTTGAATAAGTTCATGCACTCCAATGGAGTGTGTGTGCGTGCGTGTGTAGAGAGAGAGAGAGAGAGAGAGAGAGAGATGTCCCACAATCGTAGAAGGGTAGAAAAAGATAGGAGGAGAAGGAGGAGACGGCTGTGAGACTGTTTGGTTCTGCCATAGACTCGGATTTCGTCGCAATCCGAGGCATGTAGAAAGAGATCTTGCCAAAGCAAAAAGATGGAAAAGATATACCAATTTTTAAAACTTGTGCATTACCTCTCTACTTTGTCTTTCAATCTTCGAAGCTTGTGCAACTTCTGTAATTCCATCTTCGTGCATGGAGATGTAAGAAAGCATGCACACGACGGCCGCGGCTGCCCCAAGAAGAAAACATAAGAGATGTTTGAGGCTATTCGCCATCTTCGATGCCACTGGAGGCCTTCCTTCTGATGCAAGAGAGAGAAAAGGAGGAAGATATACTGCGAATGAGATTTGATACTTAATTGGTTCCTAAACGGGCAATACCGATTCCTTCATAAAATCTGCAGGTTGTCATAAGGTCCATGATTGCTTTTTTTTTATTTTTTGGTAAGGCATGATTGCTTTCCATGGTCGATAGATTTGGACGTTGAGAGAATGGACTTATCTTTTGTACCAAAAAAAAGGGAATGGACTTACCTTGGAGGTACCTTGGCACAACTTTCTTATTCCCTCACTCTCTCTATGGAGGACGTAGGAAGGTTAGTAGCTTAGTGTTCGATAGCGTTTTGTAGATTATAGTGGTAATCATTTTCAGGAATTGAGATTTCCATGAATTTAAAAGTTATCCTAAAAATATTAATGCAGCAATAAGTTGATGCATTTGTGATGTGGGTTATTAGATTTCAGAGCCTATTGAGTCGTTGATCTACTAAATTATGCATATGATTATAATTTTCAAAACTTAATTGCGTAAGAAAATCTTATCAATTGTGTTGATGAAATTCTTGAATTTACTAATATTAAATATATTCTGCAAATAATTTCAATTCATGATTGCTGCATACTAAATTGTATATTTTTAATTAGCTAAATTGTTTCTAAAAGAACAAGGCATCAATACCTTGCTATATAGATGAAATCTTATCAATTATATAGATGAAATTCTTGAATTTATTAATGTTAAATATATTATGCAAATAATTTCAATTCATGATTGGACCGTACTAAATTATATATTTTTAATTAGCTAAATTGTTTCTGAAAAAACAAGGTACCAATGCCTTGCCCTATAGATGAAATCTTATCAATTGTGTAGATGAAATTCTTGAATTTATTAATGTTAAATATATTATGCAAATAATTTTCAATTCATGATTGGTGCATACTAAATTATATATTTTTAATTAGCTAAATTGTTTCTAAAAGAACGAGGTATCAATACCTTGCTATATAGATGAAATCTTATCAATTATATAGATGAAATTCTTGAATTCATTAATGTTAAATATATTATGCAAATAATTGCAATTCATGATTGGTGCATACTAAATTATATATTTTTAACTAGCTAAATTGTTTCTAAAAGAACAAGGTATCATTGGATAAAAACCTGCCAATAGAATCTAGGATTTTGTCCCAAGTACTTGATCAAATATACTTCTTAGGGAATTCTCATGCATGAATATTGATCAATATACATTTCATCATCAAAAAAATTATATTGCCTAAATTAATGGAATTGAAGTGGTGACCAGCCAAGATAGTGCATCCACATCATCTGGGATCTAGTCAGTAAGAATGAAATATTACTATTCATTCCCACTGGCCTCCTAGAAAATACAATAACATCTAGCTTGGTGTTCCTATCATCAATGATCAACATACATGATACTTGCTGAACTTATTAGATCTATATTTATCACTGCTATCTAATTTGATTAGTTGTTAAAATTTAACTATCCATCATGTGAATATCCAAAATCCAATATATTATGAGCAATCATAATCATATGGTTTAGAAAAATTAATAGTTTTGTGCCAAAAACTACATGCAAAAGTTTTTGCCGAACATGATCCCGACGCCATATTGGGAGTTGTATGGTTATTTATCTAGATTGAATCAACATGTTACATTCACACCCATTCAAAATCATGCAAAAAATACAGCAAGATTCAACAAGAGACAAATTAAAAGCAACTGAATGGCAAGGCTGAAAAAATGCTATTCGGCTATATTTGACAACATAGAACAAGAGAAATAGCATGCAAACAAAATCAATAGAGGCATTATAAGAAATTAGATTTTTAGTGGCGATAAAAACTATTACTAAAAGTATGAAATATCGTCACTAATAGTTTTAGTGATGATATTTTGGGTCGTCACTTGTTGTCACTAATATTCGAGTTACTAATTTATTGGTGACGACTTTCGAAGTCGGTCACTATTAGTGAATTTAATAGCGACCACACTATTCTCACTAATATTTGTACTAATGGTGACGATAATATACCGTCATAAAAGCTATTACTATTTGTGACAATGGTACCGTCACTAAAATTTACGATAATAGTGACATAAATATTGTCACTAATATTATCACTATTAGTGATACAAATAACGTCATAAAATTTTTTCAACAGTAACTACAAAAGTCACCACTAATGTTGATATATTAATAACAATACTTCCTATCACTAAAATGAAATACTATTAGGGAGAAATAATGTTGTCACCAAAAGTATACAATATTAGTGGCAATTAGTGTCACTAAAAGCTCCATAACCATTAGTTATGTTTTTAGTAACGACATGACGTCCTCACCAATAATTTTTTTGGAAAAAAATAAATAACCTTATAATAAGAATATGTTGCATTACCTGCTTTTAAATTGAGACCAACTCATATTCATAATAATAAATATCAATGCACACAAATTATATATATTAAATCCTCACATATCCATTAAAGTATCCAAAATACAATTGTAATATCAAATCCATACATATCCATAGTGTATCAATCAAATCCTTACATATCAATTAAAGTATTAAAATGTATCCCAAATACAATTATAACATCAAATCCATATATATCCATAGTGTATCAATCAAATCCTTACATTTCTATTAAAGTATCAAAATATATCCCACATATAATTGTAACTTCAAATCCATCATATTCATAGTGAGATACAAAAAACATGTAGTATGATCCCACAATCCTCCATAATAAACATAAAAAAAATCATAATTGCTCCCACAAAAGTTCAATCACAATCCTGCAAAATGAACAAATAAAAAAATCAATTAGTATAATTTAGAAATATAATTTTTATTAATTCAGTTATACAAATGTTATAGGAAGAAAGGAACTAGTAAAATCATAATTGATCCTAAGAAACTTCAATCACGATCCTACAAAATGAATAAATAAAAAAATTAATTAGTATAATTTAAAAATATAATTTATATTAATTAAATTAAATAAATTTTATAGAAAGAAAAGAAAGCAAGTAATACTTATGAAAATAAAATAAATTTAGCTACTAATATAATATATTTTTAATTATGAAACTTACATTATTAGTAGGAGCTGTCGAGAAAGATGCACCAGATAGGAATGATTCATCACCACTAAAATATACAAAAAGAATGGCCATGTGACGGCACATGCTTTCTTGGATCTCTTTTTGCATTTTCACACATTGTGCCTCAATGGTCTTACATTGAGCCTCAAGTTCTACACATTGAGATTGTAATTCTATTTGGAGTTATGAATTAGTTTTCTCTTGCTTTTTTGTTATCTCAGTAAGTCTTTAAACTTCATCCTCCAAAGCATCAGCATGCTTTCGTGCAGCCTCAGCCTGTGCATGAATATTTTGCCTTTCTTTAGAAATAGATGTAATTCCTTCAGCTCCTAAAGCATGTGAGTGGTCTGACCTCCTTCCTAATACAAGCGCGAAAGGCTCAGCTAGTGGGACCAATGCAAAAAAAATTTTCTATTGATGTGTCTCACCTACTTCTGAAAGCTTACTCTATATTTGTACATAAAAATAAATAAATATAATTAAATATTATCCATATAAAATTATAAATTAAAATTAAAATAATTATATTCTACATACCATAATCTCTTCTTCATTTGGAACGGACCAACTTCCATTAGATCCTAACTGAGTAGCCTTCCAAACCATCATGTTATGCCACCTCTTTTAGGGATGACATCTCTAATGATCGGATCCAAATTTCTTCATTTGGAGTCCAAAACAGGCCGATCAAATTAAAAATTTTTCTTTTGGTTAAGATTTTGACCGAGTATACCTCTTCATCCAAGAAGAATCAAATAAAGTCACAGAAGATAAACTTGATGTATAAATTGAAATGTACTATATTACAAAAAATTAAGTATTAAGAACGGTCATTAGCGACGGCATCTTCGCCATCACTAATGGATAGTATTAGCGATGGTATTACCGATGATAATTTTTTCATCGCTAATAAACTTTTTACCGATGGCTATTAGTGATGGCAATATAGCCATCACTAATAAGAGTTTTTACCGACAATCAATCATGATAAAAAAAATCATTATAAAAAAATTTATTTATTAAACTTATTAGCAACGGTAGAAAGAGTATTAGAGACAGTATTACCGTTGCTAATAATCATTAGCGACAGTATTATTAGCGATGGATTTAGCCATCGTAAAAAAATATATATATATTTATTAAACTTATTAGCGGCCGCAAAAAGAGTATTAGCGACGATCCGTCTCTAATAACAATTAGCAACGACTCATTGGCGATGGAACTTACCATCATAATAAAATAAAAAAATATTTATTAAACTTATTAGTGACGGTAGTAAGAGTATTAGCGATAGTCTGTCGTCACTAATAAAAGATAAAATTTATTTTTTTTATTTTTTTAAATATAATATAATTTTAAAATTTAAAATTTATTATCAATATTTATTATCTAAATAATTATTATTAGAGTATCATCACAAAAAATCACTTCGATTCGATAGCTCTAGCTATATCGATCAATAAAATTTGATTTTGATGGTCACGAACGACTGCATGATGATCTGATAGATAGAGACCATCGATAGATCTAAAAATTTATAACGATGATCTCGATGATATTTATAGCATACTATCAAAATTTTACTTCAATCGGATATCATTATCATAGTCAATTTAGTACGAGATGATTTGGATCATTAAATAAAAAATGAGTGATCCAAAAGTCAAACAGCATCCGATTACAAGGTGATTTTTTAGATAAATGATCTTTATTACTATTTTGATCATTTATACGATGGTGATCGTAAAATCTAAATCGTGCGTATATGAATGATCCAAAACTACATGTCTCTTGATACTCATTCTTAAGTCCTTTAGTAATTATACTTGTACTTTTGTAAGACCTGCTTAGCATAGATGGTTCATACATGCATGGGTTAGATTTTATAATTACCAGTGTATTAATGATTAAAGTAGTAACAAAGATCATTTATCTAAAAAATTATTTTGATCAGATATCGTTTGGCCTTTTGATCACTCATTTTTCATTTAACAGTCAAAATTATTTCATACTAAATTGATCATGATAATGATATTTGATTGAAGTAAAATTTTGATAGTATGCTACAAATATCATCAAGATCATCGTTGTAAGTTTTTGAACCCATCAGTAGTCTCTATCTATCAGATCATTATGTGGTAGTTTGTGACCATCAAAATTAAATTTTATTGATCGACATAGCTAGAGCTATCAGATCGAGAGGATCTTTTATAACAATATTCTAATAATAATTATTTAGATAATGAATGGTGAAGATAGACTTTAAATTTTAAAATTATATCATATTCAGAAAAAAAATTTATATTCTGTCTTTATAACAGCAGTTGTGTAATAACCACTACTATAGGCCTATCGCAGTGATTGCACAACCACTGTCATATATTGTATAGCAGTGATTTATCAACTGCTGCCATAGGCCCTTATTATAGTAGTGAAGTAAAAAACTTATCACGAAAAGGGTTATTAGCGACAGCTTTTCTACGGTCACTAATAGTGGTAAATGACTATTAGCAATGAAAAAAGTCATCGCTAATAAATTTAAAATTTTAAAAAAAATAATTATAATTATAATAAAATTAATTAATTATCGACAGTTATTAACAACGGCTGTGTTTGCAGTTGCTAATAATTTTGAAAAAAAATATTTAATAAATTATAAAAAAAATATTTTTTTCTGATAAAAATATTAGCGACGATTCTCAATTTTAGCGATAAATTTTACCATCGCTAATATTTTTACCAACAGCATTAGCGACGATAGTTTTACCATCGCTAATAATCATGAAAAAAATTTATTTAAAAAGTTATAAAAAATATTTTTTTTTTGATAAAAGTATTAGCGACGGTTCTCCTTTTGTAGCAATGGATTTTGCCATTACTAATACTTTTATCGATGGTATTAGTGACAGCAAGGTGGCCATCGCTAATACTCCACACATACAACCAAGCATGGGGTGAAAAAAATTTTCCTCACGCACTCAAAGCCCCCTCATCCTCTCCCCTTCCCTCTTCTCACCGACGCTCGAACCCCCCTCAACCCCCCCAACCCCCCTTTCCCTCATCATCTCCTCTCGCCAGTGCCCAAATGCCCCATCCTCTCGCCAGTGCCCAAATGCCCCATCTTTCCCCACCCCATCCCTTCGGTAATCCATGGCTCCAAGCCCACGTCCCTTCACACCTACAACCACCCCAGCCCTGTCGGCTTCGACGTTGCAAGCCCAACCCAATGGTCCCTCCATGCCTGCGGCCGCCCTGACCCCGCCAGCCTCGACGTCGTCGGCTCAACTCTATGGCCCCAAGCCCACATCCCTCCACACCTATGGCCACCCCTACCCCATCGGCCCCGATGTCACCAGCCTGACCCTGCAACCCCTGTCCCACCACCCCCAGCCCACAGCCCCACCCCACCAGTTGGACCCGCAGCCTAGACCCATAACACCTTCTTGTGGCCCCATCCCCGCCCCCTCATCTTTGTGGCCGCATCTCTGAGCCGATATCCCATCCCTGAGCCATCCCCTCATGCCTCAGTCTCTACATGGCAGCCCACGCCTCAGTCCTTGTGCGGTAGCCCACCTTCTGATGTGAGTATTAGTGATGGCATTAGCAACGACTAATGCTGTCACTAAAAATTAATTTTTTTATTTAAATTATGTTAAGTAAGTATAATTAGATATTAAAAAACTAATTAATTAAATATTAATTTAATTAATTAGTTAGGTGTTTAATTAATTAATTAATTAGAAGCAGGGACTTGGGTCTCGACATGCAGAGCACTCAGACCGAGGGAAGGTGTCGGGCAGCATCACAAACACGAGGTTGGGGCATATTCTGCACACTCGAGCCTTAGGTCCCAGTTAGCATCCAAGACATCCAGCTCCTGGACCATAGTTGGATGGACCATCGAGTAGTCAATGGGGTAATTTCTGTAATCTCTTATTTTTCAATGATAAATTTGAACATTCTTCTTTTCCTCTTTCCCTTGTTTACTTTATTGTTCTCTGATTTAAGTATTGTTTTTAAGTTTTTATTTTATTTTTTTAAAAAAAATTCTACTCCTAACTTTCGGGCTGGGCTCGGATAGGGGTGGGGGGCTCGAGGAGGCAGCCAGAGGCTCAGGAAGGCTATGATGACTGCTTGTGCGAGATGCACCTAAAGAGTTTAGAGAGAGATCTATAGAGGTGATGCATTTCTATTCTTGTTGTTGTAGTTACAGGGCAAACTTGGATGGTCTGTTGCATCACAGACAACCTCTTGCAGTCACCTCATAGTTAAAGGTGCAGAGAAACTTGCAATGCTTTATTTTTCAATGACAGATCTAATCTTTCTTCTTTTCCTCTTTCCCTTGTTTACTTTATTGTTCTCTGATTTAAGTACCGATTTAAGTTTTAGACTTGAGATGGAAGAGATGGGTATAAGAAGATCAAAATTCAATCTAACCATCCAATAGATAGACCAGAGATATCTATAGCTCTGTATCATAGAATGGAACGTGTAGAAATAATCCGTTCGAGAATCGAAGTAGCATATTAAAATATATCCTTCTATATCGGTTTAGGCTTGAGGCGTATCAATTATAATAGTTTTTCAGTTTCAATTAACTTAATTACAGACCATTGGATTATTCGTCAATAAAATATGTTATTTTAAATCTTGCATTGCCATCCATAAATAACTTCTTTAGTGTTGTCCTTAATCTACGGCAGACCTATCCCTACACCTGCCAACCGATGTCGATCCTCCATTAGAAAGATCAGATGTTATGTAAGATTGTTAGTTAGTATTTATAATGTATCAGTAAAAAAATGATTCTCATCCAGCAGTACATGATAATGTGTTGGTCTGCTTTTATGAACATAGTACAAAGTTAAGATATCTCTATTCATTCTCAGATATCATCTTTCTAAATTTGGTAAAAAAGCTATTCTTGCTTATGCTAGCTTTTGATATGTTGAATTTTGAAGGTCATACTGTTCGATGCTAATGTTTCTGGAGAAGAGAACATAAAATCATGGCATTTATATGGCTTCAATGCAACCTTCCTGGTTACAACCCAAATTTGCATTATTGCTTATATGGTATGGTATGAGAAGCTAAGACACTATAGGTCTTTTGGATTTAGAATTTTTTAACAAAATATACCTTGATCTCCTAATTTGGTTTAAGTGTTATACCTAGTAATGAAGTTATGATTGGAAGCCATCGCAATCTGAGCCTTCAGTTGATACAAGCAGCCATGGTAATATTTGTCCTAAAATTTTATTTTGTTTGCTAATTTTTACTTATGAATAATGCCTAATTGTCTGGTTTATGTTATTTGTCTTAGTAATAGATTTCTTTAATTGAAAAGAAAAGAGGTCAAAAAAAAGATAAAGGAGTTAAACCTGGACATGATACAAAGTTAAAAATTTTTGATAAAAAGTAATTATTTAAAATTTATTTTACATAGTAAAATTTTATAATTTTTTTATTTGATATAAATCTACTATTATTTTTTACTTAAGACTGTATGTTTGATAATTTTGTTACTAACAGTACATACTTACCTCAATTATGCCATAATTAATTATAATTTTAGGATAATTACACCAATAGCATGCCTTGACTCAAACCTTCTATAGTTTTTGTTAAATTCTTTCCATGTATTTAATCATAGTTTTGATCTCAAACCTTGACTCTGTAACAAACTTGAGCTTCCGAGGATGGGTACAAAGGGGTCAAAATTCAATCTAACCATCAATGGATGGGTCGGAGATATCTATAGCTCCGTATCATCGAATGAAATGTATAAAAATAATCTGTTCAAGAATTGAAGTAGTCTATTAAAATATCTCTCCGTACCAGTTTAGGCTTGAGACGTATCAATTATCATAGTTCTTCAGTTTTAATTAACTTAGTTACAGACCATTTGGGTTATTGGCCAACAAAATACGTCATTGTAAATCTTACATGGTTATTTTTATTTTCAGAGATTAGAGACCATGTCTTCCTGAGGCTGGAGCTGTCACAGTCAAGAAGAGAGCTCTTATGTAGCTAGCTAGCTCACATGGTTCTGCGGCACCCATACCACGCTGTAAACTCTGATACTTTAAATATTTTTTATATTACTTTATCTTTTGTTGTCTAATATAACATTCTTTATGATGTCTTGATACTTTCAGATTCAGATGATGTGGGGTCACTAGTGATCCCATACTCACATGGAGCAGCATCTAGCTCTCAGAGTCAGTAGCATGGTAGAAGACCCACCGAACTCACGGCACCTTCGACTCAATCGAAGGATAGAGAGCTCTTCCATTTTCAGAGCTGTTCGTAAGTACTATATCATTACTGAATATGTTTAAAATTTAGCCATTGTAGAGTCTAACATTTATTGTTCAAAATTAATTTTCCAGCACATTTACAGAGAGCTCCATACCTTGTGTGATTATCGGGATCATTCGATGATTAATGTCGAGGCCAGTGAATAGTTCTCCAATTAGCCATCGAGATCGTGATGCAGCCTGAGAGATATTTCTGGTAAGTCAAAGGTGTTTAATTTAATAATTCATGGTAGGTTTGTATTCTATTTATTAATACACGCTTGCTTCTACTTGTAGGGATATTATCGATTCTTATCTCCTTAGGATGAGGAGGCTCGCCATCCGATCTTCGAGCAAGTGGCCGCATGTTGGTTTTGAGATGGGCTACACAACCTATGAAGTCTACCATCAAGTATGTCGATTCTCAATCACCATTGGACTGGAAGTCCTATAGAGATCATTGGATGCGGATGAACATATGGAAGGTCCTCTACGACCAGTGGAGTAGCAAGAAGTATGCCAGTAAAGGACAGAGGGTCTGACAGAATCGAACTATCTAGCAGGATCCGATTAGACATATGGGTAGCTCCATCAGTACACATGTTGTGATCGACAGACTGGTAAGAAATCTATATCAAAACTCTTCATTAGAATTATAAAAACTCTTACATGTATGTTTTAATTAATTTAATTTTATTACTTACCAGACAGCTGCAGCTCTGGGAGATCACACACTAGTCTAAGAGGACTGGTGATTATTTAGATTCTAGATCGCAACAGACCGTAGTAAAAATTTCAAACTGTATTTATTAAGTTGTTACAAGATCTGATATATATACTAGAACTAATGTATTTCAGCACTGTGTAGGTGGATTACGTGGAGTACATCATTGTGCGGTACGGCGATGACCCGTCCGCTCAGCCTCTCCTTGATCTTGAGGGATGGCTCAGAGTCACTAGAGGGGTGACTAGGAGCTGGGTCATAGGATTCGGCCACAACTTCGACTCTCCAGCGAGTTGATACTCTTCGATGTCCTCACAAGCTTCAACGTTCCAGACTTGGAGTGATGTGCATGTGGAGGAGGTCGTGCATTGGCTTCTGAGTCAATGACCTCAGAGCTTTCGGGATGCCGTCCACGATACGATCGTGGAGATTCTTTGGAATCTGTAGCTATGCAACTAGCTGGACTCGTTATTCCAACCATCATATCAGGTAATTCTATTAGTAAACTCTTTTACTTATTTTAAATTTTCATATTTAGGAGCTTCACATATTTAGGTTTGAGTCAGAAAAAAGAATCTAAAGGCTAAAAATTCAATCTAACCATCCAATTGATGGACCAAAAGTGTCTATAGTTTCGTATCATCGAATAAAATGTATAAGAATAATCTGTTTGAAAATTAAAAATATATATCGAAAGATACGTCTTCATATCAAAATTTATTAATAATATTTTATATTTCTTCATTTTAGAATGTCGGGATATCCGGCTCTCATCCATCAGTTACTGGAGAGGAGCAGAAGGATGAGGAGGAGGATGACGAGGAGGATCTGGACTGATTTTCTTTTGTTTTGATGTATTATATTTTTCTTGATATTGCTTGTAAAATTATATAATTTATATTTTTAATATAATATAATATAATTAATTTTTTATTTATGATTATCATATTATCTTTGAATTTTAATTATAATAAATATTAGGAACCATAATTGATTGTGATTAATTAAAATAAATTTTAAAAAAAATATTATAAATTTTTAAAAATATAAAATTAACTATTATCGACTGTATTAGTGACGGCTTTAGCCATCGTTAATAACCAAATATTATTATAAATTTTTTAAAAAAAATTAAATATCACTAATGGCATTAGCAATGGCATTAGTGACAACAAAGTCATTGCTAATTTTTTAAATTTTTTTTAAAATTTTATTTAAAAATAATAAAATAAATAGTGATGGACTTTAGTCATCACTAATACCGTTATTAGCGATGGCTAGAATATCCGTCACTAATAAAGGCAATTAATGACTAAAATTTTTTTGACCACCAATTAGCGATGGGGTATCATCGTTAATAGTATTAGTGATGGTAAAATAATTATTAGCGATAGCAAAATGACTATTAGCAATGACAATTAGCCGTCGCTAATAGTCCAATTGCTTGTAGTGCTACTTACAAAATTTTAATTTTTTTGAGATTATTTATATTAGTCATATTTATTTTAGAAAAATGAGTAATATTAGAATTGGACAAATGAATTTGACTCAAGCTTGAGTAAGGATATATCTTATCTCTATGAATATATCCATATAACTCAATTTTTAATGATCAATAAAATAAAAGGGTATGTAAAAATCATGCTTTTATCAATTCTTCTATCTTTTCTTTCTCTTTTGGATCGGATCACGGGACTTCTTTAGCAAATGTTAAATGTGTCCTTTCTTTATTTCTTGCATGAATCCATGTTATGATAGCGAAAAATACATCTTCATTTTATATTTGATTGTATGGAATCTGAATAGTGCACATTTGATAAATGAGTAGACAGTTATTTACTTCATGTTTGATAAAGTGCAACTTACGCAACTAACTATCTACTACTCATTAACAAATTATAATTAGTAAACTAGAAGCATACTTAGCCCAATACTAACACTCCTTTCTGATTTGCTCCTAAAGATTATAGCTTCAATTTATCACAAATAATATAATATTAGTGATAATATTATTTGTGACGCACTATATATCGTCCCAAATAATACACTTTTGATGACAACTTTTAAAAAGCATATTATATATCATCATAAATATTATAATTTTTATGTGATAACATGTTATATCGTGACAACTTATTAATGACGTACTATGTTTCATAGTAAATAATATATTTTTTTGATAATATCTTTATTATCATAAATAATATACTAATCATAATAATTTTTTAATAATGCACTATATATCGTCATAAATAGTACATATTTTGTGATGATATTTTGTATTGTCATAACTAATATAGTAATCATGATAACTTTGTAGTGACGCATTATATAACATCACAAAAGAGTATCCTTTTTAGTGATGTACTATATGTCATCACTTATAGTATTTTTTTTATGACAATATGAGATGTTGTCACTATTAGTCATGTTGTTTTAGTGGCATTTTATATATTATCACAAATAGATTAATTTTTATATATTGTCACTATTATACTTGATATTAGTGACAAATATCAATATTGTTACCAAAAACTCAGTATTAGTGACAACTTTTCAAATCGTCACTATTACGTCTCCACTAATACCATCAATTCTTGTAGTAAGGGACAAAGAATAAGGCTTAGGTATATACCAAAAATATATTTTAAGATAAATAATTGCGAGCTAAATTTTGCCTTTCGAATTAGTCTTGAGCGCACAAATCCAATTACAAAACCCATCATATAGCTTTGATACTCCTCTAATGGAATCCTAAGGATTATTAGAGTAATTGCAGTGGATTATTAGGACTTCTAATCATGATATTACCAAATAAATAAGCAAGCATGAGGTTTAAAACAAATTATAGTTGCCCATGATGATGATTCTCGAGTGGATCTATTGGAGAAAAACTCAAAATTTTTCTATAATACTGCTCTAAGTATTTTAATTTTATCATGTAAATATTTTAATTTCATTATCATGATTTTAATTTTTGACCATTGGGCTCCTAATTATCAACGGTCGTGTGCACTTAATCTCTTTTTTATTTTATAACGGTTGGACTTCATATTAAAAGTTTAACCATTGGGCTCCTTATTAAAAATCTTAATGGGTCAATAAAAATCCCAACGATCCTAAACAGTCAGAAATGGTCATAAACAATCATTTTAGATAGTTATAAAAAGATCATCTTAAAATATGATTTCATATATCCTATCTAATCCTCTTCCTTTCTTATTTCTGACTTTTTCCTTTAGATCTTTTATCTTTGTGATTATTTTTCTGGATGCTGAAAAAATCTTCATCAACCTTCTCTACGATCATGCTCGCAGGCTGAGGATACCGATCGTATCTTGGAGTGGTTTTTCTGCATATTACTGCACAAGAGATGGAAATATATCTTAGAACAGTTTCTCGCATGCTTTCGGAATTAATCATCTTTTATGTCTTGATATTCTGTATGTCTTTTATAATTTTCCTACAATAAAATGGTGTTAGTTTCATCTGATCTTTAAATTATATCAGAATTTCTTAAAGCAATGTTCCAACAATCCAAGGCGTATTTTTTGGATTGTGATTAATAATATAACTAGGATGTCTGAAAATGCATCTATCTCTCTCTCTTATTTTTTTTGTGAGCAAGTTTACAATGCAGATAATTACATTTTCTATGTATTTTTATGTTGCACCGCTTGATGTCTTCCAGAATAAACAAATCGTTATCTGCAGTGATAAATAATTGGATTTCGAGGATGAATTTAAAAGTTCACGTCCAATTGAACTCGTAGCTTTCTGCAATGGGAGTGGTTTTTGGTTTCCGCTTGGAGTCTTCCATCTGGCTAATAATTGATCGCATACTTGAAATCCGTCGAAGCCCGTCACCTAATGGTCCTTCATGTTTGGGGAATTGCATTGTGTTTTCTGTCTGGGAAAGAAAAATCATTGTTATATTTCTTTGGTTTCTTTCTTATACTCTCTGTAATTTAGCTTTGTTAGTCTGCCTTTTTTGTGTTTCGAAGTAAATAATATTTGCACCTTTTAGAGGGTAACTTGCGTATCCTGCTGTAGCCATCTTTCAACATAGTTTTTGTGGGTCCGGTCCGGTGGAAGCTATACCTCTTCAGTTCGCTAAGAAATAATTATGTTATTGAATCGTAGCTCATAGGGAAATCATAAAATTTGTGATGATTTGCAAAGAAACTATGTGCTTGTTTTTTACAGTGAGATATGGAAGATGTGTCAAATTTTCAGGTGGAATAAATTTTGGGCTCTGTGGTGGGAATAATTTGAATTTCACTTCGATGATTTAGTTGATGCCTTCCAAGGCTGAAAGGCCAATAATCCTTCATTATGTGCTGCTGTTTGTTCTGTTGGTTCTGAATTCTCAGTTTTTGTGGGGACTTATGTCATATAATTATGCCAAAATCCTACCCATGCAATTTACATTCTAAACAGCTAAGAATACAAAGCTGCATTTAACCAGTGCATCTAGTTTTAATAATTGAGGTACAACCATTTGATAATGTCCACCAGATTTTATGTATAACTTGCTCAGCGAACAGAAATATTTTGGATGCAACTTCTATCCATCTTGTTTTGGACCAGTCAAAAAGTACATAGAAGTGAATATGCTATGTTGCCATCATATTCTCATGCTTTCTCTAAAGAGTATTTTTTGCTGCCTCGGATTCACAACGCTGTTGCTTTTGGCTCCTTAATTACAGATGCAGTACTCCTCTTTTTTGGGCTTGACTCTCACAGGTGTAATATCTTGGTTGCTCTTGAGGGCACTCACTGCCACACAGTAGAAAGGTTCTATGAGCATATCCAATCTTTACTCTTGCATTTTTTTCAGCATATCCATTTTTAGATGAAGAATGCACTATATGTGGACTGTACACTAATGCATAGGCTGCCTTGTTTTTATAGCAAATTCAATCTGTTTTGCTTTAAATTCTATTTGCAGGCACTATAGAGTTCCAAATTTTTCTTTGTTTGTGAGTTTTATCGTCAAACACATTGTGGTCTGCCTATATAATGACTTTATGAAATATTTTTCGCTATTTTTTCTCATCAGATTGTCATATCCTAAACTTGATGCTTCTTCTTTCTACTTCAATCACTTTGGTAGAGACTGTTCTCACTCTTTGCTTCTATCTTTTTTTTTTTTCTTTGGAGATTTTGGTTGGTTCTAAATTTTAGATTTCATTTATCGTGCTCTGCTTCTCCTGTCGTCATTTCTATAATATACTCGAGAATGTCTATTATGTCGCAACATTGCCACTGTCACTAGTTTGTGAGATTATATATTGTGCCTTTTTCAAACATCCCTTCTGTTAATATAGCTAATTAAGATAAAAGTACTAGTTGAAAACATGATATTTGCATCACGTTCTTAGCTTTTAAGAAATGATGAATAGCATCCTGTGATAAAAAAATATTTTTTATTTTATTTCTTTCTTCTAATGATATGGCTGATATTTATAGAATATAGTTAATACCATAAGTTTTGGCATATCTTAGAAATTATGGGAGGAAGATCTTTTTTATTAGTTTGCCTTACAAAATGTTTAAATAGGACTAACATTATAGAGTCATCGAGATGGATAGGGCTCAGCCTATAATGGACCTTCCAATATTGAAAACCCAACCTATGTGATAGGAGATTCTTTGAAGAAGTTTCAATGTAATAATTTCAAATTAATTAGTTGGTTAACGAGCATATGTGATTTATTTGATATAGGAGTCATAGATTCCATCCCATTCCTATAGTGATTAGTGCTCATATATAATGGTTAGGAAGAGTTATAGCTCTAAATAAGATCCGCAAGGTATTCGTCGAAATATGATACTACACACATTCTTGGAGGGACTCATCTATATGAGAGTATCCGTACATGACCGCGGACATGAGATTTGAGCTATCTCTAACAACTTTTATGAAAAATCAAGATACATATGCAGGACCACTAATGCACAAACTAGCGATGAAAAAATTCTATACTATGCATGTAATAGTTGAAATTTGGATCAAAAAAATATAGTTCAAGATCTGTTTCACTTCATTTCCTTCAAATGAAAGCTATTCACACTAAATAAGATTAAGTCGCCTTACCCATTGCATAGTATAAGCATCCAAAAATTTGTGTTATTTTATTTTATAATTTTTTAAAAAAATTTGAGTTTTGTGGGGGATTATTGGAAGAAAACTCAAAATTATCCTATAATATCGTTCCAAATATTTTAATTTTATCATTTAAATATTTTAATTTCTTCATTATCATGATTTTAATTTCTGACTATTGAGCTCCTAATTATCAACGATCATGTATATTTAATCTCATTTTTATTTTATGACCATTAGATTTCATATTAAAAATTTTGAGTACCGTTGGGCTTCATATTAAAGATCTTAATGGATCAATAAAGCCCTCATAAACGATCATTTTGGATAGTTATAAAAAGATGACTTGATTTCATACATCCTATGTAATCCTCTTCCTTTCTTATTTCTGACTTTTTCTTTTAGATCTTTTATTTTTGTGATTATTTTTCTAGATACTGAAAGAGTCTTCATCAACCTCCTCCACAATCATGGTCGCAGACGAAGGATACTGGTCATTTTTTTGGATAGTTTTTTTGGATATTTCTGTACGAGAGATGGAAAAACACCTTAAAACAGTACCTCGCACGCTTCCAGATTTGATCATCGTTTATATCTTGATATTCTGTAATTCTTTTATAGTTTTTCTATAAAAAAATGTTGTTAGTTTCATCTAATTTTTAAATTATATCAGAATTTCTTGAAGTGATGTTCTAATAGGATCTTCGCTTTCTTGGAAGATGCTACAGTGGTGAAAGCACAGGACCCTCTAAGAATACTATTTTCAGCCCTTTTAAGTCCACATGCCTATCCTCTAGAGCTCTCCTGGGCTCTACGTCTTGAGAAACTACAATCGAAGGGGATGCTATGTTGGGAAAGCTTATATCACAAACTTTCGTCCTCTCTCCCCCCTTCTCTCTTCTGGTTGGAGAAGGAATACTCTGACTTTATTGTGCCTCTTTCTCTACCCTTTGGCATGGCCTTTCTATGGAGTCAGGATGCCCAAACCACGAGCACACGTTCCCCTTATGGGGAAGGGTAGCGGCCCTTTGTTCTGCGCTCTAATTGGACTCTGACTCCAGATATGGCAGCCTTACTTGGCCGCCACCTCATCATAGAGTCCTACCCGGACTCTAATTGTAGAGAGGGAAAGGAAGTGAACTCAAATCATCAATGTTTGTCCCCCATCATCTAATTCAAAAAAAATTGTAACTCTTTATAAAGGATTACACACCCTGGTGTGATACTGTATAGTTACACCAGGTATAATTAACTTGAACCTGATCCTTTTTAATATGTAAAATGCCTATTTGTAATATATATAATATTTTAGTGATTGTACAAGATCTATGCAGGCTTATACAAGGTTAGTTACTATATAATATTTATTTCCTTAAGTTGTACTATGATGTTGCATGCTTGTACTGGGATCTCTAATAATTCTATAGTTAACAGAGAAAGAAATTTCTCTTATTTGGTTGGAGTTTTTTAAGAAGAGAAATTTAAAAAAAAATATTCCTTTGGGCATATAATTTTCATGTTTCATGAAAAAAAATCTATATAGGATATGATTTTTTGGCTTTCCCACGAGATAGGAATTGGAGACTATTTTTCTCTAAAATATGCTTTTAAACCTTCCAAAGATCTTTGGTTGAAACGAATATTTTCTCCATTATAAAGCCTCAAATTTTCCTCCATCACGATCTATAGCAAAAAATATCCTTACTGATTATAAATTTTTATTTGCAAACTATGCCAATGCATAGAACATGGTAAGATTTTTTCTTATATTAAAAATATAATAAGTAGTTTGTATAATTTTTTTTAAAAAAATGAAAACTTAATTAAAATCATTTTAGAATAAGCAACTTTTCTATAATCAACCAAATATATCAAAACCATTTTTCCATGCATCATATTCTCATGAATCAGTTTCTAAGAATAACATTTCAAAAAAAAAAAAATCTTCTCATGAACCAACCGATTCCTTACAAGCCCGATCTAGGTATCGGAGAGACCTATAATTGGCTTAATGGCTCTAAATAATAAAGACCTTAATGTCCTATTATTGCTTGCACCTTATAAAGGCCTGCCAGCACATGTTCGTTAATATCTATAACGCATGAGTTATTGGAGTACACAAATCAGCCAACGGTAAATGCTTTCAAATTTTAAATTTAAATTCAAAATCAAAGTCAAAGTAACGCTAACATTACAATTCTGAAGCTCAATACAGAATTAAACTTGATATATAATGCTTACATTACAAAATGAAATCAAATTCAAATTTTAAATTTAAGTTAGGGCATGTGGCAAAACATGCCCATAACACTCGTGTACACCATGTTTCGCCGCGTGCGTGTGCATGGCACCACTGGCCAAGCCAAGTTGATCCAAGCATGCATGTGTGGTCACCAGCCCATTATCCTTAAAGCTCAACTTGGGCTTGAAGGAATAGGACATCTATAAATGCAAGAATACTTGCATTTATACATCTAATATAAGACTAATAAAATCAGATTTTAAAAATTTTTGAATCATTTAAAAAAAGGATAGAGTTAAAATTATATTAGAAATTGAATCTTTGTAAACAGAAAATTCAAAATTTTCAAGAATTCCTACAAAAATTTAAATTTTTAAAATCATAAAGATGAATATTTAAAAAATTTATATAGCATAATAGGTGAGGGTGTTCTGCAGACTTAAATTTCACTTAGCGTCAATTTTATCTATTTGAAGGAACTATGATAGATTAGATCTTGAACTAAATCTTTTGCCCTAAACTTCTTCATTTTATACACAGTATGGATCAATTGGATCTTTATGCAGTCAATGTACATTAAAAAGCCTTGTGCTTAGTAATTAATTTTTCATGAGAATTTGTTAAGATTAGCCTAGACTACTAGTCACAACCTATGTGATAATTCTCACATAGATGAGTCCTCCAAAGATACCATGACCTAATACCTTACAGACTTCCCGCCTTGGACCCATTAAGGGCTTGTTTGGACAAATGGGCTAAAAATCCTAGTGGATTCATGGATTAGGCTAGTAAAATTAGTTAGATAATAGGTTTAGCCTGCTCCAAAATCAATCTTGGATAGTTATGGATATAGACTTAGTTCAACCTATAAACTTATTATATAATTGATTATGCTAGTCCAATCCATGGATCCAATGAGATTTTCAACCCATAAGCACTCATTATCATAGCGACGAGAGGCGATACTCTCTAAGAATATGAGCAAACATGATCACTCAATCAAGTTCATTCCTACCATTAAGGGTACAATCAAGTTAAGTCAAATCGAATAACTAGAAGCTAGAGCTCAATTCAAAATACTCGGATTCGAAACTCAACTCAAGCTCGATCGAGCTTTGATATCCCAAGCTCGAGCTTAGCTCGATAAAAAATAAACAAAACTTGAGATCGACTCGATTCGAATATGAATCGAGCCATACTTGAGCTCGAAATCGAGCCTTATCTTACTAATAAAATATAAAATAATATATATTATAAATAAAAATAATATAATTAAAAATATATAAAAATTCAAATAGGCTAATGAGCTTTTGAATCGAATATCCTATTATTCGAGCTCGATTCAAAAAGCTATTCAAGTTATTCAAGCTCGACTCGAGCTCGATAATAACCGATCCACTAAGGATTTTTGATTATCCGATTCCAAGAGAGGTCCAGTATTACCTTCAACCATTTTCACATATAGTCTAGGTGCACTTTTTTTATTGGGGTTATCTTCTTGTCATAGCAGTCCTTAATTGTAGGATTAGTCTACTCGCACACAAAGTAGAAGATCTCATTCTTCTTTAGCTTTTGAGTTGATCAAATTCAACTAGATCAATTGTGATTCTTAGGAGATTTGGAGGAAGTGATATTGGTTCATCGGTTTGGGGGATTTTTCTTTGTAAGGTTCTTTCGTTGACGTTTGAAATTGATCCGATTGAATACACACTCTAGGTTAGAACGAGAAAATACTATAACTAAGATCAAACTTAAAGTGGCTGCCACGTTCTTAAGAACGAGTCATTAAACTTTTTAGGTTTAATAGCATAATGATTATCAAATAAGAATGAAGGCATTTATGAAGTTTTGGTTGCTTAATTTGTTCCGCAAACATAAGCTTTTAGGGGTTTAGAGATATATGTTTATGTATTTAATTCATGGCTTACAAAAATATTGCTCTAGGTTTTGAAATTCAAAAATTAAATATAATATAAGTACTAATAAAAGAGAAATTAATGGCAACAATATAAGATAGTCAAGCACTAAAATTAGAGTGATTATTGTAGCAATGATGTGCTATACATTCTTATGCATAAATTTGTTTGCAACGTTTTAAGTTTTGAATTCAAATTTGGAATTGTAATTATTTTCAACTTTCGAATTTAAATCAGAAAATTAAAGAAAGTCTTGTTTTTTCTTTTTTGTGAAATAGACAATATTTTTTAACACGTGTATCAGAGCAGCTGAAAAAATTATTTTTGAGCTAAATTGCTGTTTTAGAAATGTTGCCCTATTTTAGAGCAACAGAAAAAGAATTTTTATTTTAATTAATGTAATAATTATGCACAAATTTTAGAGCAATAATAATTGGATTTTATGTTAGAAATCTAAATTAATTTTTTGTAGATATTTCAAAATGGCACAAATTTAAAAATCTGCAACAATCCTTTTGTACAGATTTCAGTGCAGCACAACAGTATGATTTGTTTTCAGAAATCTACACAGATTTTAGAGCAGCGAATAATGACTTTGTTTTGTGCACATTCTGAAGCAGGGATCAAATATTTTGTTGTTAAGAATCTAGGTTTTGAAGTAACGCCTAAGGGGTTTTAGTTTCTGTATAGATTTTAAAGCTGCAAATAAAATGACTCTAGTTTGCACAATTTTTAGAATAATATATATATAACAGATTAAACCCTCTTGTAAGAGGGATTAAAATTTTATAATGCTACAAAATCAGGACAAATTTAATATTTTATTCAAATAAGCAACTAATAGCAATTTCTAGGTTGACTATAGGATTTCATTCTTAGATTGTTGGAGCCACGGCACCTAGAAATTGCTAATTATTTTTTTCTGAACAGATAGAAATTACTAAAATTGCAAAATTAATACTTTAAACTTTAGCAAGAAAAGTTTTGCAAATTGAAAGAACGAAAGCTTCCTTATCAAGGTAGATGAAAACACTATCCTAAGGATGGAATCTACCTCCCTCATACAGGTTTATTGCGAGAAAGTAAATTGAAAAAGAGTAGAAAAAGAATAGACAATGGGGCTCTTTCTTTCGTGGACCAAGCAGCAACATAGGGCCTCACTAGATTTGGATCAAATGATTGCTAAGATCTTGGACCTGGAGCCTTCTTTTATGACATGACACGCTCATTGATATCCATAACGCGTACGTTACAAAATTCAACTTGATTTGTACCGTAGCATTGTGGAAATCAAATTCAAATTTTAAATAGAAGTTGTAGGACACGTAGAAAAACAAGCCCACCACACTTGCGCACATGTACAGCATGATGAGCCGAGCCGATCTGTGCATCTATTCACCAGCTCATTATCCTGAGAGCCCAACTTGGGATTAAGGGAATAGGACATTCATAAATGCAAAAGTAATTGCACTTACACATTCAATGTGGGATTGTTAAAAATAGATTATAATATTTTTTGAATTAATTAAAAAAATTAAAATTGACAATTATGGTGCTTCAGATTCAATATTTTTATAAAAAAAAATCATTGAGAAAGAACGGAGACGATTCTTCGGCTCCTTGTAGTCCGTCATGATCATAATTGGTATGTGTAATTTTTTCAGTAGCCGGAGTGATTTAGTATGAAAAATAATGACTGATTTGATATAAATTATAAAAAAAATTGAGATATTTTTAAAATAATTTTTTTCTTCAATTTTTGATCCCATCGAGATGAAACCAGTGCTTCTCTATTCTCTATTGTTGAGAAGCATTGAAAAGAGACCATGAAAGTGATGGATCATAATATTTTATTATTTGTGCTCGTCGATGGCCGTAGAGGATGGAGACGAGAGAAGATAATTGGATGGGCCGACATAAATAGGTAGCCGGGCCGGTGCTTGGAGGTAACAAACGAAGGGTTGGGGGGGGGGCTCCATAGAAAGACGGCCGAGTTGGCATTTGGAGGTAACATGCAAGTATGGGGCAGCAGCTCGATAGCTAGTAGTGAGAGATGGCTGAGCCAATGCCTCGAGGTGGCAAGCAAGGGAAGGTGGTCAAGAAGACGCTCAAAAAAGTGGCCGGAAAGATGCCCAGAGATGGAGAGGTTCCAATAGGGTGGATGGGGCTGGCGCAGAATGGTTGCCGGGAAGATGGTGAGGCTGCCAGCATGAGGATGCAGTGGGCGAGAGGAGGAGGGCAGCAATGGGAAGGGAGATGGTGCAATGGAAATTAAAAGAAGTCAAGATTTTTAGAAAAAAAAAAAAAGCTATGGGTTGACCAGTTAGCAACCTGCTAAGATTAAATTCTCTTAATTGACCTTATGTAATCAATCGTTAAGATATTTTCTGTTTTTTTATAAACATATTTAAGGAGCACCATAGCAGCCCTCTATTGAAATTCCATTTATAAGTTTGAATCTCTAAAAAATAGGAAATTAAAAATTTCTAACAATAGATACATGTCAAAGACAGGAACAAGCATTGCTCAAAGACCGCAGTTTACTAGTATTCATAATTTGGAAACTCTTAATTCCTCCCTTTTTTGCCTTCTCTTGATCACCAGTCAAGTGCTGATAAACCTGTAGTCATCTCAGAATCATCTCAGTTGGATGTAATACTCAACTTGTTTCCTTATTGCATCTTGAAATCTGCTTATAAATCTCGTATACACATCACATGTTCTTTCTAATAACTCATGCTTCTTGCAGTCTCCCAAAACTACTCAACTATATCATGGTAGACGAGACTACCACATATATTTGGCTCCTATTTATTCCATGATAATGTTATAGCCAGACTAAACTTGACTAATTTCTTTTTGCCACCCCTTCCTTTTTTTCATTACTGGAATAATTTTCGGTTAAGTACTCATTCTTCCCATTTGGTCTCGAAAATTGACTGTTTTTGCCTATTGGAGGTAGCTTTTGGTTCCACATAACTTTATGGAAGTCATCTGCGCCTAGAATATCTCCCATAGAGATTCCAATCTTTGTATTATTTCCTTGTTCCACCATACTATAAAATTTCAGCCAAAATAATAGATTGCAGCAAAGGTATATGTCATAATAAAGATAAACTATTTAAGAGCAAGTGGATAAACAAGGCAAGATTTATATGACAAAACTAGCAACTCATCCAAAATACCAAAAAAAAAAAAAAAAGAAGAAGAAGAAGAAGCTGCACTTCATGTTCAAGAAACGACTGTTTAATTTATCTAAATTGAAAGAAGGGTTTTTTTTATTGCGGACATTTTGCTTTCTTTTTAAGCATCACATATTCATATTCATAGAGAAGCAAATAATACAGTCGATTAGATGGTGGCTTATATGGCCAATCATATTAAAGCTATATTATGGGACTTCACTTCAAATCTTTCTGTATAATTTTTGAATATTTTATTTTATAACTTGCTCAGATGAATTTATTTTTAAATAGTTTTATTGTGGTGCAAAGAAAGAGATCATTAGTCCCATATTGATTGTAAGTCAAGGAAAACTCTGATTTATATAGGAGAGGATCATCTTTTCCACGTGAGGTATTTTTTGAAGGATAAAACCGTGAGACCCATGAACCAAATAAGGGACCACCTCTGCAAAGACCGGAGAATTATATTATGGTATAGAAGGAAGGGATCGTTAGTCCTATATTAATTGTGAATTAAAGAAGATTGTGGCTTATATAGGAGGGAACCATCCTTCTCACGTAAGATGCAGATAATACCTCATATATCTCATGAGCCAGAACAGACAATACCTCATATATCCTTGGCCGCAATAGGTTTAATTTTTTTATATTTATCAAAAAAAAAAAAATTTCTCAATCATGCTACCATCCTTGCATATATATTTTTGGTCACAAGGAAAAGCCAGCACATTACCATCAACATCCATCTTCCGCACTGCTCTCTTCATCACTGCTTCAATCAAGAAGGAGGGTCGCAACACAAAGTTCAACAGGACTCGGTCAAATAATTTGGGAAGCAAAAGTTTCGGGTGGAAAAGATAGATATGTTCAAATCCATCTCTGGTATCATGTCAGAACATCAGAAAATAGCAGCTATCAGAGAGGAAAATAGGAAGGAAAGGAAGAGTATAGAGGAGAAGAGAAGAGAAAAGAAAGGGCGAAACAGAGGACATGTAGGAGAAAAAGAGGCGCTTCATGGTCACAAAATCTGGCAGTGCAGCACTATTTTTTCATTAATATGGAAAGAATGATTTCACCCTCAAATAGTGGCATTTAATACAAATACCAGATGAATCATTTCAGCCACATCCAATTACAATACAAATGTTACACATGTATTCAATCAACACTTACATAATAAATGTGCTTATAATTAACTTATTGTGAAAGCACCATGGACGAGGTCTAAATATTTGTTCTAGGAAGGTTTATTCTATTTTAACACCAGGGCAGCTGGGAGACTAATAATTTGCTGACCTGATTTAATGTTAGAAACTAATCAAGTTATGCTTATTGGATCAGGTTTGGTATGGCATGTAAGAGATACCAGTACAGCACAATGAATACTTCATTAGCAAACTCCAAGTCCATTTATTATGGTTTCTAGAAATTCCATTTGTTCTAATTATATACACTTAATATTTGCACTAAACATTTGGATCAATTTCATAAGTATGAACAATATTTTGTTTGGCATCTCCGGTTTCTGTCAGGTGAAAATTACTAAACATCAAAGAAAATGCAAATGATATTATGAAAACATAACGTTAATCCCACCACAGTTATAAGGTTGTTTATGATGAAAGGAAAATATTGGGAGAAAAATATTTATAAAAAATTATATTTTCAAAATACATTCTCAAGTTTTTGACATGCCCAATAAGCAGACTCAAAATAAATCTGATAAGTAAAAAGTTAAACCTCAAACCAATCCCACTTGGCTTAATTTGGGAATTAAATTATAATCCAAACCGGAGCCGGCATGTTGTCAACCCTAATTAGAACCATGAGCTCAGATAAAATCATAGGTAAGCATCATAGAGTGACAAGATTGGCTAATTGTGCCACTGCTGCATGCGGTCAAAGTGTCATTAGGTACACTAATACAAAACGTCAGTAACTTTCCATCAATAACAAACCTCTGTAATCCCTTTTGCTTATAGGGAGAATGAAAAATTATCAATTAAGTCCTTCAACATGTCCAACAGAGCCAACATAAATAAAACAAATTGCAGCAATCAAAACACCCCTCTGAATAAGTAAAAGTGGATGGATTGGAGGACTGGAAAAACACCATGGAGATGCAAGGATTCAAGATGTTGGGATATACCGAATGACCCCTTTTATGCCGACTCATCCTCGAACCTGTCCGAACGACGTCCGACTCTACCGACTGTACCGACCGACGACTGCCGACAGTAGCCGCCGATATTATCCGACTAAAGGAGTCTCAGCCGGGCGGACCCATTCTGTTCCCGACCAATCGAGCGGGGAGCCCGAAATACCGACTCACTGTCGGGGGGGGTAGCAGCCGACGTCCGACTCTCGCAATACGCCAGACCAGCTGACGGTGTCTCCAGGTCTTCACCCGACGTTCCGCAGCCGAATACCGACGTATGGTCGGTCAGCTCCCCCAAAGGCCGTACGACTGCTATGGGCTGCTGTCCTAACAAGGACATACGGCGTGGCCGTCCTGGGGGCATCGTCCTGCCAAGGACATAGGTCAGCCCCAGTGATTCGACATCCCACGACGACTTGTCAGTCCGCGGTGACTCTGACAGCCTCCGGCGATTTGACAACTCTCCGGTTGTCTGCACCATTAATGGCAGGACCACACCGTGCTCTACTATAAAATGGGGAAGGCAACAGTGTTGGCGAGGAGGAGGAGATTTTTCTAAGCTTCTGAGCTCTCTCTCTCTCCCCCTAGCTCTCTCCCGCTGAGCCCCTGATTCTTTTCTACTGTTGCCTAGTCTCCTCTCTGACTGGACCGTCGGAGGGTCTCCGCCGGAGGCATCTCCGGTCAGTGTGGACTTCTCTTGCAGGTGCTCATTCCCGACGATCAAGCGATGAGGAGATTGACCACAACAGGCTTGGCACACCAGGAGGGGGGATCACGACCTCCACAGAGCTTGAAAAATTCTTTCAAGATGACAAGAACCAGGGCTCAGCGATCGAGAGGCAACGGATCGACGAGGCACTCTTCTCGTCGGGAGGAGGCCTCTCCTCCGCCCTTCATGGCGGAACCCAGCTCTCCGCATCCTGTGGTGACCATGGAGGTGCAGATCGCAGCGATTGTGCAGCAGATGACTATGCTGACGAATGCAGTCAAAAGCCTTCAACAACAACCAACCCGGTTGCCTTACTCACCGGCGGAGCAACCGGCGGCGCATCCGATGCCGTCCAGGAGCAGCCGCCGACGCCCGCATCGATCTCTGTCTCCTCCTTAGGAGCAGCCGTCTCAGCATTCCCATCGAGAAGGGGAGAGGCGGCCATGGTGTGACACCCATCGGTCTCGACGTCCCTCTCCTTCCCAACTGGAGCGAGCGAGGAAGGAGAAGCGGCCGCAGACACCGTCCGCCTCCCTCTCAGATTCATCGGGAGATTCGATCCCTGGGGTCTCCCAACACCGACGGATCGACGACAACGAACATATGTTCGAAGAAATCGACCGTCGGTTTGCCCAGCTCTAGGTGGACGGACAGAAGTCTTCAAACGATGTCGACTTCCGGACCGCCCAACCTCTCTTCCGACTCATCCTCGATGAGCCGATTTCTAGTCGGTTCAAGATGCCTCATGTGGAGCCTTAGGATGACTCCACCGACCCAGTTGACCATCTGGAGAGCTACAAGGCTCTCATGACGATCCAAGGGGCAACCGATGCCCTCCTCTGCATCGGCTTCCCCGCCACACTTCTCAAAGCTGCCAGGGCCTGGTACTCCGACCTCCGCTTAGGAAGTATCCACTCCTTCAGACAGCTCGAGCATTCTTTCGTGATCCATTTCAGCACCAGTCGGAAGCCGCCATAAATCTCGGACAGTCTTTTCTCCCTCAAGCAGGGAGAAATGAGACGCTCCGACACTTCGTGATGCGATTCAATGCGGTCACGCTTGAGGTTCGGGACCTCAACGAAGACATGGCTATCTCAGCCATGAAAAGGGGGCTGAGGGGGTCCCGATTTACATACTCCTTGGACAAGACCCTCCCCCGAACATATGCCGAACTGCTGGAGCGCGCATACAAATACATGCACGCAGACGAAGGAGCTTTCGACCGGTGCCTGACCGAGACCAAGGACCCGAAGGAAAAGCGAAGGAAAGGTCGGGCTCCTGCCGAGTCTAGCGGGCCCCCGACCGACAAACAGGTCTCACCCCGATGACAGAGCTCGAGATCGCCTCGACGGTGGAGTCCAAGGCCGATGCATTGCAGGTATGACTCCTATATTCCTCTCTCTGCTCTTCGTGCGCAGATTTTGATGGAGATCGAAGGAGAGGAATATCTGCGACGGCCTCCGTCTTTGAAGGCAAAGGGCCTCGACCAGTGAAAATACTGTCGATTTCATCGGGGCCACGGCCACAACACTGAACAGTGCATCCAACTCAAGGATGAAATTGAGGCCCTCATACACCGAGGGTATCTCGAAAAATTTTGAAGGAGCCCGCCGACTCGACCCCAACCGACTCGACCCATCTCCAATCGACGACCCCAACCGACTGAAGAGGCAGCGAACAACCAGCCCACGGTCGGGGTCATCAACATGATCTCCAAACGACTGGATTGGGGGACGACTGCTGGAGGGGAGTCGACGAAGAAGCTGCACCAAGATGATGTAATTACTTTTACAGATGAAGATGCTCGGAGAATCCAAACTCTCCATGACGATGCTGTTGTTGTCTCGACAATAATAGCAAATTATGATGTAAGAAGGATCCTTGTTGATAATGAAAGTTCGACTAATATTTTGTTCTACTCGACCTTCTCTCGAATTCGACTGTCGACTGATCGGCTCAAGAGAGTCTCTACACCCCTAGTAGGTTTTGCTGGAGATGCTGTCACGGTGGAAGGAGAAATTACTCTTCCTGTGATAGCTGAAACCGAACCACGACAAAGCACTGTCCACCTAACCTTTGCGATCGTCCAAGTACCTTCGGCCTACAACGCCATACTTGGAAGATCCGGACTAAACGCCCTCAGAGCGATAGTCTCGACGTACCACCTGCTGGTTCGATTTCCGATCAAAAATGGAGTCAGAGAGATGCATGGGGATCAATAGCTCGCTCGGCGATGCTTCCAAATCTCTGCTCGAAGCAATGAATCGAAGGACTTCCTGACGGTCGACAAATTGGACCAACGGGGAGAGGAAGAACGGGACGAATCGACCGAACAGCTGGTTTCCATCCCAATAGCAAAGAATCCCGAACGAGTGGTCTAGGTCGGATCCCAATTATCTGACCCTGAGCAACGGCAGCTAATAGAGCTGTTGAAGGCCAATGCCGACGTATTCGCTTGGTCGGCAGCGGATATGTCCGGCATCCCCCCGGAGACGATGACTCACCGACTCAACATCGACCCTGAAATGAGGTCGGTGAGGCAGAAGAAGCGGTCTTTTGCTCCCGAAAGATAGAAGGCCATCGATGAGGAAGTGGACAAGCTACTCGAGGTAGGCTTCATTAGAGAAACCACGTACCCCGACTGGCTCGCCAATATTGTCATGGTGAAAAAAGCCAACGGAAGGTGGAAGATCTGCATCGACTATACCGACCTGAATCATGCCTGTCCAAAGGACAGCTTTTCACTTTCAAAAATCGATCAGTTGGTAGACGCGACATCCGACCATCGACTGCTCAGCTTCATGGATGCCTTTACCGGATACAATCAGATCCGGATGGCACCCGAAGATGAGGAGCATACAGCCTTCGTGACCGCTAAGGGCCTTTACTGCTACAGAGTAATGCCCTTCGGACTAAAAAATATCGAAGCCACCTATCAGCGACTCGTCAATAAGGTCTTCGAAGATCAAATCGGGCGCAACATGAAGGTGTACGTGGATGACATGCTGGTGAAGAGTGCGCAGATTTCAGATCATGTCCAAGATCTTGAAGAAACTTTTTACACTCTTCGACGACACCGGATGAGGCTGAATCCGACTAAGTGCGCCTTTGAGGTGACTTCGGAGAAGTTCCTCGGGTTCTTCGTTTCTCAACGAGGAATTGAGGTCAACCCTGAGAAGATAAAGACGATCATCGACATGCGGCACCCGGACATCAAAAAGGAGGTACAGCAGCTTAACAGAAGGATCATCATGCTCAGCCGATTCATCTCTCGATCGGCTGAGAGATGTCTCCCGTTCTTCAAAATCCTGAGGCAGGCGAAGGACTTCTCTTGGCCGGACAAGTGCCGGCAGGCCTTCGAGGATCTGAAGAGATATCTGGCCTCACCGCCGCTGCTTGTAAAGCCAAAAGTCAGAGAAACATTGTACCTCTACTTGGCAACCTCCCCAGAGGTGGTTAGCTCGGTGCTCGTCCGGGAGAACGAGAGTCGAATTCACCAGCCCATATACTACACCAACAAAGTGCTCCATGAAGCTGAAGCTCGGTATTCAAAAGCGAAGAAAATGATATTCGCCTTAATCGTGTCTGCACAACGACTCCATCCGTATTTCCAAGCGCACGCTATCGTGGTCCTCACCGACCAGCCCCTGAGGGCGATCTTGCGTTGCCCCGACACATCAGGACGACTGGCAAAATGGGCGGTGAAGCTGAGTGAGTTCGACATTCAGTACCTACCGTGACCTACTTTGAAAGCCCAAGTCCTGGCCGACTTTATTACGGAGTGCCAAACAACCGATCAAGAATCGGAAGGTGGGAGCTCCAAAGAGGCTGCAACCTCTGAACGTGACCCCGGGTCTACCTGGGTATTGCACATCGATGGAGCTTCCAATGCTCGAGGGAGCGGGGCCGAATTTCTGCTCACCAACTCAAAGGGAGTGGTTATCGAGTACGCCCTCCGATTCAACTTCAAAGCCTTCAATAATTAAGTCGAGTATGAAGCGCTCCTCGCTGGCTTGAGAGTAGTGAAGGAGCTCGGGATCGACAGCCTCAGAGTCTTCTCCGACTCCCAGCTGATCGTGGGACAAGTCAAAGGCGAATTCAAGGCACGGGACCCGACCATGGCAAAATATTTCTAGAAGGTGAGAGATCTCGTGGCACACCTCAAGTATTTCGAGATCTCCCACATTCTCAGGTCAGAGAACGCTCGGACCGACGCACTCTCCAGGCTTGCGACATCAGCCTACGACACTTTGGGTCGGATACTTGTGGAGAGTCTCGAGCAACCAAGCATCGACAGGACCGAGGAGATGCTGCAACTGGAGACCGAGCCAAACTGGATGGATTCGATCGTTCAGTATCTGACCGACGGAACCAGCCCTGAAGACCCCGTGGAAGCCAAACGACTCCGGTGGGTGGCCTCCCAATATGTAATGATGGACGGCCGACTCTACAAAAAGTCGTTCTCCCTTCCCTTGCTGAGGTGCCTGGGACCGACTGACGCAGACTACGCGCTCAGAGAGATGCATGAAGGGATCTGCAGAAATCGCTTGGGGGGCAAATCTTGGCCTACAAGGTCCTACGGCAGGGTTACTACTGGCCCACCATGAAAAAGGATGCGGCTGAGTTGGTTCAGAGGTGTGAGCCATGTCAGAGGTATGCTAACATACAACACCGACCCACCAACCAAATCACTCCCATTGTCGCCCCGTGGCCCTTCGCCCAGTGGGAAATCGACATACTCGATCATTTTCCTCCAACGTCTGGCCAAAGAAAGTTCATAGTCGTCGCAATCGACTACTTTACTAAGTGAGTGGAAGCCGAACCTCTGGCATAAATCACCGAGTGAAAGATGGAAGACTTCATCCAGAAGTCCATCATCTTCAGATTCGGACTACCGCACACTATTATCACCGACAATGGACGATAATTTGACAACCGAGACTTTCGAAAGTTCTGTGCGAGATTTTATATCGCACACAGGCTGACCTCGGTCGGACATCCACAGTCCATTGGCGAGGTTGAAGTAACCAACTGAACCATTCTGCATGGACTGAAGACCCGACTGAATGAAGCCAAAGGCCTCTAGGTTGAGGAATTGAATTCCGTCCTGTGGATGTACCGAACGACACCCCGTATCCCGACCGGAGAATCTCCTTTCAGCTTGGCCTATAGGACGGAGGCGATGATCCCCCTCGAGATCAGGTTACCATCGACTAGAGTTGAGCAGTACTGCAAGCCAGGCAACTACGAGTGTCGGAGAGCCGACTTGGACCTCCTACCCGAACTCTGACACGAGGCTCAACTCCGCATGGCTTCCTACTGACAAAGAGTGGCCCGATACTATAATGCTAAGGTTAAGCCGAAGTTTTTCAGACCCGGAGACCTGGTCTTAAGGAAGGCGGAAGTTTCGAAGCCTCTAGACTAAGGAAAATTATCCCCGAACTGGGAAGGACCTTACAAGATAGCGAACACCTACAGGCTGGGAGCCTACCGACTGGAGACTCTAGGAAGAATGGCCATTCCCCGAACTTAGAATGTCGACAACCTGAGATTGTACTACCAGTGAACTCTGTGTGCCCTTGTTCGGAATACAAACTCAGTTTCAAAACTCCGAAGTCTAGAATTTCGGCTCTCCGATTGTGGGTCGGCGCTCACCAGTAGTACGAGCCCCGACGCCCCGACTTAGGTCCAACGTTTTGTTGGGAATCTACGGCCCGATCGTCGATGACGCGTCGGACTCTTACGAGAACCGATATATCTATGTTGGTGGAAGGCCGGCGATGGTGATGAAACCCCCCTAAGTTGAAGCCACGCTCCTTCCACAGTCAACTCTCGAGCAAGATGACAGGCTAACTTGCCGACTTGGCTCCGACCAAGAAAGGCAAAATGCCAACGCGACCAACGTCGCGTTCGCGACATACCGATCAGGTCACGATCGGTCGAAGGGTATTCGACTTACCACCGTTTATCACACGTCACGACGTACACGCCTGACAAAGAACTGGGCAATGGATGACCGACTTGTCACCATTGTCTTAACCGAATGGGTCGGACACTATTCGACTATCAGACTCTACGGGATGATCGGGTCAAAGAGCTACGCCCGAAGGTCGGACGACACCCGACTCGACAAGCACTCCCGACTCAGGTCTGGGCAACGGGCGCTCGACTTAGACTCTCGACTGTCGGATCATACAACAGTCAGGACGCCAATCTATAATCGGAGCTCGCTCTGCCTTTACCGTGGCGCGCGCTACCGACTATCTCGGCTAACTACCCGGGATCTTACCAAACGTCCTTACAACGTACGTCGGGCCTACAACTTATACGCTCGAGGGCGTTTCGACGAAACATACATTCCAAGATACATTTCAGGATATATAAAAAAAAAAAATTGAAAAGTTCTCAATTTCATTCAAGTATAAACTGAATTTACAAAATTGGATCGAAGTCCGATTACAAGTACACTAAGTAAGAGCAAAAACAAAAGATGCTCCGACTATTTGTCAGAGTCAACTTCTTCAACCGGGAGAAGTTCAGGGGCGATCGGCATAGCCGCTCGGGTGGGGTAGCATCGGGGGTTGGAGCCGCCTCACCTTCGGTAACCTGATCCAGAATGGCTTCCTCCACAGTAGTGTGATCTCCCGATGCCGGGTCAGCCACCTCTTCTGTGACTTGGCCCTTCGACCTTGGGGGAACGATGCTGCTGAGGTCAAGCTCCGGATACAGACCCTGGACTGCACCCCGGGCATCCTCGTACCCCACTCAGTACGAGGTGAAATCGCTCTCCAGGAGCTCCTCCCGATATTCATCGGAGCCACGGAAGTCCTCCACCGCCCGACTCATTGCCTCTTTCGCCGACTCTGCCTCCGCCCTCGCTATGTCTGCATTGGTTTGAGTAGTGGACAAGTTCTCCTCGGCCTTGGTGAGATTCTCCAGACTCACCTGGAGTTGCTCGCGCTCGGCTTCGAGCTCACTGACGCAACCATCCCGCTCACGCTGCAGCCGGTGAGTAGTATGGGACTTTCGTTTGACTTCCTCACGAGCCGACTGAAGTTCGACCCCCGAGGCAGCCAGGGCATCGGTAAGGTGGGAGATCTCCTCCTCGAGCCAGGCCCCACGGTCGACCGACTGCTTCAGCTGCTCGACCATTGTCGCCTTCTCGACCTCGGTGGCCTCGGCCCTATTCTTCCAGGCCGTCCGGAGATCGCCGAACCTCCGATACCCGACCTCCAGCTCGAACATGTTGTAGATCAGCTGCAAATAACAGGCTGATTGTCAGAAGACCGAACTGATAGAAAATAATAATGAAAATGAAAAGGGAAGAAGAGGAGCTCAACTGGATCATAGTCGGGTAGAAGGAAGAAAGCATGTCGAACACCCGCCGACTCTTCATGATCTCTCGATCGGCCGGGAGGATGGTCGCCTGACATAACATCCTGGCCAAATCATGGTTGGCCAAGGCCGACGCTCCTTCGAAAAGCTGGACGTCGGACAATGCGGCACGGCCGACCGACCTTATGTCATCGCCTGATGCCATCGAGGCCTTCCCTCGTTCGGCCACCCAAGCCCTGAAGTCAGGAAAAGATGGGAGGTTCGAGCTCGATTGGGTCCCTCCCGAGGCCGCAACGGCCCCTGACGCAGGTCATTCGGGCTCGCATGTTTCGGCCCGAACTTTTTCTGTGGGCTGTGCAGCCGACACACCTTTGGCTGCTCCCTCGGCCGCCCGTTCCTCGGACGGTGCTTCGGGAGGCATCATCGGCACCGACAGTGCGATAACCGGCTCATAGCCCGACACACGTTCGGAGTTGGGCCGCGCTACCGCCGTCGCGATGTCGGTCGGGGGTGCTATCTGAGGCCTCTTAGGAGGCCACGAGGGCCCGACCCCGGTAGCCGGCCTCTTCCTCGTCGCGTGTTGCCGAATGTCAGCATCCATCAGCCTCACTCTCGACAGCATCCCTGCAATTTCAACGAAGGATTAGCACCAGTCCAAAGATAGAGAAAAAAGACAAAAACGACCGACCGACCAAACAGTACCTAAATGCGAAACCAAAGTCAAGCCGGTGTCGTATAGAGCTTGCTCGGTGATGAGCTCCCTCTGCTTCGATACCGACACATCCTTCAGTCGGTGAAAATCCTCTCGGTCCCCATCCTCCACCCAACTGTTCTCATTGGGCTGAGTCCGGAGGTCCCCCCAGCGGGAAGAAAACCCCCAAGGAAGCAGAGAAGAGGCAAAGAAAAATTGATTCTTCCACCCATGAATCGACGATGAAAGATCGGTGATGAACGAAAGACCCTTCCGGGGGTTGAAGAACCACCACCCTCGGGCCTTCGGGTGGGGTCGGAGGATGAAGAGCACCCGAAAGAGAGAGATACGAGGATAGATCGGCAAAAGTCGACACAACAACACGAAGCTGATTATCAATCGGACTGAGTTCGGTGTCAGTTGAACCGGACAAAGCCCGTAATAATTCAGAATGTTCCGGACGAACTTCAGAATCGGGAAGCGAAGACCTGCCCGAAGGTCCTCGACATAGAAGGCCACCTGGCCCGGAGGCGGATTGTTAACCCGACCCTCAGCCCCAGGGGCGAAGAGCTCGAACTACTCCGGGATACTGTATTGCTCCCTGAGCTGTTCGACGTTTGCCTCCGAAAGTGAAGAAACCTCCACCTCCGGGGTCGATCGTGAGTCGTCGGTCGGGTTCCCCGACTGACTTCCTCGTGGAGAGGTTCTGGTCATGATGCTAGAACTGAGGTCGGAGGATGAAGAAGAAGAAGAAGAAAGAAGGTCCAAAGGAAGCGAAGGAAGCAAAAAATGCAAAAAGACAAAAATCTCGAAGAAAGCTTCCCGAGGAGGGAGACAGGCACAACTACCTGGAACTTAGAACTGGAGGACCACTCGACCAGAGTCTCGGCAACAGGGCTGTGAAAAGTGAAGTTTTGGATACAGGTGACCCTATATATATAGTGCCCCTCGACGGTCAGGATGAGAGCACGCCCAACGAGGGTCTCCCAGATTTTGACACGTGGCAGCGTCTGAACCTTCCCTCGGTTCGACGATTCGACGCATCTGCCCCAGATTAAGCCATGTCGCCTTCATCCGTCTGAACGGGTTCGGCCCAATGGCCCCCTGCCACATGGCGAAAAATCTGCGTCTCAGGATTCACTAACCGACGGCGGTTTGTGTTCCCGAGGAGATGACGGTTCAAGTTCCCGAGGAGATGGCGGAAACGGCGGTTCCTATTCCCAATGGGATGTCTGACACCAATGGGACGTCTGACACCAATGGGACATCTGACGTCGGACCGTTCATTGGTACGGTCGTCAGAGTCGGAGCATGATATGATGGATAGCCACTCCTTTCGCCCAAGGCCGTCGCCCACGTGGGAACGCTGGCCGACACGACATCCGACTCAAGAGTGGGGGGCAACTGTTGGGATATACCGAACGATCCTTTTTACGTCGACTCACCCTTGGACCTGTCCGACCGACGTCCGACTCTACCGATCGCACCGATCGACGACTGCCGACAGTAGCCGCCGACATTATCCGACTAAAAGAGTCTCGGTCGGACGGACCCATTCTATTCCCGACCAGTCGAGCGGCGGAGCCCGAAATACCGACTCACTGTCGGGGGGGGATAGCAGCCGACGTCCGACTCCCGCAATGCGCCAGACCAGCCGACGGTGTCCCCGGGTCTTCACCCGACGTCCCACAGCCGAATACCGACGTATGGTCGGTCAGCTCCCCCAAACACCGTACGACTGCTATGGGCTGCTGTCCTGACAAGGACATGCGGCGTGGCCGCCCTGGGGGCATCGTCCTGCCAAGGACATAGGTCAGTCCTAGTGATTCGACAGCCCATGGCGACTTGTCAGTCCGCGGCGACTCTGACAGCCTCCGATGATTTGATAACTCCCCGGTTGTCTGCGCCATTAATGGCAGGACCATACCGCGCTCTACTATAAAACAGGGAAGGCAACAGTGTTGGCGAGGAGGAGGAGGTTTTTCTAAACTCCTGAGCTTTCTCTCTCTCTCCCTAGCTCTCTCCCGCTGAGTCCCTGATTCTTTTCTACTGTTGCCTTGTCTCCTCTCTGACTTGACCGTCGGAGGGTTCCCACCGGAGGCATCTTCGATCATTGTGGACTTCTCTTATAGGTGCTCGTTCCCGGCGACTAGGCGACGAGGGGATTGGCCGCAACACAAGAGATCCTAAAAAATCGATGCCTGATACCTGTTGGCCTGAAACAGCTGTTAACCCCAGGAATGCATTTAAACATGTGTAATATGTATGACCGCACATAATTGGCTTTAGCAACACTTCTTTAGCAATCAAAGAAAGATGAGAACTTGATTGCTAAAGTAGATGACCAAGTGACTTTCTTCCTTTTGCCATGAATCTCAGTTTAATGGCCTCTAATGTTTGTGCTCTGCTGCTTCCTTCGCTGTAGTTCTCACTGGCTCTTACATATTCTACAATCTTCTGATTTTTGTTTTACTATTTTTTTTCCTGAAATCCAAACCTTTTACAATGTTCCTGAATTCAAATCTTTTCTTCTTTTATGAATCTGTTGGGGAATACCCACTGACCGACCGACTGCCGGAGGGCCCGACCGACTGCCGGAGGGCCCGACCGACTGCTGGAGGGCCCGACCGACCGGAGGGCCCGACCGACTGGACAGCCTGACCGTCCGACCGACTGGACGGCCCGACCGTCCGACCGCCTGACGGCCTGACCACCCCCGTTGGACGACTCCGACTGGCCGATAGGCCGACCGAACGTCGGTCGGGGCGACCGACTGACGGGAGCCACCAGCGGCTAATCGCCGACTTGGGGTATGTCGGGCGTATCCATCCCGACCGACTGAACCCGCGGGTCTGAGGCCCGACTTACATGAAGCTCGCCGACCGACCGGAGGAACCCGACGCCACTCCGCTGGCTGCCGACGTCGGGTCGGCTGACTCCTCTGACCGCCATACAGCCGCCAGACGTTGTCAGCTCTGACACGGACATGCGGCACAGTTACCTAGGGGCATTATCCCACCGAGGGCCGGGTCAACCCTGGTGATTAGACGGCCGCACGGCGACATGACGTTTTCACGGCGGCTCTGACAGCCCACAGTGAGTTGACAGTTCCTCACTTGTCCGCGCCATTAATGACGGCACCATACCTAGCTCCACTATATATACCGGGGAAGGCAACAGTGCAAGCGGTCGATCCGCCCGTCTCTCCCACATACGCAGGCTCGCCCCTCTCTCCCTCTCTCTTTCTCAGAGCTCTCTGTCTGCATTTCACTGTTGCCCAGTCACCTCTCTGACTTGACCGTCGGAGGGTCCCCGCCGGAGCCGCCTCCGGTCAGTGCGGACTTCCTTTTGCAGGTGCACGCTTCCCGGCGATCGGGCGACGAGGCGATTGGCCGCAACAGATTGGCGCGCCAGGAAGGGGGGCCAGCATGACAAAGACGAGAGCTCAACGATCGAGAGTCACTGGGTCGGCCAGGCATTCTTCCCATCGGGAAGAAGCCTCCCCGCCCCCACCGGCGGTGGAGCCTAGCTCTCCGCGCCCTGCAGTGACCACGGAGGCCCAGATTGCGGCCATCGTGCGGCAGATGACCGTACTGACCGACGCAGTCAAAAGCCTCCAGCAACAACCGGCGGCCCGACCTATGCCTTCCAGGAGCAGCCGCCGACGGTCGTGCCGACCCCTGTCGCCTCCATGCGAGCGCTCCCAACGGCGCTCCCACGGAGAGGAGGAGGGGCGACCACGGCGCGACGACCGACGGTCCCAGCGGCCCTCTCCTTCCCCGTTGGAACGGGCGAGGAAGGAAAAGCGGCCGCGCACACCGTCGGCCTCTCTTTCAGAATCCTCCGGAGGCTCCACCCCTGGGGTCTCCCAGCATCGACGAGCGGACGACTACGAGCGACGGTTCGAGGAGATCGACTGCCGACTCGCCCAACTGCAGATGGACGGCCAGAAGTCTTCGAACGACGTCGACTTCCAGATCGCCCAGCCTCTCTCTCGACTGGTCCTCGACGAGCCGATTCCCAGTCGGTTCAAAATGCCGAACGTGGAGCCATACGACGGCTCCACTGACCCAGTCGACCACCTCGAGAGCTACAAAGCTCTCATGACGATTCAAGGAGCAACCGACGCTCTTTTCTGCATCGGCTTCCCCGCGACGCTCCGCAAGGCTGCCAGGGCTTGGTACTCCGGTCTTCGATCGGGCAGTATCCATTCCTTCGCGCAGCTCGAGCACTCGTTCGTGGCCCATTTCAGCACCAGCCGAAAGCCGCCGCGAACGTCGGATAGCCTTTTCTCCCTCAAGCAGGGGGAAAACGAGACGCTCCGACACTTCGTGGCGCGATTCAACACGGCCACGCTCGAGGTCCGGGACCTCAACGAAGACATGACGGTTTCAGCCATGAAGCGGGGCCTGAGGTCGTCCCGATTTACTTATTCTCTGGACAAGACCCTCCCCCGAACATATGCGGAGCTACTGGAGCGCGCGTACAAGTATATGCGCGCGGACGAAGGGGCATCCGACCGACGCTTGGTCGAGCCCAGAGGTCCGAAGGAGAAGCGGAGAAAAGGTCGGGAGCCCGCCGAACCAAGCAGGCCCCCGGCCAATAGTCGGCTTTCTCCACCCCGACAGATCCAAAAATCACCCCGCCGACAGACTCCGAGGCCGGTGCGTCCCAGGTATGACTCCTATACTCCTCTCTCCGCTCCCCGTGCGCAGATCTTGATGGAGATCGAAGGGGAAGAATACTTGCGACGGCCTCCGCCTCTGAAGGCAAAGGGCCTCGACCATCGGAAGTACTGCCGGTTCCATCGGAGCCACGGCCACGACACCGAGCGATGCATCCAGTTGAAGGATGAGATCGAAAATCTCATCCACCGGGGGTATCTCGACAAATTTCGAAAGGGTCCGCCGACCCGACCGACTGCCGATCGACGCCCCCAGCCGACTGAAGAGGCGCCGACTAACCAGCCGACGGCTGGAGTCATCAACATGATCTCCAAGCGGCTGGGATCGGGGACGTCTACAGGGGGGGAGCTGACGAAAAAGCCGCGCCCGGACGACGTGATCACCTTCTCAGAAGACGACGTTCGGGGTATCCAGACTCCCCACGACGACGCTGTTGTTGTGTCGGCGACAATAGCCAATTATGATGTAAAACGAATTTTTGTTGATAATGGAAGTTCAACAAATGTTTTGTTTTACTCGACCTTCTCCCGAATGCGACTATCAACTGACCGACTTAGGAGGGTCTCCACGCCCTTGATCGGCTTTGCCGGAGACACCGTCACGACAGAAGGAGAAATCACCCTGCCCGTGACGGTCGGTACCGAACCACGGCAAAGCACGGTCTCCCTCATTTTCGCGGTCGTCCAAGTTCCTTCGGCCTACAACGCCATACTCGGGCGACCCGGATTGAACGCCCTCAGGGCAATCGTCTCGACGTACCATCTCCTTGTTCGATTCCCGACCAAAAATGGAGTCGGAGAGATGCGCGGAGATCAACAGCTCGCCCGACGATGCTTCCAAATCTCCGCTCAAAACGACGAGACAAAGGATCCCCTGACAATCGATAAACTGGATCAACGGAAGGAGGAAGAACGGGGTTCGCCGGCCGAGCAGCTCGAGGCGATCCCGATAGGAGAAAATCCCGACAGAAAAGTTTGGGTCGGGTCTCAATTGCCCGACACCGAACGTCACCGACTGGCGGAGCTGCTGACGGCCAACGCCGACATATTTGCATGGTCGGCGGCAGATATGTCGGGCATCCCTCCAGAAACAATTACTCACCGACTCAACATCGACCCGACAATGAAGCCGGTGAGGCAGAAGAAAAGGTCCTTCGCTCCAGAAAGGCAGAAGGCCATCGACGAAGAAGTGGACAAACTGCTCGAAGCAGGCTTCATTCGGGAATCCACGTATCCCGACTGGCTCGCCAATGTCGTCATGGTCAAGAAAGCCAACGGGAAATGGAGGATCTGCATCGACTATACCGACCTCAACCGAGCATGCCCGAAGGATAGCTTTCCACTCTCGAAGATCGACCAGCTGGTGGATGCGACGTCCGGATTTCGACTGCTCAGCTTCATGGACGCCTTCGCCGGGTACAATCAGATCCGAATGGCACCTGAAGACGAGGAGCACACCACGTTCGTGACCCCCAAGGGCCTCTACTGTTATCGGGTGATGCCCTTTGGATTGAAGAATGCCGGCGCCACCTACCAGCGACTCGTCAATAAGGTCTTCAAAGACCAGATCGGGCGTAACATGGAGTGGTACGTGGATGACATGCTGGTAAAGAGCACGCAGATCCCGGACTATGTTCAGGATCTCGAGGAGACCTTCCGCACCCTTCGACGACACCGAATGAAGCTCAACCCGACCAAATGCGCTTTCGGGGTGACCTTAGGGAAGTTCCTCGGATTCCTCGTTTCTCAGAGAGGGATCGAGGCCAACCCTGAGAAGATAAAGGCAATCCTCGACATGCGTCATCCGAACACCAAGAAGGAGGTCCAACAGCTGAACGGAAGAATCGTCGCTCGTAGCCGATTCATTTCCCGATCAGCTGAAAGGTGCCTCCCGTTCTTCAAGACCCTGTGCCAGGCGAACGGTTTTTCTTGGTCGGATGAGTGTGAACAGGCCTTCGAAGACCTGAAAAGGTACCTGGCTTCCCCGCCGCTGCTCGTGAAGCCGCAGGTCGGGGAGACCTTGTATCTCTACTTGGCCACATCTTCTGAGGCGATTAGCTCGGTGCTCGTTCGGGAAAACGAGTGTCGGACTCATCAGCCCATCTACTATGCCAGCAAAGTGCTCCACGGCGCCGAAGCCAGATACTCGGAGACGGAAAAGATGGTTTTCGCCCTGACCGTCTCCGCGCAACGGCTCCGACCATACTTCCAGGCCCACGCCATCGTGGTACTCACCAACCAGCCCCTGAGGGCCATACTGCGCCGACCCGACACATCCGGACGACTCGCTAAGTGGGCGATGAAGCTTAGCGAGTTCGACATTCAGTACCGGCCAAGACCTGCCTTAAAGGCCCAGGTCCTGGCCGACTTCATCGCCGAATGCCCGACGACCGACCAAGGGTCGGGAGCTGAAGGCCCGAGATGAAATTCGGTCTCTGAGCCAGACCCGATCTCCACCTGGGTACTCCACATCGACGGAGCCTCGAACGCTCAGGGAAGCGGGGCTGGGCTCCTGCTCACGAATTCGGATGGGGTAGTCACCGAATACGCCCTCCGGTTCAACTTCGAGGACTCCAACAATCAAGCCGAATACGAGGCACTCCTCGCGGGCTTGAGGATGGTGAAGGAGCTGGGCATCGACAGCCTCCGGGCATTCTCCGACTCACAGCTGATCGTGGGGCAGGTCAAGGGCGACTTCGAGGCGCGAGATCCGACCATGATCAAGTATCTTCAGAAGGTAAAGGATCTCGTGGCCTGCCTCGAGTATTTCGAGATCTCCCACATCCCCAGGACGGAGAACGCCCGCGCCGATGCTCTCTCCAGATTGGCAACGTCGGCCTATGATTCTTTGGGTCGGACGTTCGTCAAAAACCTCCAACAGCCGAGCATTGATCGGGTCGAAGAAGTGCAGCAGCTAACGTCCGAACCAAGTTGGATGGACCCGATCGTCCGGTACTTGTCCGACGGGACCAGTCCCGAAGATCCCGCGGAGGCCAAGCGACTCCGATGGTCGGCGTCGCAATATGTGATCATGGACGGCCGACTCTACAAGAGGTCGTTCTCCCTCTCTCTGCTCAGGTGCTTGGGACCGACCGACGCCGACTACGCTCTCCGAGAGGTTCACGAAGGAATTTGTGGGAATCACTTGGGGGGCAAGTCCTTAACCTTCAAGGTCTTGCGACAGGGCTACTACTGGCCGACCATGAGGAAGGATGCGGCAGAGTTGGTCCGAAGGTGCGAGCCATGCCAGAAGTATGCCAATATTCAGCACCAACCGGCCAGCCAAATCACTCCCATTGTCGCTCCATGGCCCTTCGCTCAGTGGGGAGTCAATATTCTCGGCCCCTTCCCACCGGCGTCAGGCCAGAGGAAGTTCATCGTTGTCGCCATCGACTACTTCACGAAGTGGGTCGAGGTCGAGCCCTTGGCACAGATCACCGAGCGGAAGATGGAGGACTTCGTCCAAAAGTCCATCATCTTCAGGTTCGGATTGCCGCACACCATCATCACCGACAACGGACGGCAATTCGACAACCAAGACTTCAAAGACTTCTGCGCCAGGTTCCACATCCGTCATCGACTAACTTCAGTCGGGCACCCACAGTCTAACGGTGAGGTTGAGGTGACGAACCGAACCCTGCTCCATGGACTCAAGACCCGACTGAACGAAGCCAAAGGTCTCTGGGTCGACGAGCTGGGCTCCGTCCTGTGGGCTTAACGAACGACCCCCCGTGTCCCGACCGGGGAGTCGCCGTTCAGTTTGGCCTACGGGACAGAAGCTATGATCCCGCTCGAGATTGGCCTGCCGTCTTCAAGGGTCGAGCAGTACCACGAGCCGGAGGGCCGACCTAGACCTTCTCCCCGAACTGCGAAATAAGGCTCAAATCCGAATGGCCTCATACCGACAGAGGGTCGCCCGGTACTACAACGCTAAGGTCAGACCAAAGCTCTTCAGGCCTGGCGACCTAGTCTTGAGGAAAGCGGAAGTGTCGAAGCCCTTGGACCAAGGGAAGTTGGCTCCCAACTGGGAAGGACCCTACAAGGTTGCTGACACCTTCGGGCCGAGAGCCTATCGGCTGGAGACCCTTGAGGGGAAACCCATTCCCCGGACTTGGAACGCCGACAACTTGAAGCTGTATTACCAGTGAATTCTGTAATCCAATTATCGGAATACAAGTTCAGTGTGGAAAATCGGAGTTCTAACTCTTCAACTACTGATCGGCGCTCAGCCCCGACGCATCGACGCGGATCTGGCACCGACGACACATCGGTCCCTCACACGGACTGATGCATCTACGACGATGGGAGTCAATACTCCTTCGACGACTCGTCGGACCTTCACAAGGGCCGACGGACTCTTATGAACGGGAGTTACACTCCCTCGACTTTCGGCAACACATCCGCCCCTGACAGAGGCCGATGCAGCTGTTGCGACGGGAGTTCATGTTCCCTCTACGGTCGAATTTTCGGGCAGAATCCATTGGCCGACAGGCCGATCGGGCCCCGACCGGAGAAAGGCTAAAAGCCCATGCGACTATTGCCGCGACTTCCGACCATGCTACGGCCGGTCGATGGATATTCGGCTTACCACCGTCTATCACATGACGCGACCTTAGTCGCACCCACTACTCGCCGACCGACCTACGGCCGGCTGAACGACATTCGGCTTGCCACCGTCTGTCAAAAGACATGGAACCCGACGCAGAGTGGGGACCCGACTTACTATCGTCCCCCGACATCGCGACGCAAATGACCGACTAAATGCATCTACGGGAGTCCGAACCCCTAACCTTTACAAGGTTCGGTCGGCTCCCGACTCAACGGATGGACCCAATTGGCAACTTCGACTACCCGAAGCCGACCTAGAGGCTGCCTTCGGGACGTATTCTACCTTCGGGGCTGCACAAATTGTCGAAGTCCTATCGGCTTACGTAAGTCGGCGACTTGCTTAAGTTAGTGACTAAGGTTCCACGTCGCAGCAATGGTCGGCATTACAAACAAGAAGGAAAAGAAGAAAATTTCATTCGTTGATAAAAGGAAATTACAGAGTCGGGACGAAGCCTGATTACATGTATTTTCAAAAAGACAAAAATAAAGATGGTCGGCAGGCCCGATCACCCGTCCTGGTCGATCTCTTCGACCGACGGAGGATCGGGGATGATCGGCGTCTCGGCCATAAGCGACGCTTGGTCGGCCGTCGGGGATGGGCTTCGGTCGACAAAGGAACTTCGGTCGGCGCCTGCTCCGGACGGCTTCCTCCACCACGATGACGCCTCCCGACGGCTGGTCGGCCATCTCTTCCGTTCCTTCTTCTTCGGCTCCTTCCTCGGCGAACGGAGGGACGACGCGGCTAACGTCCACCTCTGGGTACAAGGCACGGACAGCGTCCCGACCATCCTCGAACCCGACCCGGTATGAGGCGAAGCCCGATTCGAGCATCTCCTCCCGATGTCGGTCGGAGGACCGGAACTCCTCCACCGCCCTCTTGGCCGACTCCCTCGCCGACATCGCCTCGTCCTCGGCTCGGGCGAGCTCCTCCCTCGCCGACTCCGCCTCGACCTTCGCCATTTCGACGTCGATCTGGGCGATGGACAACTCCTCTTCAGCTTCCGCGAGCTTCTCCAGGCTGGCCCGGAGTTGCTCGTGTTCCCCTTTGAGTTCGGCAGTTGCACCATCCCGTTCGCGTCGAAGGCGGCGTACGGCCCGACCTTTGTGCTTGGCCTCCTTCTTGGCCGACTGCAGTTCGGACCCAAGCCGGGAGACCTCGTCGACTAACTTGGCCTCCCGGTCGGCCGACTGCAGGAGTTGTTCGGCCAACATCGCCCTCTCAGCTTCGGCCGCCGCCGACCTCTCCTTGAAGGCTGCCCGAACGTTGCCGAACCTTCGGTACCCGGCCTCAAGTTCGGACATTGTGAAAATCAACTGCCGACCAAAAAGCTTCGTCAGAATCGCATGATAAGCAAAAATTCCTAAGGAAAATCTCTAAGGAAGAGAGGACCCGAAGCTTACCTCGACCATTGTCGGGTAGAACCGAGACAACATCTCGGACACCTGTCGAGTTGCAGCAACCCCACATCGGTTGGGAGGAGGATTCCTTGGCACAACCTCCTCGCAAGATCGTGGTCGGCCAACGCCGACGCGCCCTCGGGGTAGTAGGCGCTTGGGGGCATCGACCGGCCCCCGACCTATCCTCCTCCGCGGGCTCCATCGGGGCTTTCCCCCGATCAGCTGCCCCGACCGACGGGACTGGCAGCGACGGGATGCTGGAGTTCGATCCGGCGCCCCCTGTTGCACCGACGGACGCCGCCGGACGATGTTCGGTTTCCCGAACGTCATCCGGCTCCACCCGCATAGGGGAAGACACCGATACACCTTCGACGCCCCCTCAGTCGGCCTCTCCTCAGCTCGGACCGTCGGAGCCACGAGGGCTATGACCGGCTCCGACTGGTCGGTCGCCGACGCCTCGACGGTTGGCGGAGCTGGGGTTGGCTTCTTTGCAGGCGCGAAGGGCCGGCCCCCGATGCAGGCCTCTTCCTCTTGGCGAACTGCCGAATCTCGGCATCAGTCGGCCTCATCCTCGGTGGTGTCCCTGCAATACCGACCAAAGAGTTAATGGCTGGACCAAAAGCCGACCAAAAGATGGACAAAAAGAAAAGCCGGGGGATCGGGCGATACCTATTCGGGGGACCAGACTCAAGCCGGCGTCATAGAGAGCTTGTTCGGTAACAAGCTCCCTCTGCTTCGGTACCGACATGTCCTTCAGTCGGTGGAAGTCTTCCCGGTCATCCGCATCCACCCGACTGTTTTCGTTGGCCTCTGTTCGGGGTGTACCCCAACGAGAAGGAAAGCCCCAAGAAGAGGAAGAGGAAACAAAGAAAAACTGGTTCTTCCATCCATGAATGGACGATGGAAGACCAGTTATGAAAGCAAGACCCTTCCGGGGGTTGAAGAGCCACCACCCTCGGGCTTTAGGGTGGGGTCGGAGCACAAAGAAGGCCCGGAAGAGGGAAACGCGGGGGTTGGTCGGCAAGAGCTGACACAACAGCGCGAAAGAAATGATTAGCCGAACAGAGTTCGGCGCCAGTTGCGCCGGACAGAGTCCGTAGTAATCAAGCAGATTCCGGACGAACTCCGGAATCGGAAGTCGAAGACCCGCGCGAAGGTCTTCAACGTACAGCGCCAGATCGCCAGGCGGAGGGTTGTTGACCCGACCGCCGGCCCCTGGAGCGGAAAGCCGAAACTGCTCCGGGATGCGATAGTGCTCCCGAAGCTGATCGACGTTCGGCCCCGAAAGCGAGGAGGCCTCATCTTCCGGAGCCGATCGGGAGTCGTCGGTCGGGTTCCCCGACCGAGCTCCCTGAGTCGGTTTCCTGGCCATTATGCAGGGACCGAAAGAGGAGAAAGAGAAGAAAGGAAGGAAGAAGGGGAAGGAGGACCACGAACCGGATCCGGATGGACCCTCCGCAGGTGAAGAAGAGCTCTGCCCGCGACGACTGAAAAATCGCCCGGACAGAGTTTCCCCAGCGAAATGTTGCAAATGTGGGTCAGGGTCCGGGAGGTCCTATATATATAGGGCCGACCGACGGCCGAGATCCTTCCGCGCCGACCGAAGACCTGCAGATGCGCGACACGTGGCGCCCCCCGGTTGGCGGAAGATTCGGCGCGCCCGCCCCGGGACGGCCGCACCGCCCGCATTAAATGCCGAAGGGGGCGCCGGCCAACCACCTTGACACGCGGCATGCGGGGCGCGGCCCCGCATTCACGCGCCCGCGCCGGTTCGCGTTCCCGATGGGACGCCTGACAGCGGCCCTCTCTTCCGCGATCGGCGCCGAATATCCGATCGACTGACGCTGTATCGTCCGGCGCCCGATCTTCTGACACCGGCGTGACGACTGACGACGACAAGAAGTGGCGTCTGACACCTGACGCCGACGTGACCTCTGACGTCGACTGGACGTCCGGATCACTGGGCATTCATGAGGCGTCTGACATCGGATCATCCGACAGTACGGTCGGATCTACACGTGCGACAAATCCACTCCCAGTCGTCCGGGATTGCTGCCCGAACGGAAGCCTCGGCCAGTCCACCACCCGACTTGGGAGTGGAGGGGGGCAACTGTTGGGGAATACCCGCTGCCCGACCGACTGCCGGAGGGTCCGACCGACTGCCGGAGGGCCCGACCGACTGCTGGAGGGCCCGACCGACCGGAGGGCCCGACCGACTGGACGGCCCGACCGTCCGACCGCCTGACGGCCTGACCACCCCCGTTGGACGACTCCGACTGGCCGATAGGCCGACCGAACGTCGGTCGGGTCGACCGACTGACGGGAGCCACCAGCGGCTAATCGCCGCCTTGGGGTATGTCGGGCGTATCCATCCCGACCGACTGAACCCGGGGGTCTGAGGCCCGACTTACATGAAGCTCGCCGACCGACCGGAGGAACCCGACGCCACTCCGCTGGCTGCCGACCTGGGGTCGGCTGACTCCTCTAACCGCCGTACAGCCGCCAGACGTTGTCAGCTCTGACACGGACATGCGGCACAGTTACCTAGGGGCATTATCCCACCGAGGGCCGGGTCAACCCTGGTGATTAGACGGCCGCACGGCGACATGACGTTTTCACGGTGGCTCTGACAGCCCACGGTGAGTTGACAGTTCCTCACTTGTCCGCGCCATTAATGACGGCGCCATACCTAGCTCCACTATATATACCGGGGAAGGCCACAGTGCAAGCGGTCGATCCGCCCGTCTCTCCCACATACGCAGGCTCGCTCCTCTCTCTCTCACTCTCTCTTTCTCAGAGCTCTCTGTCTGCATTTCACTGTTGCCCAGTCACCTCTCTGACTTGACCGTCGGAGGGTCCCCGCCGGAGCCGCCTCCGGTCAGTGCGGACTTCCTTTTGCAGGTGCGCGTTCCCGACGATTGGATCGACGAGGCGATTGGCCGCAACAGTATGGTTGTTTGCTTTTTATTGGAGTTGTGCTACATATATGCTAGTGGCTCTTGTGCATCAGTGCCTATAGATGGTACCATATCCTACTCACCCCAAGCGTCGGCATTTTATCTATTATTCAGTGCACTGCACATTGTGTTACTGCCCATCAAGCCCGCAATGCCCTGGCATATTAGTTAGCTGTTTATCTTATTGCCTAACTAATAGGTGCAATTGTCTTCTGCTTTGTCTGAGGCGGCTGACGATGAATTATTGTTCTGAAGCTGAGAAACAACTTCCAGGCTATCATATCTACAACCCAATTCAAAGATATTATGTGTGCAGTCTTTTTATGGTTTTTTGCTACATGCTGCATACACAACATTTGATTATGCTGTGGAACAACTCTTCTTCCAGATTCAAGGTCTTATTCCTCATAAAATAGGAACACCAGGCTGTTTTATCATGTTGTTTGTATTTCCCAACAACAACAACTGTTACAGCATACTTGGGATACTCGTGCAGTGAAATTTTTTGCTACACTTGTGAAGTTTCTTCATCTCTTCCTTCAGTACATAAGGTTTTTGTACAACATTACTGACAGCTCCCTCACTGACATATTCTTGTTCCTCATGGGTAGTGTTGGGGATACCCACCGACCGACCGACCGACTATCGAAGGGCCCGACCGGCTGGCGGCCCGACCGACCGTCTCCGACTGGCCGACCGACCGTCCCCGACTGGCGGCCCGACTGACCGTCTCCGACTGGCCGACGACCCGACTGACGGGCATATCGACCGATTGACGGTCGGAGCGCCCCGACTGAAAGCCAGGAGTGCCCGACTAACGGACGCTACTGACGGCTTCTCAATGGCCCAATCGCCGACTGGAGGTATGTCGGGCGTATCCCTCCCGACCGACCAAACCCAGAGGCCGACTCACATGAAACTCGCCGACTGACGGAGGAACCCGACGCCACTCTGCTGGCCACCGACCAAGGGTCGGCCGTCTCCTCCCATCGCCGTACAGCCGCCAGACCTGTCAGCTCTGACACGGACATGCGGCACAGTTCCCCAGGGGCATTGTCCCGCCGAGAGCGAGGTCAACCCTGGTGATTAGACGGCCACACGGCGACATGACATTTTCACGGCGGCTCTGACAGTCTACAGTGAGTTGACAGTTCCTCACTTGTCCGCGCCATTAATGATGGCGCCATACCGTGCTCCACTAATATACCGGGGAAGGCAACAGTGCAAGGGAGGATCCGCTCGTCTCTCCCACATACGCAGGCTCGCTCCTCTCTCTTCCTCTCCCTCTCTCCTTCTCAGAGCTCTCTGTCTGCATTTCACTGTGCCCAGTCACCTCTCTGACTTGACCGTCGGAGGGTCCCCGCCAGAGCCGCCTCCGGTCAGTGCGGACTTCCTTTTGCAGGTGCACGCTTCCCGACGATCGGGCGACGAGGCGATTGGGCCGCAACAGATTGACGCGCCAGGAAGGGGACAGCATGACAAAGACAAGAGCTCAACGATCGAGAGTCACTGGGTCGGCAAGGCGCTCTTCCCGCCGGGAAGAAGCCTCCCCGCCCCCACCGGCGGCGGAGCCTAGCTCTCCGCGCCCTGCAGTGACCACGGAGGCCCAGATTGCGGCCATCGTACGGCAGATGACCGTGCTGACCGATGCAGTCAAAAGCCTCCAGCAACAACCGGTGGCTCGACCTGTGCCTTCCAGGAGCAGCCGCCGACGGCCGCGCCGACCCTGTCGCCTCCATGCGAGCGCTCTCAACAGCGCTCCCACGGAGAGGAGGAGGGACGACCACGGCGCGACGACCGACGGTCCCAGCGGCCCTCTCCTTCCCCGTTGGAACGGGCAAGGAAGGAGAAGCGGCCGCGCACACCGTCGGCCTCTCTCTTCAGAATCTTCCGGAGGCTCCACCCCTGGGGTCTCCCAGCATCGACGAGCGGACGACTACGAGCGACGGTTCGAGGAAATCGACCGCCGACTCGCCCAACTGCAGAGGACGGCCAGAAGTCTTCGAACGACGTCGACTTCCAGACCGCCCAACCTCTCTCCCGACTGGTCCTCGACGAGCCGATTCCCAGTCGGTTCAAATGCCGCACGTGGAGCCATACGACGGCTCCACCGACCCAGTCGACCACCTCGAGAGCTATAAAGCTCTCATGACGATTCAAGGGGCAACCGACGCTCTTTTTGCATCGGCTTCCCCGCCACGCTCCGCAAGGCTGCCAGGGCTTGGTACTCCGGTCTCGATCGGGCAGTATCCATTCCTTCGCGCAGCTCGAGCACTCGTTCGTGGCCCATTTCAGCACCAGCCGAAAGCCGCCGCGAACGTCGGACAGCCTTTTCTCCCTCAAGCAGGGGGAAAACGAGACGCTCCGACACTTCGTGGCGCGATTCAACGCGGCCACGCTCGAGGTCCGGGACCTCAACGAAGACATGGCTGTTTCAGCCATGAAGCGGGGCCTGAGGTCGTCCCGATTTACTTATTCTCTGGACAAGACCCTCCCCGAACTTATGCCGAGCTACTGGAGCGCGCATACAAGTATATGCGCGCGGACGAAGGAGCGTCCGACCGACGCTTGGCCGAGCCCAGGGCCGAAGGAGAAGCGGAGAAAAGGTCGGGAGCCCGCCGAACCAAGCAGGCCCCCGACCGATAGTCGGCTTTCTCCACCCCGACAGATCCAAAAATCACCCCGCGACAGACTCCGAGGCCGGTGCGTCCCAGGTATGACTCCTACACTCCTCTCTCCGCTCCCCGTGCGCAGATCCTGATGGAGATCGAGGGGAAGAATACCTGCGACGGCCTCCGCCTCTGAAGGCAAAGGGCCTCGACCATCGGAAGTACTGCCGGTTCCATCGGAGCCACGGCCACGACACCGAGCGGTGCATCCAGTTGAAGGATGAGATCGAAAATCTCATCCGCCGGGGGTATCTCGGCAAATTTCGGAAGGGTCCGCCGACCCAACCGATTGCCGATCGACGCCCCCAGCCGACTGAAGAGGCGCCGACTAACCAGCCGACGGCCGGAGTCATCAACATGATCTCCAAGCGGCTGGGACGGGGACGTCTACAGGGGGGAGCCGACGAAAAGGCCACGCCCGGACGACGTAATCACCTTCAGAAGACGACGTTCGGGGCATCCAGACTCCCCACGACGACGCTGTTGTTGTGTCGGCGACAATAGCCAATTATGATGTAAAACGAATTTTTGTTGATAATGGAAGTTCGACAAATATTTTGTTTTACTCGACCTTCTCCCGAATGCGACTGTCAACTGACGACTTAGGAGGGTCCCTGTGCCCTGATCGGCTTTGCCGGAGACACCGTCACGACAGAGGAGAAATTACCCTGCCCGTGACGGTCGGCACCGAACCACGGCAAAGCACGGTCTCCCTCACTTTCGCGGTCGTCCAAGTTCCTTCGGCCTACAACGCCATACTCGGCGACCCGGATTGAACGCCCTCAAGGCGATCGTCTCGACGTACCATCTCCTTGTTCGATTCCCGACCAAAAACGGAGTCGGGAGATGCGCGGAGATCAACAGCTCGCCCGACGATGCTTCCAAATCTCCGCTCAAAGCGACGAGACGAAGGATCCCTGACAATCGACAAACTGGACCAACGGGAGGAGGAAGAACGGGGTTCGCCGGCCGAGCAGCTCGAGGCGATCCCGATAGGAGAAAATCCCGACAGAAAAGTTTGGGTCGGGTCTCAATTGCCCGACACCGAACGCACCGACTGGCGGAGCTGCTGACGGCCAATGCCGACATATTCGCTTGGTCGGCAGCAGATATGTCGGGCATCCCTCCAGAAACAATTACTCACCGACTCAACATCGACCCGACATGAAGCCGGTGAGGCAGAAGAAAAGGTCCTTCGCCCCAGAAAGGCAGAAGGCCATCGACGAAGAAGTGGACAAGCTGCTCGAAGCAGGCTTCATTCGGAATCCACGTATCCCGATTGGCTCGCCAATGTCGTCATGGTCAAGAAAGCCAACGGGAAGTGGAGGATCTGCATCGACTATACCGACCTCAACCGAGCCTGCCCGAAGGATAGCTTCCCACTTCCGAAGATCGACCAGCTGGTGGATGCGACGTCCGGATTTCGACTGCTCAGCTTCATGGACGCCTTCGCGGGTACAACCAGATCCGGATGGCGCCTGAAGACGAGGAGCACACCGCGTTCGTGACTCCCAAGGGCCTCTACTGTTATCGGGTGATGCCCTTCGGATTGAAGAACGCCGGCGCCACCTACCAGCGACTCGTCAATAAGGTCTTCAAAGACCAGATCGGGCGTAACATGGAGGTGTACGTGGACGACATGCTGGTAAAGAGCACGCAGATCCCGGACCATGTTCAGGATCTCGAGGAGACCTTCCGCACCCTTCGACGACACCGAATGAAGCTCAACCCGACCAAATGTGCTTTCGGGGTGACCTCAGGGAAGTTCCTCGGATTCCTCGTTTCTCAGAGAGGGATCGAGGCCAACCCTGAGAAGATAAAGGCAATCCTCGACATGCGTCATCCGAACACCAAGAAGGAGGTCCAACAGCTGAACGGAAGAATCGTCGCTCTTAGCCGATTCATTTCCCGATCAGCTGAAAGGTGCCTCCCGTTCTTCAAGACTGCGTCAGGCGAACGGTTTCTCTTGGTCGGATGAGTGCGAACAGGCCTTCGAAGACCTGAAAAGGTACTTGGCTTCCCCGCGCTGCTCGTAAAGCCGCAGTCGGGGAGACCTTGTATCTCTACTTGGCCACATCTTCCGAGGCGATCAGTTCGGTGCTCGTTCGGGAAAACGAGTGCCGAACTCATCAGCCCATCTACTACACCAGCAAAGTGCTCCACGCGCCGAAGCCAGATACTCGGAGACGGAAAAGATGATTTTCGCCCTGACCGTCTCCGCGCAACGGCTTCGACCATACTTCCAGGCCCACGCCATCGTGGTACTCACCAACCAGCCCCTGAGGGCCATACTGCGCCGACCCGACACATCCGGACGACTCGCTAAGTGGGCGATGAAGCTTAGCGAGTTCGACATTCAGTACCGACCAGGCCTGCCTTGAAGGCCCAGGTCTTGGCCGACTTCATCGCCGAATGCCCGACGACCGACCGAGGGTCGGGAGCTGAAGGCCCGGGACGAGATTCGGTCTCTGAGCCAGACCCGATCTCCACCTGGGTACTCCACATCGACGGAGCCTCCAACGCTCAGGGAAGCGGGGCCGGGCTCCTGCTCACGAATTCGGATGGGGTAGTCACCGAATACGCCCTCCGGTTCGACTTCAAGGCCTCCAACAATCAAGCCGAATACGAGGCACTCCTCGCGGCTTGAGGATGGCGAAGGAGCTGGGCATCGACAGCCTCCGGGCATTCTCCGACTCTCAGCTGATCGTGGGGCAGGTCAAGGGCGACTTCGAGGCGCGAGATCCGACCATGATCAAGTACTTCAGAAGGTAAGGACCTCGTGGCCGCCTCGAGTATTTCGAGATCTCCCACATCCCCAGGACGGAGAACGCCCGTGCCGACGCTCTCTCCAGATTGGCAACGTCGGCCTATGACTCTTTGGGTCGGACGTTCGTCGAAAACCTCCAGCAGCCGAGCATCGATCGGGTCGAAGAAGTGCAGCAGCTAACGTCCGAACCAAGTTGGATGGACCCGATCGTCCGGTACCTGACCGACGGGACAGTCCCGAAGATCCCGCGGAGGCCAAGCGACTCCGATGGTCGGCGTCGCAATATGTGATCATGGACGGCCGACTCTACAAAAGGTCGTTCTCCCTCCCTCTGCTCAGGTGCTTGGGGCCGACCGACGCCGACTACGCTCTCCGAGAGGTTCACGAAGGAATTTGTGGGAATCACTTGGGGGGCAAGTCCTTAGCCTTCAAGGTCTTGCGACAAGGCTACTACTGGCCGACCATGAAGAAGGATGCGGCAGAGTTGGTCCGAAGGTGCGAGCCATGCCAAAAGTATGCCAATATTCAGCACCAACCGGCCAGCCAAATCGCTCCCATTGTCGCTCCGTGGCCCTTCGCTCAGTGGGGAGTCGATATTCTCGGCCCTTCCCACCGCGTCGGGCCAGAGGAAGTTCATCGTTGTCGCCATCGACTACTTCACGAAGTGGGTCGAGGCCGAGCCCTTGGCGCAGATCACCGAGCGGAAGATGGAGGACTTCATCCAAAAGTCCATCATCTTCAGGTTCGGATTGCCGCACACCATCATCACCGACAACGGACGGCAATTCGACAACCAAGACTTCAAGACTTCTGCGCCAGGTTCCACATCCGCATCGACTAACTTCAGTCGGGCACCCACAGTCCAACGGTGAGGTTGAGGTGACCAACCGAACCTTGCTCCATGGACTCAAGACCCGACTGAACGAAGCCAAAGGTCTCTGGGTCGACGAGCTGGGCTCCGTTCTGTGGGCTTACCGAACGACCCCCCGCGTCCCGACCGGGGAGTCGCCGTTCAGTTTGGCCTACGGGACAGAAGCTGATCCCGCTCGAGATTGGCCTGCCATCTTCAAGGGTCGAGCAGTACCAAGAGCCGGACAACTCCGAGAGTCGGAGGGCCGACCTAGACCTCTCCCCGAACTGCGAGATGAGGCTCAAATCCGAATGGCCTCATACCGACAGAGGGTCGCCCGGTACTACAACGCCAAGGTCAGACCAAAGCTCTTCAGGCCTGGCGACCTAGTCTTGAGGAAGGCAGAAGTGTCGAAGCCCTTGGACCAAGGGAAGCTGGCTCCCAACTGGGAAGGACCCTACAAGGTTGCTGACACCTTCGGGCCGAGAGCCTATCGGCTGGAGACCCTTGAGGGGAAGCCCATTCCCCGACTTGGAACGCCGACAACTTGAAGCTGTATTACCAGTGAATTTGTAATTCAATTGTCGGAATACAAGTTCAGTTTGAAAAATCGGAGTTCTAACTCTTCGACTACGATCGGCGCTCAGCCCCGACGCGCGACGCGGACCTGGCACCGACGACACATCGGCCCTTACACGGACCGATGCATCTACAATGACGGGAGTCAATACTCCTTCGACGACTGTCGGACCTCACAAGGGCCGACGGACTCTTATGAACGGGAGTTCATACTCCTCTACGGTCGAATTTTCGGGCAGAATCCGTCGGCCGACAGGCCGATCGGGCCCCGACCAAAGAAAGGCTAAAAGCCCACGCGACTATTGTCGCGACTTCCGACCAGGCTACGGCCGGTCGAGGGATATTCGGCTTACCACCGTCTATCACACGACGCGACCTTAGTCGCATCTACGACTTGCCGACCGATACGGCCGGCTGAACGACATTCGGCTTACCACCGTCTGTCGGAAAACAGAACCCGACGCAAGAGCTATGGGGACCCGACTTACTATCGTTCCCCGACACTGCGCCGGACGTCGACTTCGACTGTCGGAACCCGACCTAAAGTCGGGACACATTTTACTCTCGGGGCCTGAACAAGTTGCTGAAGCCCTACCGACTTATGCGAGTTGGTGACTTGACTAAGTCAGCGACTAACGTTCGACATTGCAGACATGTTCGGCATTGCAAACAGGGGGAGAAGGCAAAAGAAGAATTCATTCAAGACTTAAAGAAATTTTTCCATAAACAAAGGAAAGTCTACAAGGTAAAGGCCGGGGCCCGATTACAATCCAAAGCAAAACAGAAGACAAAATAAAACCGACTAATCATCGGAGTCGACGTCCTCCACTGGACGACGATGCGAGTTGGTCGGAAGATCGCTCCGACTTCAGCCATCGGAGCCGACTGGTCTTCGGCAACCGGCTCTGCGACGTCTTCGGCTTCCGCCCTGGTGGAGAGACCATCCGACGCTGGTCCGGCCGTCTCCTCCGCAGCTGGGGCCTCCGACCC